>NC_063204.1:5897496-6042496 GCF_017589495.1 Alosa alosa
TCCACATCCTCTCAAATGACTAAACTCTCTCTTTCTTTTTTTGTCTCTCTGTCTCTCTCTCTTCCATTCACAGGGCACAGCGGGCAATGATGGTCCACCAGGCCCGCCTGGCGAGAGAGTAAGTCTCTACCCACAATGCACTGTGCCTCTCTGTACCCTTAGAGCAGCAAAGCATGTGATAGCCTTTAGTGTGCGTTTGAGAGAGTGAGCTTTTCTTGTGCAGTCATGTGTGGATGACTCATCTGTGTTAGGAGCAGAGCAGAGCTAAAGTTGTGAGGGGGAAGATCTGTTATAAACCTCATCAGCCGTTTCAGCACAATCACTCTGTTGTAAAACAGTATGACAGAATCTCTTACCGGTTGCCAATGTTGTTAATATGTGGAGGTGGGGTGCAGGGTTTTGCTGTTATTTTCTCTTCTCTCTTGGTCTCTCTCTCTCTCTCTCTCACTCTCACTCTGTATTTCTCAGTGAAAACATCTCATTTGTTGCCCTTCACCTTTTGTTCTCTCACTGATGCATGGAATGCTCGATTCGTGACAAACATAGAGCTTAGAGTATTGCTTTTCTGTAGTTTTTGTGTCATTTGTATGCCATTTACATTGTGTGGTACAGACAGTAAAAACAGTGAGCATAATGAACTGTCAGCATTACTTTTTATGCTCTGTATAGAAATCTATAGCATTACACTTTGCTTAGTCACGTTTTATATGCATTATACAACTCCCTGCCAACACATAGAAACTGCATGTCTTAGTGCCTGTGAGCCAGTGCATGCTAAAGAGATGGTTATGTCAATACTGTAACATATCTGTGCATTTAGCTAAAGTCGTTTTAGGCTGCTGTGGAATTCAAATCTGCACCTGACCATCAAGGTCACAGTCTGCGCTTGAATCATGTCTGTCTGGTCCTGTTTGGAGATCAGTCATGGGCGGAATTCAAACAAAAGGATTTTGGCAGCCAAATGGCAACCCAGCCCGCCAAAGGTTCCAGTGACATCAGATATAGGTTTTCCACTTAAATTGAATGAAAGGCATTCGTGCAAGGCTAATCAGATTGTTCCCAGTCTGAGTGATGTCAGACCATGGCCCAGTCGAAGTCTGGTGTCCTGCCACTCTTTTTCTTGATTTCCGCCCAAGACAGACTGTTTACGTCCTGTATGTCCATCCCTCTCCTCACTGGTGCTGTTAGCCTGCGTAATGCAGAGCTCCACTCTTGTCAGTGGGGAGAGTGAGGGCCTCACTGATAGCATTGCCCCTCCTGGTGTCTCATTGGTTTTGCTCTGTATCCTAGGGACCTCAAGGACCCCAGGGCCCAGTTGGTTTCTCCGGACCAAAGGGCCCCCCTGTAAGTATCTTATCTTAACCCATATTTATCTGAACACATTCGACGTTTGATCTATTTTTTAATGGTTGTTTAACCTTCATTGGTCATTCATTCTTTGTTACATTATTAAACGCACATGATTGTCTGAATGATGATGATGAACGCAAACACAAGCTTCAGTGTAACCCTCCTGGTAGTAGAGAGGCATCAGAGATGAGTGCAGTGTGTGAGTGACGTCCAGGGTGTCTCTGATGACCGTGTGTGTCTGTGTGATCTATACAGGGACCACCTGGAAAGGACGGGTTGCCCGGTCACCCTGGCCAGCGCGGTGAGACGGTGAGTGATCTTCCGTGCCGCGCGTGTGCCCCCCTTGAGCTGGCACACGCGCGGGGCGGACTGTGGGCAGCGGGCTCGGGGCCGACTCTTCCCGCCGGGTGTGGGAACGTGTGGCCGACGCTTTACCCTCCAACCTCCCTCTCCGCCCACAACTTTCACACCCGGAAGGATTAGTCTCCCCAGCGAGCCGGCGATCTTTTACACCAACCCAGGGGCCCGCGTGTCTGTCAGCTCGCTCTCTACACACAAACACACACACACACACACACACTCTTTGGCTGAGAGAAAAATAGGGAGCTTTGCAGGGAAATGTCCCTAACCCGTTGGTTGTAATATTAATTGACCTGTGAGCAGCACGGAGCCAGCTGGCGGAGGAGGACCCATTTGTCTGCTTTAAAACGGTGGGAGTGGCAGTGGTGGGGAGGGGGGATAAACACCGTCACCTCATTCAGCTGCTAGTCTCATCCCAGGAGAGATGCCATTAAAAATCACAGGGCTTACACTGACACTTGGCCTGAATACACTGGCAACCGTCTGATAAGGAACTCCTCGGTGGCCCACTGGGTAGTTGTGCTGTAGCTTCCCATAATTCGCTAGCAGTGAATATGCACACAGACCGACAGACAGACAGATGTTGCGAACAAACACACTTCCAAATAGACACAACAAAAGCATGCAAAGACAAGGGCAAACACAACCAAACACAGTGCAGGTGAAAAAGAAGAGAATATAAATAATAAAAAGATATAAACATTAGTTCTTTCAGCCAATCAAAGTAACAACTCTGGGTTTGAGCTTATCTCAGGTTAAACATACTAGCATCCCAGTCCTTTCGTCGTGACTCCAGCTTGCATTTATCTTTGATTAGATTAGATTACCCTAAAGAGCCAATAAAACCTGTGTAAAAGCGTCGGTGAGCCACCACCACAGAGCTGCTTGTCATTCCCTCCTTTCTCTTCTGCACCCCCCCCCCCACACACACACACACACACACACACACCCGGCGACGCATTAGTGTAGGGCCACTCTCCCTGCCCCTTGCGGCAGCCACCATTGACATCGATAAGGAGCTTCATTAGGGCGTGTGCTACGGCAGAATTTATTACAAAGCAAAGAGCTCTCCAGGACTGTCCACCCTGTGCATTGATTGGAGCGCCGCTACGTAAACTGCCCGTCAGCACAATTCCATGCCCCTAGGCGGTTACGCTTCAGGAAGCGCTCAATGATATTTGATGACATGCCGGCCTTATTTTCATAGATGTTGATTTGACAAATAATAATGAGAGTGGTAATACAACTAATAATCATCATCATGATTACACTAACAATAGTAAGTGAGACGGAACAAGTAATAACACAAAAGGTTAGTGCTAAAATCATGACTCTGATGAAAAGAAATCCTTTACAGTAAGATGCTCAAGAGCTGGAAGAAAATTGCATAGCATCATAATCACATCTTAGTAGCCCTCACCTATTAATGTACTTCACTGCTTTGGCAAGAAGTGACTGTTTGAACCGCCACTGCTATTACTCCTCAAATTGCATGTTTTTTGTACTGTATGTTTACTGTTGTAGGGGCTATTATCGTGTCTGTGTTCTGTGCCTCTCTTTAGTGAAGTCTTTAAGTCTATTACTGCTCCCTGTCTTCCATTGATTGCTGTATTACACAGATGATTCTGTAGATTGCATGTGTGTAGTAGAGCCTTGTGAATCAGTTTGCATGAAGCCTGTAGATGCTGCCAAATGCAAGCAACACCGTAAGGATTTTTATTCCAAATTTATACATAATGACAGCTCTATTTTTTATCTTCACTGTACGTTAGTCACTATCTGATCATGTGTCTGTGCTTTTATGAGATTCTTGTTTCTTGTAGACCTATCTAATCTAATCTGTTTATAGTGTAATGGCCCTTGTGAGCTTAATGTGTCACTTGCCTGTGTAGTGTCCTTGCATTGCTAACCTTGTTATTGCAGCCAAGACTTCTTAGTTGTCACTTACGAGGATCATGTTTGCCCCTGCGGGCCATGTGATACCTCCTCTTACCACTAGGTGGTGAGGCGGTAAGTGAGAGTAAGTGAATAAATGCCTGCGAGAGGCATTTATTCCAATTTGAAATGTATTCCAAGTTGAAAGCATGAATATTCAATACAATGTTTAACATTTCAAAAGTACACAAATCCCCCCAAAAATAACAATAATCATAATAATTACATGACAATTACTTAAGTAAACAAAACATGATAATTAAAAAAATGTAAAAAAAAACCACTAATTCTTATTGAAAGAATACATCTGGATATATTTTTATCTTTCTGACATCATGTTATGTTAAACACATTATGTTTAATTGAATGCATGTGCTATGCATGTTTGCTAGTTTGGTTAGCACCACTTCTAGTAGCATGTTAGCCTGACTTTGTTTTGCCTTTATATTGTACTGAAGCTCATTCCTCAAATTTGTATCAAAGCCTAGCATTGATAGTGGTGTATGCGCTGTTCCAACAGCACTGAACAAGCTATGTTTAGGGAATCAATACGAAGTTATCATCTTATCATGACACATTCTATGAGTGACTCAATGTACTTGATATGACACTATGACTTGTGTGCTTTCTTGTTTCCATTGTCCATTTCCCATGATTTCTAAACGCTTCCTTCCCACCATCAGGGTTTCCAAGGAAAGACCGGACCACCTGGGCCTGGAGGAGTTGTGGGACCACAGGTATTTTTCTGTATGACCCTGTAAGATCCTGTGGAAATCTCCAAAACACAGAAATGTTACTGAATGACCGAGTGTGATGTTCTGATAGGGACCCACTGGAGAGACTGGACCCATCGGTGAGAGAGGACACCCTGGACCCCCAGGTCCCCCTGGAGAGCAGGGACTTCCTGGCGCTGCTGGTAAAGAGGGTGCCAAGGTAAAACATCAGCAACTACAACAACAATACAACACAGCATAGGATAGCTCACACCCTTCGTCTTCTATTCACCGGCACCAGAAAACTATCAACTAGCAGTAACTACTACCCTAAAAGAATAGAGGAGTTTGAAGTGGACTTTGTGTTTCATTCAATTTCAGTGGCATTACAAAGTCACAGCCCCCCTTTCCCTTAATAGCCATCCCCTTCCCTCCATCTATACAGTATGTGGAGATAGCCTATCAGTGCAGCTTGGACCTCTGGTCACGGGCCAATCACAGAAGGGCTAGAAGCACACACTTTTCCCTCACAACCTCTGTGACCCAGAGAAACCTCAGCTAACTTTTTTTTTTCTCCCCACATTCCCATTATTTCACTGAGTCACCACAGAGCTAGCTAGCTAATATGCTTCTGTAAAAGCCACAGGTGAGCTATTCAAAGAGCAGGCTACAGGCGTCTGAGTGAATGCAGTCACACTTCTCTCACTGTGTAATTTGGACCTCTTGTCTTCAAAGGCTCTGTTAAAATTGTTAGCCATCAAGGGCTTGGAGAGCACAGTGAGACGTGGACGTGTTCACATTGTGAACTGCTCACTTTTTTTGAATAGGACATGCTGTGATAACTAAACCCATTGTCGGAAATGTCGATTTTGAGAGAGAAAGTACAAATATCTTACAGAAGTGCACACATGTTAGATGATATGTGACAGACTGAACAAGACTTAACAAAATGTCTCAGTCGTTAGACAGAGTTAGCCGTGACAGGCTTTTACCATACTTTCTTTTGTGAGGTGTCAGATTGTGAAAATGTACAGCTTACCTATGTTGTTGCACACTGTGTCTGCACTGCAAATGTGTTTATTCCATTTTCCCTTTTCTATATTTTCTCATTATTTTCGATTCTGCTGTTTCCCTAGGGAGACCCAGGTCCCGCAGGAGCTTCTGGAAAAGATGGTCCCTCGGGTTTGAGAGGCTTCCCTGGAGAGAGAGGTCTCCCTGGAGCCGCTGTACGTACCCCTCTCTTCTTCCTCCTCCTCCTCCTCTTCCTCTTTCTCCTCCTTCTCCCTAATCCCCCGGAGTCCCCAAGACTTCCTCAGTTTACTTAGTCACACTAGGCAGTCATGCAGTGGACACCAAGCTCATTAAAACCAGTTGGGATGGATCACAGCAAGCAATCGGTGCACTCCCATGGGAGTCTGGCTGATACGGTGCATATTATCCATTTTTTTTTACAAATACTTCCAATTCCTGAGTGATTTCACTGTGTCCCTGTTGGCACGTGTACGTGTATAGTGAGTATACACCCATTGGTATGTGTTGTATGACCCATTGGCTCTCATCAAGTAACACCAACTCCATTTCTATTGTTTGACTACTAGGACATGCTGTTCAAATGAAAATATGCACATGATGAAGGTTAGAGAATGTAAACACAGAGATGTAGCCCGGGCTGGAGATTGGGCTGCGTTGGGCCTTGGGCACTGGGCACGGAGCGCTCAAGGTCAGAGCAGTACAGCCAGCCAGTGGACTGATTGTGTTCTGCTGCTGCAATTTATTGGCTCAGAGAAGCCTCCCAGTCTCATTATAGAGAGGGAGCTGTGAGCATTTGTTGGGACGTGCGCAAGTGCTGGCACACACACACACACACCCAAACATAGACACACACAAACAAACACATAAAACAGAGCCACACAAGCCAGAAATGCTCTTGGGGGATTCAGACCTCCGCTGAGGTGAAATGCTGCAATGTTCTTTATTGAAAGTGAAACTAAATTTGTGGATTTTCCCCCATAATTCACATCCAGTCCAAAATGTAATAGATTCTCTCTTGGCCCATGTTATACTTTTCAAAGTTTCATGAAAATCAGACTGTTAGTTTTTGCATAATCCTGCTTACAAACAGACTAACAAACAACCCAAAAGCATAACCTCTTTGGGGAAGGTAATAAAGAAGTCCCACACGTCCACCATCCCTCTAGCCCACACACACTAAATATATATGGAAATCTTTGTACACACTCACACACACAAACAAACACACAAACACAACACACACACACACACACACACACACACACACACACACACACACACACACACACAGAGACACCAACCACTTGGTTGTTTACTCTAGGCTCCCCTATTTTCCAATAGCCTTAATGAAAAGCAGCCAGAGGAGAAAACGCAGGCCGATAAATAGCCACTGGAGACACAGCACTCCAGCACGGCAGCAGCACTCAGCCGGCGCCTGCCCCTGGCTCGCTCCCTCCGCAGATTAATGGTGCGGAGCATGTCTAGGACACAAACATGCACACACACACACACACACACACACACACACACATGCACACGATCGGCTCCAGCCCACGGCTGACCACTGCCCACACAGTGCACAAAGTAACTGCACCCAGCGCAGCACTAGAATGAGTCCTGCAATTGGATAGAGTTAGTGATATTCAAACTCAAAAAAATCAACAGCCCCTGACCATGAATAGAAATGTCTTTCGTCTTAAACAATCTTAAAGGTTCTTTACTCTGTGTTGCCAAGAATTGGTTTAGCAATTTATGTTGATGTTGATCCAATTGATTCGGTCCCATTGATTTTATGAGAAGTGAGAGCCCCTGCTGTTGTTGTGCGTGTCCATTGGAAGTCCCGCCATGAGTTTGCTCTGTAAACTGTAGGCTAATGGGGAGATCAGTATTCATTCTCCCCCTCCATAGGATAGCGCTGTATAGTTGTTGGTCGCCAGATTAAAAGTGTACCCAGTCAGGCAGACACCCGAAAAGAAATCCCCACTTAAAGGTACCCGGAGTATGGGCTGATAGCGTCCAGCATCTGGGAGACTATGGAAAGGGGATGGGGAGGTGGTGGGTGGAGAGACATATTGCACAGAGATACTGTACAGGCGTGTGAAGTCTTAAGTCTGAAGCCATCCAGCCAACGGTCCCAAAAGTGTTAGCTTCTGGAGTTATGTGTGTTTGCTGCTGCCTCTTTTCTGATTAGCTTTGTTTTCTGCTGCGCACTCTCATCCACTTGTCTATCTCTATTTCAGGGTCCAGCTGGCTTGAAAGGAGGAGAAGGTCCACAGGGTCCACCCGGTCCAGTCGTAAGTACCCCCGTTGCCATGGTTTCGCCCTCAACTCATGTGAAATGATTGCATGTCCACTGCCGCTTTTGGCGCTCGTAGGGGTCCACTTTGGGCCCACGCCAGCCCGCGGCGCTTAGACCTAATGGGGCCATTAGCCAGCTGTTTTGGCAGGCGAGGGCCGGACGGCGCGGCGCAGCGCCGAGGGCCGAGAGGAAGCGTGGGCAGACCCCGCCGTCCACGTCAGGCACCCCGCAGTCTCACCGTAGCTGACCACTCCCCACCTCCAACGCCCGCTTGGAGGTCCAGTTTGCACCCCGCAGCGTGAACATCTGCCCTCACGACGCACAGCATCCGGCACTAGGGGGCAGCTGCAATCTATTCCCAGAAGAGAGCAGAAGTTGGAGCTCGCGCCTCCACACCTAGGGGTTTCCCTAGCTGATAGATTCGGGGGTCTGGCTTCATAATTACCCCCCGAGCTTCAGGGAGCTGCCAAGTTCGATTAAACACAACAGAGGCAGAGCCCAGCTGTCTTTATGGCCCCTTTTTTTCTGGATTAAAATGACATTCTTCTCCTCCTCTGTGTGGATTACTCTTTCCTACGGACAGCAGATAAGTACAGTGGTGCCTCTCAGTAATTGTTCTTTGGTGAAGCTTGACAGCGTTAGCGGAGAGATTAGTTTGGATGGGCCAAGAGTCATCATGGCAGAGACCCCATTGAAATTCAGCAGGATTTGTCATGCCTATTTGCATTTGGGTGAAGATGCTGTGACTTTATAAATGGAACCCCATGCGTGTAAAGAGATAGGCAGTGAGACAGAGTAAGGGAGAGAGGGAGATAGATTGATAGAGAGAGAGGCAGAGAAAGCATACTGTGCCGCACACCTTATTCATCATTGTGTTTTTTGATCACTTGCTCATATCTGCTAGTTCATATCACTCCCTGCTTCTCGTTAGGGGTGGGGGTAGGTGAGGCCATCTCTGAGAAACAACCCCCCCTGCTGTCTGTTAATGGTACTCTTGATAAGTACATCACATATGACACACACACACATGCACACACGCACACACACACACACACACACACACACTCACACACACACACACACACACGCACACACACACAGTCATATGCACATGCATGCTCACACTCCCAAAGACAGACTCATGCCACCCACGCCCGTGGTAACAGATCCTTAACACGGCACAGCAGCCGCCACACTCATCAGACATGAACTAACGATCTCGTCACCCAGCTTCCCTCCCACTCCCCCGTTGCCAAGTGCCCAGAAGGGCTCCTCTGGAGAGGTTGAGCTGACACCTGTGCAATCATGGCTGGCCTCAGGGTTAGATTAAGGCTGCCTGCAGGGCCCACTCAAGGCAGTGAGAGGCTGCACATCCGTCTCCTTATGCCTGTTACACGGGGCTTAACTGTGCCCATGAGTGCTGAGTGATGACCTGAAGGCCCCACGATTCCGCACAATGCCGTAAGAGAAGAGGAGAGAAGAGGAGAGGAGAAGGGGAAGTACCAGGAGGAGAACAACAGACTGGGCATCTTGTCTCTAATACAAGATCCTTTCACATGAAGTGCCTCTGTTTCACAATCACATTGAAATGTCCTCAAAAAATGAGAAATGATGATGTCCTTGAAAAATGACTAATAATTCCTTGTGTCATTAGTATTATTATGCACTCATTCATATGTAAAGATGTTGTATGGGAACACATAATTGCTCTTATTGTGTATAAACATACCAACCCCTCAGCACTGTCTTGGACGTCACAACGAATCTGTAGAGAGCATGCTACCCTCAGTTTAGCCCTTGATTATAGCACTTCTCAAACACCATACACAGAATTATCATGTAAATAGACCTGTGTCACTGACACATGTGTTTGTCTCTGCTGCGTCTGTAGGGCTCACCAGGAGAGAGAGGAGCTGCTGGACCAGCTGGCCCCATCGGCCTGTCTGGACGCTCAGGTCCTCAGGGACCCCCAGGCCCCGCTGGAGAGAAGGGTGCACCAGTGAGTGACGGACACCACTCTATCAGCTATCGCAGTCAAATCGGATCCCATCTCATAAAGCTTTTTTTACTGCATGATTCAGCTATTTGCTAAAGTAGGAAAGAAAAGGTTAACTAAAATAGGCACTTGGACACAGAACTTGTAAACACAAAGGTTTGTTTTTGTGTAAGATGCCACCACTATAATTATCTAGCCATGTCAGTAGCTCAGGTATCTTAATATACAACAGTGTTACAACTGAGTCATAATGGCACTGACGGTGTGGCGTTTGGTGTTTTCTCACAGGGAGAGAAAGGACCGTCCGGCCCAGCTGGTCGTGATGGTGTCCAGGGCCCGGTCGGTCTTCCAGGACCTGCTGGACCTCAGGGACCCCCCGGAGAGGACGGAGACAAGGTCAGTTTGCCCTCCGCTGTCCTGGACGAATACTAGTGGCAAGAAACTGGACCAAAATGGCTGCTGTTTTGCTGTTTTAATGCTGCCACCATCAGTCAGCAGCCTGGCTGGCCCAGGCTTAGAAAAAGATGGGACCAGTCATCAATCCTCATCATCATCTCCACACCCCTGCCATCTGCACGGCAGATCTGTCTCTTGCCTCTCCTCTTATGCACATCCATCATCATTCCCAAAGTAGCCCCAACTGATAATTATGGTCTAAACATGAAATTATTCATTAATTTATTGTCTGTGCCATGTATTTCTAAAGCATATTTCCAGATATTGTAATTTATCATTGCACCAACTGTCTTTGCATCGATAATCTGTTCAGGGCACTAAGCACACTGTCCAAAGATTATGTAAAGATGTTGATTAATCGTTTTAGATCTAAGTGGTATTAATTTAATGTATTTTAGCTCTGTACCTACTGTTGCATACATTGTACTTGATAATGTGACACTTGTCTATGATACAGACAATTATCTCTTTTGTACTTTTGTAAAACAAAAAGCATGCATTAGTATACATAAAAGTATAAAATACCTGTTTGTGCTTCCTGCCTTTCAAAAAAATATTTAGCTTTTGTGGGGGGGTAACAGCACTGGATGTTGAAAGGGCAGTTGTGACACATTTGTTTGTGTGCTCCAGGGAGAAGTTGGTGAACCAGGACAGAAGGGAAGCAAAGCAGACAAAGGTGAACAGGTAAGCACACATTCTCTTCTCTCTAGCCATGCTCTCCTGAGTCAAGTCAAGACTCTGGAAGATAGAATGACCTCTTACTCTCGTCAGATCATGTACATGAGCCTCTTATAAGAACATCCTTTCTCTGTCCCCTAGGGTCCTCCCGGGCCAGCTGGTCTGCAGGGTCCTATCGGCGCTCCTGGACCTGCTGTGAGTATTGACACGCGTCACGGACACGCTCTTGTCTGCTCGTCTTGTGTCTCTCGCTTCTCAAAGGCTTTCTGTTGGACACAAGTCTGCAAGTGGTCAACTCTGTTCTGTCCCTCACCTCACCTCACAGGGTGGTGATGGAGAACCTGGTCCCCGAGGACAGCAGGGCATGTTCGGTCAGAAGGGAGACGAGGGATCCAGAGGATTCCCCGGACCCCCTGGTCCCATCGGCCTGCAGGTGAGTCATTGCCCACTGTTGCCCATCTCCACATCACTGCTCTATTCGCCAGCCTTCCAAACAATAGCCCGATATGAATAGCAGCATATCACTAGCATAGCATAACACTAATCAACTCATCACAGACCAGATGATTATAAAGCCTCTATGCAGCCACGTGCTCTGTATTCAAAGACTGTTTGAAGGTAAGATCCACAGGGGTGCTGCTTGGCCTTTCCATATAGTGTTGCGTGTTGCCCCTCCGTTGAACCAGCATAATCAAAGAGCTGTTGACAGCTCCAGTGAAACGCTCGTGCAGAGAGCAAAAACAACAGAAGAGCTAGATCTGTGCGTGGAGCAGCTCTCTCCCCTAGACACCCGCTGAGACGATGGGAGCCACGCACCCGGGCCATGCCCGGGCCTGATCTGGCACAGCGCCGGCGGCGAACTGGGTCAGATAGGCGGAAGGAGGACGGGTACAGAGGACGATCCGACCGCCTGTGCTGCCGGCTTTTGTGACTAAAATAATGTGGAAGTCATCAAAGGTGAAGTGCACGCAACAAGAGACAAACAGAAGGGAAGCGCTGCTACAACACCACCCACTAATAGTTGGCTCTCGAAATATAAGCAGCACAACTCCTCCGTGCTCGATTCCTCCCTCCTCCTGATGAGCGGGGCCTTCTCCTATTCCAGCTTTAATGAATTATCCCCTCAGTCCACTGGAAGGGACATTGTCAGCATAATGGAGTTACTCGGACTGGCGCCTGGTGCTAGCCCACTAAAGCGCTCGCAAATGTGCTAGTCATTGGACTCCACTGCACTTTAATTGGGCGTAATGCACTTTTGATGTTATTAATCCCGTCCACTGACCTCATCCCGAAGATCATTCCACCCCGGCAATGCTCTATCTTTCTCTCTCTGTCTCTCTTCCTCTCTTTCTCTCTCTGTCTCCCTCTATATCTGCGCCGCATAATAACTGTCGCCACTAATGACCTTTGACTGAGAGAGAGTAGTTGCAGTGGTACAGAGAAACGTCTCGCGCCAAAAGCCACAGGCATCTGCATTCGCGTGTGTGTACGGGCGCCAGCTCTGCGCTCGCCAGAGACGCGCCCGGGCTATTTGCCGTGCAAATAGCAGCCAAGGATTGGACCTTTTGATGTCCTTGTGGCGACCCAGCGGCTCCGGGTGATGAAGTCTGGGCCCCTTTGAATTGTGACTCTGAAATAGATATAGATATAACTCATACATGCAAGGAGGTTTGGATGCAGGCGAACCAAATGGAGGGAAGGATTCGAGAATTGATAGCGCATCCACATCAGATGAGTCTCACAGAGGGCAAGTGATGAAATATATAAATGCTAAAATGAATCGGTTTATTGCTGAGGGTGGGTGGAGGGGGCAGTGGCATTTTACTGCCCCCATACCAACACGATCATTTCCCCCATGCCTATTCTCCCACGTGCCTGTTTGGATCGGGCAGATAATCACCGCCGAGTTGAAGAGACGAACACACTGAGGCGTGTGCATAAAACTGAATTGCCCATTAATTACCCTCCCAATTGCTATCAACCTCCAATTTGCACAGCAGCATGGGAAAGAAATGTGAGTCGTTCAACAGAAGAGATTGGAGGGTGGAGTTGGGAGGGGTGGGGGGGGGGTGGTTGGTAGAAAGTGAGAAGACAAAAGGGCATCACGTGCATGCAGCATGCACCTCTAAAACCGCCGGCCGTTAACGCCGCGCCCCTACGGTGTGAAACAGATTTCGGCTGATTTGCATAAGTGCCATTTCACCACAGGACGGCTGTTAAGGTGTCACGGTGCAGTGCTATCCGCAGGGTGGGCCCCCGGAATGGCCCGGAACGAACAATCCACTCTCTCCACTCCTCTTCCCCTCTCAATCCCCAGCAATGGCGCTCAGCAGTGGGGAGATGAGGGGAGAATGCCCCCTCTGTAATGACCCCAATGGGCCCAGAGGAGGAGGAGGGAGGAGGAACAGCGTGCCTCCTTTGGGCTGCTGTATCTCTGGCAGGAAAATCATCTAGCAACGCTGATGGCCTTTTTTTCCCTCTAACTGTTCCCTCCATTTTCCGTGGGCATTTTTTGGTCTCTGCCTTCCCCCCCATCTGGAGAAATGGAGGTGCAGGCAAGCCTACTGTCCTTCAGTGGCTGCATCAAAATCCATTTTCTTTTTCTATTTGCCATTAACCTCCCTGCCACGTCGAACAAAAGGAACCATTTGATAGATAAATGTTGAACCCACCCTGTGCATCTTCTGAGAGCCATACTGTGCCCATGGACAGGATGTAAATCAGTGCCTTTCAAACTAATGCATTAATGACCTATCTACGTCATGGCAAGCAACTCTATTATTATTCCTTCATTTTATTTATTGCATAAATTGAGGATCTTTATATAGTTCTGCTCTGTTGGAAGGGAAGGAGCTCACTGTGTGTTTTAAGCTGCAGCATCCTTATATGTAAATGATATCTCTCTAATGTGACTCTGCATCTTCTAAAGTTATTAGTGGAATTATAGCTTGACTGCTGCAGATGCCTGCGTGTGTACAGTTTGTTCACTCTGTGACGTCCTTTTACTTATCACCCATGAACGCTCTCCTTTAATTCCCTCTACACTTTATAATGGGACCACACTCAGTTCCATCCACTCCAGCACATTACTCTGACGACAGGAGAGCGGCCGGTAAATGCTTTTTCTCTGTTTCCTTTCAGGGTCTTCCTGGACCACCAGGCGAGAAGGGAGAGAACGGAGACGTGGGTCCAATGGTGAGTCATCTGATCCCGCATGTGTCATTAGGAGGACCCAGCTGTGCTGGAGAGAAACAAAGCAAAATGCATGCATCATTCGGAAGCAGTTGTAGACCATTATTGTAGAGATCGTTCTGACATGCTCGCCTCCCTCCTCTCCCTCTCTCTAAACAGGGTCCTCCCGGACCCCCTGGTCCCAGAGGTCCTCAAGGTCCAAGTGGTGCTGATGTAAGTGAATCCTCCATCTGTATATTTTGTCTTGCACACAAACCTGATTTTCATAAGACAAAAGTGATAACTTGTGATATCCTGACCGTTGCCTTGTTTTCCTCACTGGCAGGGTGCCCAAGGTCCTCCTGGCGGTGTTGGTGGCATGGGTCCTGTGGGAGAAAAGGTAAGAGCCTGTGCCCCTGCCTCCTCGTTGGGCACCAACTCACAACAACTCAGCTCCCCAATCTCTCCCCCACCCCTCTCCTGGCGCATTCCATTTTGGGGGAGCCAGCCATTTTGTCTGAATTAGTACCCAGACACCATTAATGTCCCTTTTACAACAGCTCCAACACCTACCCCCTGTCCATTTTTACGGCCGTTTGGCCTCTGTCCCAATGCTATCAATATTTAATGCAGCGCCTGGCTGGCAAAATGGCCTGAGAATATGAAACATGGAAGGCCATCCCTACCACATCCAGACCGGCCAGCATAGCAAAACTGTCAGCCCATAACGCTGTCACGGGCTCACCTCAGTATGCAAGCACACACAGGCTAATAAAGCCCATGTTTATGGCCGCATTAATCATGATTTGAGTCCGGCTAATGTTTTTACAGACTGTGTGACAGGAATGACAGTTCTAACCTGTGCTGTGTGTGTGTGTGTGTGTGTGCGTGTGTGTTTGTGTGTGTGTGTGTGCGTGTGTGTTTGCGTGTGTGCGTGTGTGTGTGTTTGTTTGTGTGTGTGTGTGTGTGTGTGTGTGTGTGTGACGCTCGGCAGGGAGAGCAAGGAGAGGCTGGCAATCCTGGACCTGCTGGAGAGCCTGGAACTGGAGTAAGTTTGTCTTCTCCCCTACTACCCTACCCCCTGCTTGTGTGGGGGTGTTTCAGCACCCATTCTCTGTGTTCCGGTGTGTGTCTTCTCCCCTATCTGCTGCTTGTGTGGGGGTGTTTCAGCACCTATTCTCTGTGTTCCGGTGTGTGTCTTTGTGAGACATTTCCATGTTCTGGGAGATTGACGTATGTATGTCGTTAGTATTTATTTTAATATATGATATTCCCCACTCAGTATGTGCATGTGTACATGTATGTGTGCGTGGGAGAGAGAGTCTGGCCATGTGTTTTTCTGTGTTTGTAAAAAATTGATTGAGACATCCAGCTAAAAGCCTCTCTCTCCCTGAGTTCTCCCATCTGCCCATGATGATGCCCCATCATAGCCCTCTCTCCTAACGCCACCTCCAAATTGCCGATGCCCTTAAATGGCAGCCAAATTAAATCAATTACCAGACCCTCCAAAGATCATTACTGGCAACCCCCATGGACTGTTGTGTCACTAAGACAACCGACGCAATCAACAGGACTCCACTTAGAATACTTGAATACTTTAGCAGGCGAATTCCTGCTTGTTAGAGGCAAAGGATTACACAGGCCAAAGAGTTTAAAAGAGAATATGAGCTACTAATCTACCACTAATCAGTCCACTATCCCCTTGCTTAACTAAGATTTGTAGATGTTTGGGTGGGCACTTAGTTGTTCCTGTTATCTGGACTTTAGAGACTTAGTGGTGGCCTGTCATCTCACATTGACGAGTTGTCTGCCTCCCAAACATCAAAGCTCTCAGGGAGACACAACAGATCGAAGGCAGGGCTGATCAATGTCGACAGGTTCTATATCTCCAGAGCACCCTTCCATTAGTAATTAAAGCATCGTGTCAGTGAGGTAAATAGTAGTCATCTCTGTCATTTTTAAGAGATCATACTAGACAGAGAATGCCGGTTTCATCAGAAAATCTGATGGGTGGACTTGACTGGAAGTGGGTCCGTAAAGAAAAGGCCATCGGCAAAGCAGACCCCTGACTCAGGAGAGTCGTCATCGTTATCGCTATCGCTCCCTTCCCCGAACATACGTCACCGCAATCGGACACTGTTGCCACCTGACCTGGGATCAGTTATTGTGACTGCTGGGTGGAAAAGCCATAACACCCCATTACCCTTTTAGTTCTGCTGACTGAGCATGCACGTTCCTTTGCCTCCCTCAGGGTCCTAAAGGCGAGCGAGGAGAGAAGGGAGAGGCCGGACCCCCAGGTGCTGCTGGACCTCCCGGCGCCAAGGGACCCCCTGGAGATGATGGCCCCAAGGGTAACCCTGTGAGTGAACCAGCACTGGCTATTTGCCACACATACCTATAGACCCTTTCAACAATAAAAACAAAAACAATGCTTGAACGTTCTATTTGGTTCCCAATCTACTTCCTCTGCATTAAGATAACATATGGAATGTTAAAACAGAAGCCTTGTGGGGCCAACTAGGATGCTGATAATGGAACTCTCTTGAAAGGGTCTAGGCTAATTGGTACAGTGTACTGGTAATAGCTCCATGTACAGTAGTAGCTGAAGCACAATAACAATGCACTGTAATAAATCATACACAAATCGGAGCAGCAGAGCATCAGTGAGCATCATGCTCTAACGGAGTCACCAAGGCTCTGTCAGATGGGATGCTGAAAGGCCCCTTTATTATGGTAATGCTCACTGCAGCACTGGGGCTTTTGCTCTCCGCACCAGTTTTTAGCGACCATGAATTTATTCAGAGAACATTTCTACTGAGACGTTTCCTTGTAAGAGCTGGGTGTTATGAGTTTTACCTTCTTCTTTGCTTGTTGCTAGGGACCTGTTGGCTTCCCCGGAGACCCCGGTCCTCCTGGTGAGCCTGGCGTTGCTGTAAGTACAAAAGATGTGTGCCGACTCTTGCGTCACTCATTTAGCATGTTTAAACTAGCTGCTGTGGATACGGTGAGGCTAAGATACACATTCAACTCATAGTATTTCTTTTTCCTGGTTTTCAGGGTACGGATGGAGGACCAGGAGAGAAGGGAGATGATGGAGAACCCGGTCAAGCTGTGAGTACACACAAACCCAAACGCAAACATTGCTAATGCTGCCGTGCGTTCTTTTTAAGGTCCACTAATGTACGCTTTTAGTAGGCACTACTACGCAGTATTCTGAGCAGCTACTCACATTCCCACAGGTTCATTTGATTTGTTTCAGACTCTGGGAATGTTCATCTACCACACAGTGGAGGGACTGTATTTGTACTGTTTACAGAGTAAAAAGATTACGTTTATATCATCAAACATTCTAAATGTAATACTAACAATATAACTATCCAAGAACAGCTTCTTTAACTTTACATTTCATGCAAGCATCGAGATAAGGAAAACTGTTGTGTGTCCCTTGCACTCTCAGCTTTCTGTGTTTGTTGTGTTATCTCACTGCTTATTGAGCAGGAGGGGAAATAATAGAGAGGCTTGAGTTGCTTCCTATCCACCATTTAAATTGAAGTGTCACGAATGTGGTTTAGCTTTCTAAATAAAACCCCAACTTTGAAGGGGAAAACTGCCGACTTTTATTTACTGATTAACGGTAGATGATTTTTATATGACACACCCGAGCAGCTTTGCAAATTTCTGTCTGTTCCCTTATTTTGTCTGTACTGTCTCTGGGCGTTCTTCAAACATTTGCAATATGCAAAGCCCAAATTTGTTTTGATTGCTTTCAATTAACTCCTAGATAATGAGATGAGACTGGCATAGAGAAGCCACAGCAGCGGCAGTGGCAGTAAAAGGCCTTTAGAGCAGAGTTTCTGATGCCGCCCAGTCAAGTTTGACTTTTTAATCAGCTCCTTCTGTTGATTTTGCCCGATTCTTCATCTAGAGCTAATTTTCCATAAGCAACAGTGAAGGAAATGATGTATTAATCGCTGTCATGACAAATAAAGCTTCAAAGATCGAACTCTCCTCCATTTAAGTTTTGCGGAGATGGAGTTTAGTTTAGTTGGCCTGTTGTTTGTCTTCTGGTAACTTCTACCGTCCACTCACATTATCTGCCTTTGTGTGTCCTCTGCGCTTTAGGGTCCCCCTGGCCCCTCTGGAGAATCTGGCCCACCAGGACCTCCCGGAAAAAGAGTAAGTGTATATTTTGCATCATCGTTATCTTCATCGTCCTCTAAAACATCATCACTGTCCACCACCCAAGATGGAAAGCGTATGGATAACACAAAGTATGTATGATACCTTGTAGTCAAAAGAAGGCATCGTGTCTAGGCCTCATAGGCTTCAAAGCACACACATGCACACTTGTCTACCTAAACTTAACATTTCCATCCTCATCAGAGAAAACCATAGGGGACAGGATCTATCATACCAGACCATACTAGAAAGCCATTCCATCCATGGAGTCGTAAACCCTAAGCCCCCTCATTAAGTAGGCGAAAGTAGCTCTCATCTGAGATCCAGCTGGTCATCGAGCCACAAAAAAAGAAAAAAAAAGAAAACAGAAATGAAGACATCTCGCAGGCCCTGTTGAGAAACTGATGTCTGGTATTTATTCTTTTAGGTGTGAAATTGAAAAGGCGTTAAATTGACGAAGAGGCGTCGCTCTCTGCCTGAAAACTCATTTCCCCGTTCCTGTGGCGCTGGGGCTCCCTCGGAGTCAGACACAGATATCACTCTTGACACCATATTGATCAGTGCAGACTGAGTGACAGAAATGGAAATGTGTGAAAAAAGAGGAGTGGGAGGAGAGAGAGGGATAAAGAGAAATATATAGAGACAGAGAGAGGTGAGAGAAAGTTGTCGTTTGTTTGATTTGAGATAGCTGCCCAAAGGGCTCTTCGGCAGAGGTGAGGTTTATGAATAACAATAGCGTTTCTCTTTGTTGTTGGCGCGGCCATCCTTATTTGATGCGCGCCTGGATACGCTGCAAAGAGAGCTATTTCCCAAATGAATGTGTTCTCCCCAAGTGAATAGGAATTCCAAGATGAATGCTCTGTTGCATTCTTCAATACACCTACTACAAATTACAAAGTGGATTGTGTATGTATTTCTTATCTGTAGTCCAGTTTCATTATAATATAAAAAATATCATGCTGTGTTTATTTACTTTTTAAAATGAAGCAAGCTTTAAATCAGTTACATTTCTAAAACTTAATGCATGGCTGTGCCTGGAGTAGTTCCCCAATCAAACTTAGTCAGGTCTGCAGAATGGCAGAGTGGCCAACGTCATGAATATACTGAGCTATTCATATGTGTTCTGTGTGCTGTTAGACTAAACTGGTGTTGGTTTCTCACTCTCACTACTGAATGTGATGGAAAACATTAGCTTCAAAGCAGATTGCTATTTATGAGCTCGTGCTGAACGAAGGGAGCAAATCATGAAGAAAAAAAAAACCCGGTGCAGCGTTCAAGCAGATATAGAGCAGTTTCTAATGGCAAAGGGATTATTCCAGGGAAAGTGCTTCTTCATCAGCAACAGTATTTACTTCAAGGAGAGAAAAAAATAGAAAGAACAGGAGAATAAAGCAGCGTCTGATTTCTGCAGGCCCCTTGCCATTTGCTCCTCGGAATTTGTAATGGCCACACTGCCGTTGTTTTGTGTAAAATGCTAGGTGTTTTCGCTGTGTCAGCGTTTTGCCAGTAGTCATATCAAATGAAGTTAAAACTCCCTCACTCTCCCCCTCTCGCTATCACCCCCCCCCCCCCCCCCACGCTCTCTCCATCCCTCCCAAGGCAGTGTCTGCATCCTTAAAGCATCCTGAGAACTATTTTGTTATTTAAGAGTTTCTCCACACAGTCTTTGTGACACTGACTCAAATATTCCAGCCAGCGCTGCAAGGCCTCTCTTCACACTCGAAATCACACTGGAAATGAGCTGAGCTAGTGTCATTTACACTTCCGACACCATTTCTCCCATTGACAATAAAGGAAAGAAATTCAGTTGGGAAACAATCTCTCTCTCTCTTTCTCTCTCTGTCTCTCTCTGTAGCATCGTGGAGGGAGCAGTCTCATTCTCACAAAGAACAAAAAAAACGATGCAGGGACACCCTGTTGTTGTCCCACAGTGTGAAAGACATCATTGTCAGTCTAGCCGTAACGTGGCGACTTGTCATGTCTTCAGAGTAGAATCTTATCTTTTCGCGGGGCACGTCAAAAAAAGTGTGAGTATCAAAAAAGCTTGCGTGTCTCTCCGCGGTGATGTTGAGGAGAGAGAGAGGGCATGCTGTCAATACATATTGGGCTGATGTTGCGGCATATGCTCGCAAACTAAGGAGGTGTCTCTCATCCTGAAGACTTCGGGTGAAGCTTTGATGAGGAGGCATCGCAGGCATTCCTTTCGATATCTGAAGGAGACCGCTCGGAGAGTCCCTGGATAGAGTTGAGCAAAAACACTGAAAGAACGAGAACAGAGAGAGTGCAAGAAGGAACAAGACAAAAGGCCTGAGAAGAAATGAAAAAGAAATTGAAAAAGACATACACTAGGAGAAGGAAAGAAAGAAACAAAGAGAGAAAGAGAGATGTTGGAGATGTTTGTTGAAGGAAAGAAAGAAACAAAGAAAAGAAAGGCATGAACAAAGATGAAAACAGAGAGGAAGAAAGAACGAATGCAGGAAAGATGGAAAGAAGTCAATTAGGGGTTGGAGAGAAATAATTGGCTGGGCAGGAGGTTATCGAGCAGCCGAGTGCTAGTTTGATGTGTGTGGCTAGGAGTGCTCTCAGTGCACTTGCTCTCATGTGCATACGAATGAGAGCCCTTCACTCAAGACCTAGTAGCCTGCTGGCGCAAATGAGTCGGTCTGTCTTCCGACTGTGTCTGTGTGAACAATGGCCTGAAGGTCTGGCCTTCGGTCTGCCTGTGTCCCGCTAAAAGTGTCTGGACATGGACTCACCATAAAACTGAAAGATCTCACTAAGCCTACACGTCCACAACAAGCTCAGTACAAAGCCCTTCAATGCAACCTAGTGTGACGATGTGGCATGTCATGTTTTATTTAACATGTCTTAAATATCATCAAGTTGGATTTGAGAATATAAAATGGACGAGGCAGCACTCGCTAACATTTTTAAAATCATCTCAAGCAGCTTCGCCATTTGAACAATAATAATTTAAAAATAAATGTGTCCAACTGGATGAGTTCATTAGTGTGACATGGTGTCATTATCGGCGTTCTTCTGCTCCGTCTATCGTACCTCCTGCCCGTCAAAACATATCAGTCAAACCCAAAGGGCGTACTTCTCTATCCCTCGCTTTCCTTGCCCCTTTGCTTTTTCATTCGCTTTTTTAATTGTCATTCTACACAGGAGCAATACTGAAGCTCTCCCCTCTCTCTCTCTCTCATCTCTCTCTCTCTCTCTCTCTCTCTCTCTCTCTCTCTCTCTCTCATCTCATCTCTCCAGGGACCACCAGGAGCTGCTGGAGCAGAGGGCAGGCAAGGAGAGAAGGGCGCCAAGGTAGGCAAACGCAGCCGATCAATTCAGCCGCACAAACACACACACAGCAACGGCAAGAGCCAGCGAGCAAGCACCGCCGCAGGAATTAAAGCAGCAACTCTCCCAGGACTGACACTATGGATTCAAGGCCACACACACACACACACACACACACACACACACACACACACACACACACACACACACACACACACACACACACACACAGACACTCACACACATACACACGGGTGCACACACACTCACACACATACCAACAGAGAGAGATAGTTTTAGTCTTTAGTCTATACTCAACACAGGCAAACTGTGTTTGTTATTTCCACCATGCTTTGCATGACTACATTGGCAATACAAATGCTTTGTCATGCCAATGAAGAGTTTTGAATTTGAATGGGATGGGGAGAAAGAGAGAAAGAGAGAGACAGGGGCATGCACTAGAGACATGCATAATCACACACAAGAAAATAATCACACATACAAACTCAAGATAACCCATACATAATTACAACACACACACACACACACACACACATTCTGTACATAAACACAAATACTCATAAATATAAGAAAATAACACATTTGCAACACACAACAAAAAACAATATGCATCCATTCACACACACACGTCCAGACAAACTCATGAAAACATATTCGATAACACACACTTCTGTCACTGGTCATTGCTCTAGCTTATCAGTAGTGAGCATCTAGCAGTGGGGAAGAAGACAGAAAGATATAAAGTAGGTCTACAAGCACACTGAACTTACCCAGAGAAATACACACAGTAAATGAGATGAGATGGTTTCACTTCTGCATTCAAATAAAAGAGCAGCTCATTCTGTTCCCACCGTGTATCCTCTGGTGTGCATCTTTAATCTAAATCAAAAAGATTCTGTGAGTAAGGCGCAGCATTATATATCCAATGGGATTTCAAGCTGATCAGTCACAGAAGTGTGCTCCTGCTATCTAACTCTATCAACGTTTCAGTGTTTGATGACACACACACACACACACACACACACACACACACAAAACACACACAAAAAAAAAACACAGTAGGAGTTTTGTTAAGCAAATCATCTGACATTTAGCTTTCCTGAAATCATCTGCATCAATACAGCAGTATCATATCAATGTCATCAATAAATATGAACTTTGTTCACTCTCTGTCTTCAGGGTGAGGCTGGAGCAGAGGGCCCAGCGGGCAAGACCGGCCCGGTCGGCCCCCAGGGTCCCCCTGGAAAGCCTGGCCCAGAAGGCCTCAGAGGAATCCCAGGCCCTGTCGTGAGTACCCTGCTCATGGTCTCAACACAGTCATGAACACCCACTCAATATATATATAATGTATCCATCTATACTGACACATGTAAACACATCCATACATCCCTAGTGTGTATAGTTCTTCACGTATACACACTCCTGCAGCCACACAGGCTGTACACATCTCTCAAGACCATGGCTGCCGGAATACTTACAGAAAATTCAATTACTCCTACAAGCCTGTGCCATTGTTGTGTTTTTTTCTATCTCACCGTTGTTTATGTGAAGACACATTTTTGGAGTATTTCAGCTATTAATCATAAAGCAGTGGGCAGGAAATCAATAGCAGGCCTTTAGCAGTACAGGAGGCAGTAATGCCGCATGTAATTGGATGAATTTTCGCAGGGTGAACAAGGACTTCCTGGCTCCTCTGGACAAGATGGCCCTCCAGGACCTATGGTGAGGGGCTAAGAGCCTGTGTTGGTCTGGGTCCTTTTTATTACTGCTTGCTTTCTCTCTCTCCAACATCTCCTTTCTCTATCACTCTCTCCATCCCCATATCTTATGAACTCTTTTCTCTCTCTCTCTCTCACTCTCTCTTTCTCTCTCTCTCTCTTTCTCTCTCTCTCTCTTCTCTCTCTGTCTATCTCTGTGGACCTATACTGAGGCTGTGTTGGCCTGAGTCTGGCTTTTATTATTCTCTCCCTCTTTCTCCCCCCCCCCTCTCTCTCTCTCTATCTGTCTCTGTGTGTGTGTGTGTGTGTGTGTGTGTGTGTGTGTGTGTGTGTGTGTGTGTGTTGTGGAAATATTGATTTCTAAATGCCATTTCTCTTTTTCATAGGGACCCCCTGGTCTTCCTGGTCTGAAAGGAGATCCTGGCTCCAAGGGAGAGAAAGTGAGTGAATTTCAATTTCACAGTTTATGTGGGCTCCTAAAACTCAGAAAAAGAACTTTGACCATTAGCCTGGAAAGGAGTATTTAATCTCTGGGAACTACGGCCCATTGATTATTCATTGCGATTATGCTGCTATTCTCATTAAAGTCACTGTCAATAGAATTGTTGGAGCAATTCCACCATCGAAATGCTTAAATCCACATCGCTCTTTTTGGATTTGCCGAAATGTACACAGAGAATTGATCCCCGCAGTGGGGTTCGAGAGGAGATTTGTTTTAGCGTTAGGAAATGCCACGACTAATTGTAACTCGTCCCGTGTGGAATAGAAAAGCTTATGGACTCTGTTCCTCGTGGATATTTGCCCTGCATTCGAGAGAGGGACCTGTGTTGAATGACACCTCGTGTGTGTTTTTGCCTGTGTCCACCAGGGTCATCCCGGTCTGATTGGTCTGATCGGCCCGCCCGGCGAGCAGGGAGAGAAGGGAGACCGAGGTCTACCCGGTCCACAGGGTACCCCTGGCAACAAGGGAGATTCCGTAAGTGCCACACCACAAGTGCCATTCTGTACCCGCATCGTGGAACAGATGTCTCTCTGACTCTCAGTCTATTTTTCAATCTCTGTCTATCCATATCTTTTTATCTCTGTGTTGGGCTCTGACAGCCACACTCACTCTTCCCTCTCTCTCTCTCTCTCTCTCTCTCTCTCTCTCTCTCTCTCACACACACACACACACACACACACACACTCATCTCATACATACATACACACACACACACACA
Source organism: Alosa alosa (assembly GCF_017589495.1). Taxonomy (NCBI): domain Eukaryota; kingdom Metazoa; phylum Chordata; class Actinopteri; order Clupeiformes; family Clupeidae; genus Alosa; species Alosa alosa. The sequence continues at coordinate 5,921,919 of NC_063204.1, forward strand.
CACACACACACACACACACACACACACACACACAGCCACAGACACACACACATAGACATACACACACACACAGGTTTAGATCAAATGTAAGGCTACGGTTCAGTAGCAGAGCAACTGCACGCAAACAAATTCTTGCTTACTTCCTACAATCACCCTAATGCATCATGGGCGTCCACTAAAAAGCTCACTCCACTCAATTGCAGTCATTCATGGCTCTGCTGTTTTGCTCCCAATCAGACATGATAGTGAATGAAAATCATTGTAGCTTCTCATCAAGCAGATACACACACATGGGGCTCAAGCGAGCCCTCCCACCACCGTCATTGCCTGGCATCGTGTTCACCTGATGTGAGAGATGACTAGCGCTGTTGTGGAGAAGCGGGGCGATGTGGACCCCTCCAAGGGAGGTTCAGGGTTAGACGTGGATGAAGAGGCACTATTAATGGGGTCTCATCCATTTTTAAACAAATATTACAGATTGAGTGAATATGCAATTAGAGCTGGCTGTGGCCTCTCCGAGGTCCTCTGCTCGCTGATTTGAAGCAAGGCAACCGCAATGGAGGAAAAAATGCATTTAGATTATGCTTAATGAAATGTCATTGTGTGTGTGTGTGTGTGTGTGTGTGTGTGTGTGTGTGTGTGTGTGTGTGTGTGTGTGTGTGTGTGTGTGTGTGTCTGTCTGTGTGTGTGTGTGTGTGTGTGTGTGTGTGTGTGTCCGTGGGTGTATGTGTGAATGTGTGTGTGATGTGTGATGGAGAGAGAGAGACAGAAGAGGAAGGCAGATTGAAAATAAAGTGAGAGAGATCGTTTGACTGAGCCCCTGAAAGCAGTTGCATAAATGCTTGTATGTTGTACATGTGTGTGTGTGTGTGTGTGTGTGTGTGTGTGTGTCTTAGTGTGTATGTCCATAAACATCATCAACAATTCCTCCCCATGCCCCCCCCCCCCCCAACACACACATACACACACACACACACACTTCTGCAACAGTTAGCCAATGGCAGGCTGCAGTGTGTGCCAGCTCCTGCCAGAGAATCCAATTGTCTTACGCTTCCCTAGTATACCCCATTACGCCAACCCTGCCCAGCCCACAGAATGAGCACTATGCAGCACCGCCTGGAGAAAAGGCCCATGTCTCATCCACCCCCTGCACACTGGAGGCCTGGAGAAAAGGCCCATGTCTCATCCACCCCCTGCACACTGGAGGCCTGGAGAAAAGGCCCATGTCTCATCCACCCCCTGCACACTGGAGGCCTGGAGAAAAGGCCCATGTCTCATCCACCCCCTGCACACTGGAGGCCTGGCAGTAGCAGGACACCCTGCTGTGGGAGTGATGTGCTCTCCCTGTCTCCGCTTAGCTGCACCTCCTGATGGGAGCCGTGAGACGGCCGACCTGAGAGAGGGGCTGCTGCTGCTGGTCAGCTGATCTAATGTGATCTGTCTAATGTGTCTCTCCACAGGGTATCGGTGGTGGTGCTGGTCCTCTGGGTCCTCCTGGTCCTCCTGGTCTGCCTGTAAGTCTCCCGAAACCCATCAGTTTCTTTATATGAAAGTAGTATGGAAGATTAATCCAGTTCAACCAAGGTCCTGTATCTATTAGGAAAGATAGTACTAGAGAATTCATTTCAGTCTTGATAAATCATCATTTCTTGATAATTTGCTGCGTGCACAAATACAGTATGGTTGGTAATGACTGGCACAAATCAGAATATTATATCTGAGAAAATGTTATGAAATGTACATTACAGTATGTGTGTTGTATTGATGAATGTATGTTATATTGATGTACAGTACAGGATGTGTGTTGGATTATGCATGTATGTTATATCGATGTACAGTACAGTATGTTGGTTATATTGATGAAACTGTATTATGTGTGTCTCTTCTGCAGGGTCCACAAGGTCCCAAGGGTTCCAAGGGTTCTTCTGTGAGTACAAATGATCTTCTGGTTTAACATGATGATGTTTAGAGGGGGCACTTCAAGGGGAGGAGGGTGTATTTTGGAAGGATTCTCTTCATAACATCAACACCAGTATATCTGTCAGTGCAATGCAATTCAATACATTCATTATAGCACAGTTTTACATCTAACCACATTGCTGTTATCCTTTAGGGCCCCGCTGGTCAGAAGGGAGACACTGGTACAATTGGACCTCCTGGACCTCCTGTGAGTACTGCAATCATTCAATCATTAGCTGTTCTCACATTTCATAAATCTGAACCATATTTTATGCTGACATTTTAAATGCAGGTAAACAAAATGGGATATTGCTGTCTCCCAGTAACCAAGACCCGATATGTTTACCCGATACTTTGCAACTCTCTCAATAAAGAAAAAGAAAATGTACATTTGATTTCTTGTGAGCTCCCCTCTCACACCCCTTCGTGTCTCCCTTGCTGCTCTGCAGGGTCCCCCTGGTGAGGTGATCCAGCCCCTGCCCATCCGCATGCCCAAGAAGAGCAAGCGCTCCGCCGACTACCAGGCCGACGAGGCCATGATGGACTACGGCGAGGGCATGGAGGACATCTTCGGCTCGCTCAACAACCTCAAGCAGGACATCGAGCGCATGAAGTACCCCATGGGCACACAGAACAACCCGGCCAGGACGTGCAAGGACCTGCAGCTCTGCCACCCTGAGTTCCCCGATGGTAAGCAAGGGAGGGAGCGAGTGAGAACGTCACCCCTATCCAAGCGCATTGCGAGGGGGCTGGCGTCCAGGCCAGCTTGTCCTCGTCAGCGCTATCCAAATGAACCAGAGCTAATTAGCCTAGCGGCTATGCAGAGAGCGTTTTTGGACGGGACTCCCAGTGTTTGCTGTGTGTGCTGAGTTTGAATAATGTTGACAGTTGCTATGATTAATATTCACAGGCAGCAGAGCGAAAAAACCTCCACGCCAAATCGGAAGCCTACTAAATGTCATTTCTCGCATTGACCTTTTAAAAAAGAAAAACTATCCTACGAGTGTTAACATTAGTGCTGTTGTTTGTGAACAAACCAGCAAGATAGATGTTTGTTAGATGATAATGCACTGAGAAGAGACCTCCTGACTTCTGTCGTTACATAAATCCCTGTCTTGAACGTTGATCCCCGTTTCCATTATCAGATCCCAGATCAGTTTATTAAGTTTGTTTTATGGATGTTCTCCTCAGGCGAGTACTGGATCGATCCAAACCAGGGTTGCTCCGGAGACTCCTTCAAAGTGTACTGTAACTTCACGGCGGGAGGCGAGACCTGCATCTACCCAGATAAGAAGTCGAACGGAGTGAGTGCCATTTCCATCACCCCCCACAGGGAGTGAATGTGTGGGGTTGCATCTGCCGGGCGATTTCAATCTTAAATTAAATAAATCTGCATGGAATACATCTATGTCTATTCAAAGTTTCAAATGTTAAATGAAAATGTTCCAGATAAATGTGTAGCTGACTTCATAATGTCATTAAAAAATCATACCATTGTTTTGTATGGTGAATACAACAGCTGGTTTAACATAGATTCTCAGACCACAGTATTGAGCTGAATTGACTGTAATTCAGCTCTGCCCAAAACCTGTGGTATAGACGATCTAATCTTCTTCTCTCTGCCCTCCATGATGCCTACAGGTTAGGATATCTTCCTGGCCCAAGGAGGTGCCTGGATCCTGGTACAGCGAATTCAAGCGTGGTAAAATCGTAAGTGCCACAGCCTTCTCTCCCCCCATCTGTCTCTCCTCTGTGTCACCGCATCGCCTGCTTAAAGCAACACAGTGTTATTTTACCTTGAAATAACGCCTTCAAACTCATTCTGATGACACTGACTTAGGATACAGAGAATCTCTGACATTGCCAATGCACACCCGGGAACGCTTGATATTGCACTATGTAGCATTGTTGATCGGGCAGGATCATGACCCATATAGTCATTTATTTGACGAACTGGGTACCATCTTAGCGCTAAATGGCATTGTATATTGATGCCGAGGGGCATAAATATCAACTCTTCCATCGTGTTGCTTTAATGACAGCCTCAAAATCTCAAAAGCCGAGAGTGGCGCTGCAAGGCCGTGCCAGGCAGCGGGAGGCGTCTCCAATTTGTCTCACTGCAGCTCTCCCACAGACGACCCAGACACAAATAGCCATTAACGGCAAGCACGCACTCGGGTAGAGGCTCGCACACACTGACCCGAGGTCAGCAGGACCCTCCAAAGTGCTCTCAGGAGGACAGACACCACACACCACACGTGTCCCATTTATGTTTCAAATAGCCAGAGGATGATGGAGGATATGTATTTTAGCAGATATTTTGTATTCAGATGGTGTTTCTCCCTAGCCTAATAGTGGTGTGATCCGGTGTCCTTAAATAAAACAAGACCATGTGCTATTCTCCTGTCTAAGAGGCTGTCTTTTTTTATTTCTCCCTCCCTCCCTTGCTCCCTCCCTCCCTCTCTCTCTCTCCATCTCCTCTCTCTACTTCTCCTCCTCTCCCTTTCTCCATCTCCCTCAAAACTGCAGCTATCGTACGTGGACGCTGAGGGCAGTGCGATAAACCAGGTGCAGATGACGTTCCTCAAACTACTGACGGCCTCGGCCAGGCAAAACTTCACCTACAGCTGCCACCAGTCGGTGGCCTGGCACGACGCCACCACCGACAGCTACGACAAAGCGCTGCGCTTCCTGGGCTCCAACGATGAGGAGATGTCCTACGACAACAACCCATACATCCAGGCCCTCAGCGACGGATGCGCGGTATGAACACACATGCATGCACACACATACTGTACACACACACACACACACACACATATATACACACACACACACATATATATACACACAAAGACACATATACACACACACACACACAGACACATATACACACACACACACACATATATATACACACACACACACACACACACACAGACACGCACACACAGACACGCACACACATGTACACACACACGCACACACACACATATATACACACACATACACATATATATACACACAAAGACACATATACACACACACACACACACAGACACATATATACACACACACACACACACACATATATATACACACACACACACACACACACATACACTGCGCCCCAGACAGAAAGGGCCAGGTGTGCAGTGATGGTTGTGTGATTATAAACAGTGTGCTTCATTAGTCGGCACACGCTGGGCATGACGTGTGTTTTTGCCTTCAGAGGCTGCCTTGCTTTGATTTTTTTATTAGTGTTGATGGGTTTCATTGATATAAAGGGCAGTGTCATTTTAATGGAGGGGAATATTATGAAAATTATGCTTAGGCTTGTTTCAGACACCTGCTCAAGCAAACAGAAACAGTTCACCAGAGTTCAAATACACAGATGGAACTTTTCTTGTCTGTCTTCTGTGTGATAGGATATATTTTCAACTATCTTTCTTTCTCTCTTTTTCTCTCTCTTTCTCTCTCTGCTTCTCATTTTCTCTCATCTGCAGGAGAGGAAGGGCTATGGAAAGACTGTGATGGAGATTAATACTCCCAAAATTGATCAAGTGCCAATCATCGACGTGATGTTGAATGACTTTGGGGATCCCAGTCAGAAGTTTGGATTCGAAGTGGGACCTGTCTGCTTCCTTGGCTAAAGTCCAAAGAAAGGAACAACAAATTTGGCAGGGAAGGACGGGTCAGCACTCAAGAGTTAAGACTCTTTTTGGTACCACCATCACCACCATCGTCATCACCACCAACACCACCACCAACAACCAACCCCCACCCACTTCATGCCACATGCAAATTTTTGAATAAAGAAAAAAGAAATGGTGTAGCGAACATGTCTTGCCATATGTGTATGTATTATCCAGGAAAATACTTGTTGCCCTTGTAGGGCTTAGAATCACATGACTTAAGCCTGTTTATGGAGCAAAGGTGAAGGACATCTGAAGGCGTGGCTGAGAGTGGTGAGTGGGAACTACCCATTGGAGGTCAAAAGGTCAGAGAGGAGGGGCCTCTGTGGCCTACATTCTTCCGGTGCTGTTCAAAAAAAAGAAAAAGAAAAAAAAAAAAAGAACAAAAACAGTGGTGCTTGATCAGAACATAAAAAAATATATATGTTATGAGGTGCTAAGAGAAAGAAGAAGGTGTATTTTGATAAAACTGTAATTATTATTTTGTACATTACTGTTATTTCTGAATCCACTTTCAAAACTTGCATGTCTATCAGAATCGCATCAGGCTCTTAATTTCAACGTGAACAGGAAGAGAAAATACAACCATGGCAACAGCATTTATAACTTAAATAAGTAAAAGAAATAAAGAAATTAAATAATTATGATATTTTGTTGATGAATACTGTGTACCTATTATGAAGCCAATAAAAGTGAGCATTCAAACAATTCCCTATTTCTAATTATAACATATGCCCTTTGTATATATTGACCACCCACAAGCTCTGGGTCACACGTGGTTTGGCCAATGAGACCACAGCAAGCATGACTGGAAGACTCTCACCAGCACATGCCAAACAACATGCTTCACTAATGTTGTTTCCTGTGCTTGTTTTAAGCAATAATGCCATTCATTTTCACTTATTTAAGTTTATTATTTGATTTTTGTTTTAAAGGTTTTTTTTTTTTTTTTTTTTTTTTTTTTTTTTTTTTTGTCAGATTTTTTTCCACTTCATCTTTTGCTCTGTTGTTTTGGTCGTATACCTCAAACTTTCTTGATAACCATTAAGATGCCAGGATGGTATGCCCTGTATATACCTTGGTTACACAATTAAGTTTATATATTTTGGGTGGGGATTTTTTTAATGAGAAAAAAGGAAATACGTATCTGTTAGGCCTCTTCTGTTCCAATCCTTCTGTGAATGCATTGATAAGCCCTTTTCAGTGACCCATTTTTTTGTAACTAAAATGAGAAAATGTTTTAATGTGCTTTTTATGGTCATTTAAATATTAAAAACTGGATTCTAAAACAACACCCAAAATTGCATGTGTGCATTGTGTGTTTGTGCCTCCCTGAAAGCGGCGTATTGACTGGTGGAGCTCTGGCATCACCATTGTCTCAGGAGTTTTGATTGGCAGTGGTCAATGGATGCTATCCTAGCTTGAATACTTTCTTTTACACCGAATGCTTGTTTTCTTTTTTTCTTTCTTCGCCATGTCTTCAATAGCGTAGATAATCTTCAGGATCATCTTCAAACTGTCGAACAAACTGTAATCACTGACAACATCTGCAAGTCTTTAAATAAATTTCTGTTAACTCTAAAATTGATTACTTTTGTTTATCTTCAAATATAGGAACCTGTCATATCAGCAAGGTAGATCTCTGATGTCTAGAGCAGAGTGGGATTATTTTCATATCTGCTTATCTGCATTCTCACTGAAAGAAGACATGTTGTTCATTCACCACTATGTAATCTGGGTTGTTTAAATGCTGTGTGCTTTGTGTCATTCTCTGCCACACTTGTTCAAACTGTGCACCCGCCTCTGTGTAACATTACTCATCCATGAGATCTGGAAAACGTGACGCCTAAAGTGGGTTGACTGTGACTGAAACCCAATTCTCTCCTTTTAGCATGTCAAAGCTACTCCTTGAACTCTCATGCAGCCACACACACAACATTGATGGATCACCTGTGAGACCTCAACAACTGAAATATTGCAGGGGCAAAGAAGAAAAGTCAGTGAAGAGGTCTTCAAGCTGCACTGTGGAGCTGTATGATTTTGACATAATAACGTATGATATATGTACAAACAAATGTATTGGGGGATTTGTGAGCATCCATATTGTTCGGTAAAATAGAAATACAAATCTAAGAATTTGAAGGGGTCACATCACACTTCCACTCAATGGTAATTGACACTTCATTAAACGTTGGTCATGAAAAAACTACAACTCGAGTTAGAAGTTAGTCTAACCGTTAATCCATCTCTCCATTTTTTAATCATGAAAATAAAAGTCGAACCTGGCAATAAGCTACAGTGTGGACTATGACGCATGTATTTCTTGCTAGATTGCTGAAATAGCCAAAAGGATAGATGCAATTATAAAGAGATTATCTGCTGCTGGTTGATTGATAACCAGAGTGCTTATTTTCGTCCTCCACAAAATGACCATGTTCGGCAGCAACTTGAGCAAATTAGGTTTAGGCTACCGATTTTGGGTTATCAAAAGCCGTTCATATACATTTGTCCTTGTTTGTTCATTTGTTTGTTTAGGCCTACATTAAAGCTGCAGTTGGCAAGATTTTTTTGATCATATTCACTGAAACCAACACTATGCTCCGACAGAACAACATAAATCAGCCGGTTTTAGAAAAAAATCCGCACTTCTACCGCCACCTAGAGCCTGTTATTTGTTTTGCAAAAATCCACAGCTCCCAGTTCTTCTGGTCCAATCAGAATAGGGCTGTGTGAGATCTGACTGTCAATCACAGTCTGGTGCAGTCCGGTGCGCACTGACGAGCACAAACTCGATGAGAGGGTGCTCGGTGGTAGTGGGGGAGGGGCATGAGAGTTGTAAACGTTCAAAATTTTGACTAAGTCCCCTCAATCTGTCAGACTTGCCAACTGCAGCTTTAAGTACCATTAATCAGCATGAGGTGGTTATGAATGTTGTCATCAGACAAATTCTAGATCAAAACCAGGATCTGTCTGATGTAGCTTAGGTCTAGTCAAATTCTTTAGAACATCATTAACGTCTCTGGCCATCTTTTTAAACTATGAAACATGAAGCCATAGAAAGGCTATAGAAATCTTATGTGTAAATGTCTTGTGTGTGCTGATTATTATTATTTTTTACTGTGTTTACTCTGTAAAGTGACCTTGGGTGCTTTGAAAGGCGCTACAGTATGTAACAAATAAAATGTATTATTATATTATTATAATTATTATTATTATTATTGTTGTTATTAGTTATAACTAAAAATATATAAATTATATTTTTAGCAAGCTAATGCAAATAGCCTAGGCTATGCCAATTACAGAACAACAGATATGCATACTTTATGTAAAACCAAATTCACTTAAATTGTCACTTTACATTAGAGTCTGAAGCTTCAATCCACCAATTCCCGTGAGAAGAGATGCTCATCTCATCTGCAGATCCAAAAGAGTGAGTAGCCTCATACATCTGTATCCCAAGACATATGAATGGGATGTGGGAATGAAACCAAAACAGATGTGTAGGGCTTTCTCTTGATGCTAACACTCAGTCCAATGTCTTTGTTCACACAAAGGGTCATACCGGGGCTGGTGATGCGTCACGGCAGCTCTCCCCTTGGTCCTACTTGGGTTCCTCACCAGCTGATTCACTCTTACTCCTGGATCAACTCTCTTATATGTTGTAATTCGTTCTCTTTACAGGCATAAAGAGACCCTTGGAGACTTGCTGAAGATGAAGGTAAGAAATGAATTGTACCAAAATAGAGTGTGCAATTCATCTGTAAAATATTATTGCTCTACTTCAGAGCTAATACACTTCACCTGTCTTCAGCACCTCACCATGGTGGAGCTGAGCCATACATGTGACAGGATCAGAGGCTGGGTGTTGGCTGCCACCAAAGAGGTGATTCTGCTGGCCATTACTAAATATGAAGCTGTGGTCCAGTTTAAAAGGAATGCCACCTGTCCCAAGGCCGACGTCCCCACATATGTGAAACCTTTCAGTAGGAAACTGCCCATGGTTCAACCACAAGAGTGCAGTCTGTCAGAGGTGATCCCCACGGGGAAAATGGACACAGAGTTACTGAATACCGCTGGCAAGATTGTGTCATATGCTGTGAGCGGAGCACAGTCCATGATGAGAAAGGCTGCTTCTTTCAGGAAGCCCCTCCCCCGTCCAGCGCGTTCTCCGTGCGGAGCTCCAGGGCCACACGGACCAGGAGAGACCCACTGAGGCTGGAGAGGCCCCGCTGAGACCGACATGGATGACAGGAGCCTCCTTCTCCTCTCTGAAAGTTTGGCTGAGAAGGCGGCCATCACTGCCGACAGCGTTTTTTGCCACTATTGTCTCTCGATAGATAGATAGATAGATAGATAGATAGATAGATAGATAGATAGATAGATACTTTATTGATCCCCAAGGGGAAATTCAAGAAACTCTGAACCTTCTGTCACCTTCTGAACATAGCCAGGTGGAGGACAGTGAGGGTTCAGACCTGTCCCACTCTGTGCCCCTGCCATGCAGACCTGTCCCACTCTGTGCCCCTGCCATGCAGACCTGTCCCATTCTGTGCCCCTGCCATGCTTTGACGAAGTCTTTGTGGCAGTCCAGCAGGGGGGGACTTACATTTTCCCCAGGCTCCTGAGCTGCCGCGTCTATCAGATGCTCCTCGACACCCATTTGGGGAGAATCTCATCTATCCCTGACCTCCAAACCAAACCTATTGTTAAAAAAAGCCCAACGCAACAATTTTAGCAAAAATGAATGCAAGTTGAGAGTCGTTCTGATGGTTCTACAACACTTTTTGGATTGTTTGGTGGGTGCTTCGTCTCCCCCTAGTGCTTCTCCGCGGAAAAACCGAATATGCAATTTTCTGGTCGCGGTCCGAACACATCTGGATGTGACTCAGCGGAAGTATCCAATCGTGCCTCGAAAATGTAATCAGACTGTAGTTTCTAAGAAGACTGCAAAACGGACTCCGACTTGGCTTTGTTGCTGTTGAAATTGTAAGTAGCCTACTCTTGGGTGAACTTTGTTTTTGTAATGTGGTTTGATCTCTTGAACAATGTGTTTGCTCGACCGTTTTATTGTGAGCCCTGTATGTGTTTAGCTTGGTTTCTTGATGGCTAGGTCGCTAGCTAGTGGGGGTTTAGCGTAGCAGTCACTTGCTACCGAAGCTGCAGGGGGAGCTATGTCTTGAAAAATGCGAGCCCAAATCAGGCGAAAACCCAGAAACAGCAAAGGAATAACCAGACCTGCATAGGGCTTCTTTAAGAAAATAGCCCACAACCGACGCCTGCACAGTATCTTTCTGTCTTATGTGCTCTCCAATTTCATGGGGAACTGGAGGAGGTGTATGAGTGGATATACGGACATGGAAGTACGCCATTGGACACTTTGAAGGCCTTAACTAATGTGGTGGTCAGTCAGGCTCAGGATGGACTCAAATGCTGTGGTAGTTATCAGAAGGGTAAGCAAACTAGTGAAAAAGCTCACACCTCATAGTGCTCACAAAGTTTACCGTTCCGTACAGACACAGTAGACTGCCATAGCACAGTGTGTTCATATAATCTATTCTGTTCGCAGGCACAGCTTCTGTGTCTAAGAGGTCCAACTCTGAGCCTGTGGTGAGCATTCCCAATGATGCTGGGAAAGTGGAGCTGACCATAGTCCGCGTGGTCTCCTCTGATCAGGTTGAGTCCAGCCCACTTGAAAAGTTGACCCGTCGCTCCCAGGATGCCCATCTCTCACACTGTGTCAGACTTAGCTGACCGGTCGTGGATGATGTGAGGAAGAACTCCTCTTCCCCTGTTTGTCCTGATGAGCACAAGCTCAGACACACAAGTGGGCAAATTGGAGGAAGATGTTAAGAAACCCTACTCCCCAAAAGTACACAGGACAGGAATATTGTTGTTAGTATTATCATTTAGACATTAACAATTGTGTATCGACTCTAATATCTAGAAACAACTTGACTGTGCATTGTGTAAGCAGTCTGAATGAGTAACATGGCACTCCTCTTTAAATATGTATATATATATATATATATATATATATATATATACATACATACATAAAGACTAGATAGTTTCCAATATGCTGTAGTCCTCTAATACGTCTGGAAAGATCAAAGATCTGTGATGGATTTTTTAGGTCTCTTACTTTTAATAACACAAATGCAATCACACCCAATGATCACACTACTAGAGATACTAGACTGGAGCAGCATAATTCGTTAATGTTTCCATCAGATACCAGAGAGGACGGGTCAATCAGTGAGGAGAGGGGATGACACTATCATTCTGATATCAAAAGTGGCTGTGGTAAACGGTAGCAGCAAACATCAAAAATTGTAGTTGGAAGATTGTGTAAGTTTATGTACAGCAAAGGTAGGCCTACATACATTGCTTCCTGACTTCCCATTCTCTTTATTGTCAGTTTGTAAAGTTTAGGCGAAGTAAGAAGTAACGTTAGGAACCCCTGATCAATGTGATGGACCAGGCTAGATCGCACTGACTTTCGCAGCCCATTCTAAGTGATATATACATTTGGATACACCAATAGGTTTGTGTCATCAAACTGCACCCATATTCTGTAGGTCTAGTTAAGCTTTTGAATTTAATGTCCAGTCACCATGTCTGTTGGTGTTTTGCACTGCAGTGTGGCCAGGGCCTATGAACATCTTTATGAAATGTATTAATTCATGTTAATTTTATTACCTTTTAAAAGAAACATCACTGTGGCTTCACTATGCTTTGTCCACTGCTTCAAATAGATGATTAAATGACCTTAATTGGTTTACAATGACCAAAGAAAAGCATTTAAGTACTGCCCAAGAGAGTTTTTTATTTTATTTATTTCAACGGACAAAGGAAGTAGGTAGCTTTTCTGGTAAGCTCTTTGAACAGACAACTTAGAACATGCTTTTCAACGAGGACATGCTGTTATTTTTCAGAGATACACACAGAAAAGCATTTTGTCACCTTCCTAATATAATGGCATGAGTCATTTTTTGACTTTTTTTTTTTTGGCTAAATCATCATCATTCAATTTTTGGTTAACTTGTATGTGTTTTCTGAAAAAAAACAGAAAAAATGACATCACTATTTTAGGAGGTTGACAATTTTAATTCCTATGTATCTCAGATGGGCAGTCACTGGGGCATTGCGTCTCAGTGGCGACTAATTGCACTTCTCACTCGACCTTGGAGCAGCTACACAAAACAATGCAGATGCTGATTTGTGGTTCAATGTGTGCACCTTTGCGTTGCATGTTGACTAACTGACCGCAAGTTCAGTGAGAGCCAGTCTTCCATCCCCTAGGCAGCCTACACTCACCGTCTCGGCGCCCGCTGTTGAGAAGTGCGGTGTAAATTAGGGAGCGACTTGAAGTCTCATCTGTTCCGCCAGATAAATTGTGACAAAAGCACGCTGTCGATGTATGCGCTCTCCATCCATGTCAGTAATTACCCCGGGCTGGCCATTGATGTAGTGGCGTAATTAAAAACCTTGATGTCCAGCGAAGGAATGCTGTGAGTAAGAACAAACGAACTAGAACAAAGCCCCACACACTCATGACCACACACATACACACACACACACACACACACATACACACATGTCACGTTTACATTCTTCCCAGCGCTTTATAGGAAACCAAACAGAACGGCTGAAAAAGGTGAGATTAAACAGACAGAGAGTTCAAAGATGTGGAGTTGTCTGATTCAGAAGCTAAACATTTAAGCGAAGAATAGACGCAAAGTAAGGCCTTGAAAAACGAAAACAACATAAAACAAAGACATCATTCTGATGATCACACAGAACTGTGTCCTATGCGGATAAAGGACTTAGCATTGAAATCCAAAAGAATTTTGTCAGACAATCAAACAACCAAAATGGGTTTTACAGGAGGAAAACATATGTGAAAGTACTGGAAACTCATTATAAGTTGAGAGTCATAGTCCAAATCCAAAAGGAAATCTTGACTATTTTTACACTGCTTTTAGAACTGATTTACATTTGCAGTATGTGCCTATTAGTTATGGGCAATTGGATTTAATATGCAAGTGATGAATAATGGCTATGTAAAAAAGGGCTTGCAGTGACCCTTGTGGTAGGAGGCGCATGACACCCTTCCCAAATTAGAACCAGCAAAGATCACTAGGCAGGGTGCTGAACACACTTCTGTAATCATAAGAACACAAGAGCAGTCTCACACACACACACACACACACACACACACACACACACAAACTCTCTCACACACACACACACACACACAAACACACACACTCGACATGATCCATAGAAGCAATTGCTCGTTTAGCCCTCTAGAGTCTTTAATAGAAAATGCTATTAATGTCCCAGAGGAGAGAAGCACAGGGACACAGAAGCCCCTCAGAACAACAAAAAGCAAACACACACACACACACACACAAACACACACATACACACACACACACACACACACACACACTCACACACACACACACACACACACACACACACACAGACACACAGAAACACACATCAACAACACATACGCGTACAGGTATGCACAATGTAAAACACAAATGCTGACACACATACATGCACCAAACACACATGTTGACAAACCCAATCACCAGATCCCAAACACAGGAGCAATTTTCTTGTATTGCCCACTAGAGACTTTAATAGGAAACGCCATTCATGTCCCCAAAGAGACAAGTGGCACAGCAGCCACACACACACACACACCCTAATGTAAGACAAATAGTATCAGAGGAGTTGCATCTCTCCTGTGGGAGTCTTTAATAAAGGGGGTTATTACAGGTCCACGCCATTCGTTCAAGGACGGGCTCTGTGACCCAGTAGATTAGGCTCTCAATTAAACAGCCTGAGATTGATGCCCGCTGGACGCCTCCGCAAGGCAGGGTCCAGGCTCGGGCCACAGCCCTGGTCGCTTCGCCCTGGACACGGTTAAAGGACTACCTCATCCAGGCACGGACAGAGAACCTTGCAACAAATAAGGCCCAGGGGAGCAGACTCAAGGTTGTTGACTCTAGTGCTGCAAGGCAGGACAGGCCCTGGAATATGAATCTTGCAAATGAGGGAAGGGTGGGGGGGCAATATCTTGTTAAATGTCCCAAAACATAATATGTCATGTCATGCGGCCCATGCTCATGTATACTAATACCACCTGAACCACAAAAAGTTGGCATAACTTTCCTCCCCTGCAGCATTTTGACCCTTTTTTTTAATAATCTTCTTTTGCATTTGCATTTAATTATGATGTACTTGCATTCCGTACAGTATGTGTCCAGTGTGACATGAATACTACTAGCGATCAAAACTATTTCCCAGTTTCGACGCCTTGAGAGATGGCAAACCCTATTGATCTTCTGAGGTCCTTCACATGTGGCATTTTCCATATAATAAATAAGAGTGTTTAGTCAAACGGAAAAGCCTAAGATGCCTAAGATGGTGCATGTTCACATAGCTGAGCACACCGTGGGGTTTCATAAACTATCTGATGACCTTGTGACCAAAATGAGGAATGGTTAAGCAGTAATGACCTTCCTCCACATGGGATCACTCTCTGCTGCAGATAGAATATATGAGTGTGTAAGGGTTTGTGTTTATGTTTCTCTCTCTCTCTCTTTCTCTCTCTCTCTCTCTCTCTCTCTTTCTCTCTCTCTCTCCGTTATGTCACACTGTTCCAAATAGCAGTTTTAAATCTGTGAGGTCCAAGGTGAGCACTCTTCAGGTCAATTTCTTTAATTTTGTGGGCCATGACAGAGGAGCACCTGTTATACTTCACACACACACACACACACACACACACATACTCTCTCACACAAACACACACGACTCTCTCACACACACACACCTTACACATACACACACACACACACACACACACATGCATACGCACACACACACACACACACATGCCTTCTACACTTTCCTTTATTCATTCCCCCATTGCTTTCCAACATGGACAGACTACCAATAAATGAGATGGCAAAGGAAAGGGAGGGAGGGGTCGATATGTAGTCAGACCACTGCATTGCTAGCACCACCATTATCCTTCAATGACCAGCACATAGTAATCATTAGCACAGCCCTTTATCTTTCTTAGGGCACAGTCCACTGTATGTTAGTCTGCTCCATCACTGGCATGTGTCAAGGCTCTCGTGTTTTTCCTGTCCTTTCTGGGCAGCTTGGCAGCACACTCCCACCTTGTTTTTATTCTGCTTCCAAGCCGCTGAGCCAGGTGTGTGCTGCGCTTCTGTTCAAACAGACAATAAATAAGATATTGACATTCCCCTTCAGTAGTCTCTGTCTGCACAACGGCCAAAGAGGTAGGATCCCATCTCCTGTTTGTCTTTCAAAACTACTCAGGGCCCCAAAACTTCAAGGACAAGAGAGAATGGGTAAGGGGGAGGGTGGGGGTAATCAAATCAGAATGCTGGGTGATCAGAGGCTTTGGTGAAACGATGCTGAAAAAGCCCCGGGGCAAAATCCAAGGTTTTCCTCATCAAACCCAAGAGACTGTCAACAGGGCCTCCGCCAGGGCCCGGTAACAAAGGCCCCCGGCGCACTTCAAAGAGACGCGTGCTGTTCAATCGGCCGCCCCCCCCACCCCACGCCATAAGGGGCCAGTAACATCCACGTTGCGGCAAAAAGCGTCACGGTGTGTGCACTGAGATGTGCTTTGGACAGGTGTTGTCCACTGCGGTGCACAGAACAGTGCACTACCATTCGCCTTAACGATGCAGACATCAAAGGGCAGACAGGCATTCATAAAATATGAGATGGAGTGAAGTACACACCGGAGCGAGCCTTGAAAGAGAGAGAATGGGTGACAATGACAATCAGGTCGACTTCGATTTAAACAGCTAGTCTGTCTGCTTAGATTGGAGTTTAGTGGTGTCCTATTCAAAGTGATACTTGTAGAGCTGGGGACTAGGCGGTTTAGCTATCATCTGGCAACACTCCCGTCCCATAAAGTACAAGGGAACGATGCGACGGAAATTACACAGCATGTTCTGAGGTGTTTCAATGCAGGCTGTCAGCGGCCAGTCCACAGTGTAAAATGGTTACATTTCTGTAGCACCTGTGACTGTCCAAATCAGCGGACTCGGCTTCAGGGCACTCAGCAGTTGTTGCGGTCATTGGAGCTCATACACAGTTTCTTTGTCACCATTTGCCTAAGGCTCAAGCGCTTTCACACTCCACCTTCCATCCACACAAGACTACAGCAGCTTCGGTATAAACCTGCCTCTCTTTCCCAGGAGTCTGGCTCTGGATGGTGAAAAGCAGAGTAACACCATGTGGCTTTAGATCCATGAATGGTGCTGGGGGAAATGAAGAAAGGTTGCTCAGTGGCACTCCACAGAAATAGGTTTTCGACATTGATTTGATAAATTATTAATTCTCTGGAAACCAGTGATTTTCTGGATGGTTAAGCATCTACCACCACCTCAATTAGCGATTAAAGATGCTCACTGCTCTTTCGCACAAATGGCTCCAGCAAAGGTCGTGGAATACTGGTGATATCAGGGCAAGGAGGGAGCAGGGCATCACAAGTCCTCATCCTCAACGAGTTCATTATCCTATTAGCCTACATTGGCTTATTTGCTTGCTTGTTTATTTTATCCCCATTTTCTTTTTCTCTCTGGCCATAGCCATGCTGACATATTTGCAGCAAATGCCACGCAGATAACAGGCTACAAAAGGCACAGTTCTTATGTTCGTAATGGTCTGAAGTTGTGATTGGCTGATACAGTATAAATGCATGGTGTAAGCCGATAAAGAAATCCTGTTAGGTCACAGGGGTCCGGTGGCAGCATGGGTTGGCAGACCACGTGTCATTATCTCCTCTGTCTCTACTCCGCAGGAATACAGATGAGGGCCTGCAGAGCGAGCAAAGAGGCGTGTCTGTTATGACCACGTGATGCCGCCTTGTGGAAAGTGTGGCATTTAAAGCTGATAATGCTTTGGGCAACTTTTTCAGCAATGTTGCTGGACAGTGTTCCTCATTGTTGTGGTTCTGGCATGTTCTCAATTGATATCACTTAACGCTTTCTTTTCTGGAGAACTTTAATCATCATTAAGCAAATCGTCATGATCATCCAATCAGAATAAATGGAACTGGTCATGTGGTTGCCCAGTAACGTTGCTCAAAAAGTTGCCCCATCATCCCCTTAAGCTGTCTCTGTCCATGGTGCTGATTGATACTGCCTGTTATTCTTATGTCTATGACCATGTCTGCTGTTAGAGACATCTAAGGTTGTCTGATCCACAGAGTCAGATCTCATCTATGGTTAAATTTGTTCAGGATTTTTTTCCCCCATGCAAAATTAACTTTGATTGACTAAAAGAAAGTGTTGATGGATGCCAGGAAAGTCTTGTTTAGTTCTTGTTTATCTTTTTCATTACTTACACAAGCAACTTGTGAATATGGTTGTTGCTGGACTGAGCACCACAGAGCCATGTCTGGCAAAAAGATGTGAATAATGGAGGAATTCAGAGTGAGTGAACCAAAGACACATACACACACACACAAACACACACACACACACAAACACACACACACACACACACACACACACACACACACACACACACACACACACACACACACACACACACACACACACACACTTCCAAAGCCTCCATTATCCAAATGTCATAAAAAATCATCAAATGCCATTCTGTATTATTCAGTACAGAGCCTGAGAGCTGTCACTGCACAAGGTTTTAGTATATGGAGAGATCGTGCACTTGTTTTACAAAATGGTGCCGTCGTTTTACCAAATATTGTTCTCGTTTTACAAAATCGTGTGCCAGCTCAGTATGATTCTCACCTCAGCCCTCGTCCTCTTCTCGTCCTCTCCATGGCTGACCGGACCCTGAGTTCTTACTGTCCTGAGTGGGGTTCTTTTTAGCTTGTCCTCTAGCTCCCCCCTAGGTGGGCGGTGGTAGTGCAGGTGGGCGGTGGTAGTGTAGTGGTTAAGGAGCTGGGCTAGCGTGCAGTAGCCTGAAAGTTGTCGGTTCAATTCCCGGCTTCCACCGTTGTGCCCTTGAGCAAGGCACTTAACCCCAAGTTGCTCTGGGGACAATGTGATCCCTTGTAATATAGCTAACATATGTAAGTCACTTTGGTCAAAAAGTGTCTGCTAAATGTAATGTAATATAGTTGCTCTCTGCCCTCCTCCGCTCCCTCTTCAGCTCCCTCTTTGACTGACCTGACCTCCTCTCTTCTCATTCCTCCCTGTTGTCTGCCATCATGAAAGCCCTCTTCTTTCTGTTCAACGTCCTTGTTGATGGAAAGTACAGTATTTGTAACGCAGACCAACTGATTTTTAGGGAGGTGCTAGACACTGGCGGTAAGTTCAAAAGGTTAAAAAAAGTGCCGCACACTCCGGCTCCATATGACAAATCTTTATTCAACTTTGTTGTCGAGTAAAGACTTTTCAAAGCTAGAGTGTGCGGCACTTTTTTTACCTTTTGAACGTCCTTGTTAATCCATAGTTTATTGTACAGGACACAATGGACCACCTTGGTGGGTACAATGCTGTCCTAACAGAACCACACACTGGCCCTCATTTATCAACCTGCGTAGATCTGAGCACAGAAATCATCTTACGACGGGGCTCACGTGTGATTCATGAAACGTTCGTATCACTCCAATTCCAGGGTAAACGTGTGTTGATGAATGTGGCGACTGGAAACAAGTGTGATTTAAATATCACGCCCCTGTAGGCCTACAGTATATGCTCATTTTAAAGGCCTCGCTCCTAGAATTTACAACACAGAGGTGCATTATACGTTTGGTGCATTGTAATGGTCCGTTTATGCCACCTGGGAATGACAAGGACCGCCCCCCCGGGATTACGTTGTGTTTTTCGATCGCAAGTGTTTATGTGCTTTGCCGTCGGAATGTGTGAAAAACATGGATGCTACAACAAAGTACATAAGTTTAGACTTGATGTGACATTCGAGCGTAGCCACCGTTCACATTCAAATTGATAAATGACATGCTTTGTGTGGAAATGAGCGTCTGTCCTAAGCCTGTTTTAAGTTGTACGTTCGTTTCATAAATGAGGGCCACTGTCTGTAATGTCCTCTGTGTGTTCTTCCAGAGTATATTACAGGTAACTGGTCACTATGATCTAAAAAAAACAACCCCTCCAAGGCCTCTCTATACCAGTGGTTCTTAAACTGGGGGTTGGGACAAAACGGTTAAGAACCACTGCTCTAGACCACACCTTTACAGCTTTTCATTCCACACCTTTAGCGTCCTATGGACTGCTGACCTACCAAAGGTTTATATTGAAGAACAAGATGTATCTAGTTGTGCTCTGCACCGCCATGTGCTGTGCTGACAGTAGAGCTCTGTGCCTCCTCCACGTTGGGTCTACAGCATGTTGAGTCCAAGACTTTACTCACCCCTTTTGTTTTGCATTTCAGGCACTGCTTGAGGTTAGCAAAGGGTTTCGGGAGAGATGAAACTCATTCACAAAACACTGAGTAAAAATTGGCCTGCTTATTGTGATTGTTCAGAACTGGGTGGAAAAAAAAACACAAGACAAAGTAGGCCTACCTGGGATCGTCCTCATCTCGCCTGCGTCTCTTAATGAGATCTCATCAGTGCCAGAGCCAAGATGCATTTTAGAAATAACTCGGAGAAGCCAAATGGAATGGGTGAAAATCAATCTACAGCATTTCTTAAGAAGATGCTATGTGACTAGAATGAGCTGTGGGCACCATTGAGAGTCGACTGCTGTAGGGATGAAAATGGGTAACAGGTTTAGGAAGCAATCTTGGAAGAATGGAGGTCTGTGAAATGTTAATTCATGGTCAAATTCCCTCCGGCTTATAGACAAAGCAGAAATTATCCGCTGCTGAATACTTATGTTCCCAAGATGCATTGTGTGATTTGTGTGGCACCTGATCACTTGATGTTTTTTGTTTATTGTTTGTGTTTTTCTTCCTCTCATCATGTTTTTGAAAAAAAAAAAAAATATCCCAGACATTAAGTGTGGTTCCTTGCCTCTGGATAAACGGTAAACAGTTCAATAAACACCATTCTGAGACAGCTCTGTGGAGACAACTTGTTTTTTTTGGCACATCGATACCTACAAAGCAACTCGCAGCTAGAATGAAAATTACAATATCAGAGTAGGCTGGAGAATGGCAGCATGCTTTAACTAGAAATAAATACTCATTTCAGGTGTGGCGCCTCAAAGAAAGGGAACAGACTTTGGGCTATTTTCAAAAGCTCATTAGGAATGAGCTGTAGTCCAAGAGGGAAGTAGGGAAATTCTCCACACATTTAGACACACAGACTACACACAGAAGATGTATATAACACCCCCTCATGCTTTCCCTCACATGATCCTGTGTGTCGTGTACACTAGACTACTGACTACAGTCATCTGTCACATTAAAGTAATGCCACTGACCTGACTTGATATGCAGCAACTTCTAAGCACCGAAATGATATTGCAATGAATCTCTCTGACACACACACACACACACACACTCCAGTGCAAGCCGTACACAGGCTCTCATACATCATCATATACACAGACAAAGTAACCTGCCTCTTCCACAAACATACCGGGATTCTTAATCTGTCATAAGCGTACAAATCCTCATTCACTCACTGTCTCTGTCTGTCTGTCTGTCTGTCTCTCTCTCTCTCTCTCTGTCTGTCTTTCTAGAACACGCTGCAGTAAAAGAATCACTCTCTACCGGCTCTGGCAGTCCCCATCTGCCACCATAAATTCAGATGTCTGGCACGGCGTGGCTGCGCCATCCTGCAACTGTGCGCACTCGCTGCCAGCCAGACTAAATGAACAATATCAACTTCCCGCACGCATACCTTTCTCATCATCTGCTGGGGATTGCCCCTGGGAGACCACACTTTCACTAGTCAGCTCTGTCCCCCATATGATGTTTTTTTTGTGTGGTGTTGTGTGTGTGTGTGTGTGTGTGTGTGTGTGTGTGTGTGTGTGTGTGTGTGTGTGTGTGTGTGTGTGTGTGTGTGTGTGTGTGTGTGTGCATGTGTGTGTGTGTGTGCGTGGGTGTGTGTATTTGGTATGTGTCTGTGGCTATATGATTTGTTCTGTGTTTATGCTGAGACATACATTCAGATTTAAATCCAGTCTGTCTGTCTGTTTGCAGGATAGTGTCTTTGTGTCTTAGTGTCCTTATTCAAAAAGTCATCATCTATTATTACAGCCATATTGTTTCGTGGGATGACATTTCCAGTAATACATTTAATTCCTTTATCACATTTAATATAACCTCCCAAGCTAGTCGATATCTAGTTTTTCAAACTTGACCGAGACTTCAAAACATAGAGTGGCAAAACACAATGGTCTTAAAGAACCCCATCCTCAAGTCCCATGGTCGATCAAGGTCTGGTCTGGTGCCAAGTTTGCTCGTGGAGACCAGTCTGCCCGGAGAATCAATCAAATCCAAATCAAAGTCTTCCTCTTATAGACTGATTTTCCCCACACTTTCACAGACTTTTTGGACTTGGCACACCATGCCAGCCATGACACTTGGTTATACTCACAGTGTCGGTGAAAGTGGAAAGCGAAATATATCTTGGCAGAGGGGGCCCTCTGGGTTTGGGGATTTGCTTGGGTGGGAGTCCTCTGTCTTGGCCCTCTCAACGCGTCCGACTGCAGGAAACAGGACTTTCATTAGCCACCACAGCAATTTGTTCTACAGACACAAAGGATTGCCAAGGTCCAATTAGTTTATCCTACATCATCATTCCATTATCTATTTAATTTCTATTGTTTTGTTGCTTTAATTACATTGTTATGCATATTCTACTGCACACACATTCTTATGCACATTCTACTGCATTTGTGCTTGAAACATTGATTGATTGATTGATTGATTGATTGATTGATTGACTGACTAATTTATTGACTGACTGACTGACTGTCAGTCTAATCACTAATGTGATTGGAAATTATTGTAGTTATCCCTAGCTGTCTATGATGCTGATGCCGACCTCTGAAGACAAAGACAGTATCTTTGGATATATCGCATAAGCCATTTCTGGATGATGAATGTATTCAGCTGCCTGACTGACTGACTGACTGTCAGTCTAATCACTAATGTGATTGGAAATTATTGTAGTTATCCCCAGCTGTCTATGATACTGATGCCGACCTCTGAAAACAAAGACAGTATCTTTGGACATATCGCATAAGCCATTTCTGGATGATGAATGTATTCAGCTCAAGTCAGCGCAGAACGACGTGCTCTTTATTTACACATTTACCAATTGTTGAGCACCCAGCTCTCGTGACTTCAATTAAAACTGCCAAGTGGAGGATAATGAAGTGGAATAATTGAAACATATGTTGCCGGAGAGATTGACCACTCTCTGTCAGCTTGCAAGGGCCGGTCTGTCAGACGGCAGCAGGGCTTATAGGGTTGTGAATGAAGACCGTCTGCAGAAGCCCTTCAGATGCTCTATATTCAAATCAGGCGTCTCCACCCCCCTCTTCACTTCTTCGTCTTTACTTTCTCTCTCTCTAGTGTTTAAGAATGCTTCTGTTTGCCTCGCTGTTCATATCTTTTCTGTTTGCTCTCTCTCTCATCCACCCCCACCCTCAGCACATGCACAAAATGGGCCATTAATTTCTGCTGCCTCCTACCTATGAATACACATACAGTATATTGCCATAGAATTTCTTGGAAGTAGGATCTTTTGTATTTCTGGCATTTTAAAATAATAGAACAAGCATCAGTTTTCTCATTGCATAATGTTATTTTTTTTCTATGTAGAAAGACATAAATTCTTCTTTAACTTGATGTGTTGGTTATTTTCAGAAAAGGTTACAGTATATGTTTTGGTTATTTTGGCATTTATTGGTTATTTTCACAAATATTCACAAAAAATGTATCTACAGAAGGATGACACTCATCATCCTCATCCTCAAACACAGGACTAAGACCCAACTTTCTCAGACCGTAAGCAGAGTTAATGTTTGTCAAGATCAAATAGTGAGGCTATTACATGCAACAGTTACCAGTTAGGGATTTATGTGCAGTGATTGTTTTTTTTACTAGATTGTGAAACAAAATGGAAAGATGGGGCAATTACTTATTATAGAGGGCTATCTGACATAAACAAAAGATGTTGATTATTACATTCAATAAACATTTATTCTCAAACAGTAATAGAGAGTGTATAACCAGCAAACACTATAGCAGTACAGCTGATAGTTTGCTGGCTGAGGCAGTGCCCATCTGCTCTTTTAAACACTTACATAAATAAACAATGCATTTGTACACATACACTAGCCCAAGGACACAAGTTTAACTACGCCTGTTATAACAAACAGATCAACTATATAACATGAAATGTGAAACAACATAAAGCAAAGATGCTGCACATCTTCGAGTCAGTACCCATAAGATATGTAAATGTTATCTGAGGGTAGGTTACTGTAATAGGAGTGTGTGTGCAATGTCTCACAATGGCCAAACACTTCCCCAACATGTTGAGAAATCATCTAACAAGCATGTGTGTGTCCCCTCTAACATAACACATCTAGTGAACACTAGCCAAATACTACCCCAACATGTTGAGAAATCCTCTAACAAGCATGTGTGTGTCCCCTCTAACATAACACATCTAGTGAACATTGCCAAAGGTGTTTGTTTTCCAACAGATGTCCAACAAGATGTGGCAATAAACAAAGACTTCTCTTTTTTTTCTGCTGAATACTTCGAGAAGTTCTGAAAAAAAAAAAACCTTATATTAGCCTCTGGAAACTACTGTACCTTAGTTCTATCCAAAGTCTTTTTTTTTTCAATTTTCAAGAAAATTGAGGGAGAAGAAGTGTCCTCACAAAATTGAACCATGGCAAATAGGAGTCATAAAGAGCTGTTGCTCAGCAACTACATGATGACCAAAAGCTGAAGTTCTATCAGAAGGAGGATTTAAAAAAGCATGAAGCCAAGGGATAACAATTGACAAAGTGAAAAAAAATAAAGGAAGAGGTGGCTGAGCAACTACACAGACTTTCTCTTTTTTTTCTGCTGATGAGTTACAAAAGTGAAAAAATTAGCCTCTGGAAACTACAGCCTGTAGTGTGGGGGGGAGATGTCAATAAAAGTATGAAGCCAAGGAGGACAAATGAAGAAAGGAAGAGGGAGAAAAGAACATGTGGGGAGAGGAATGGAAAAGAGAGAGGAATGTGAGGAGGAAGAGGAGCCGGAGACAGGAAGAGGGGCAGACACAGGTGCCTCATAGCGGACAAGTGCGATAAATGTAACCTTGCTTTTGTGTGGTAGGGCAGCAGTGCAGGTGCTCACTGTGCTTTTAGGGCCAGAACTACAATAGCTAATCCAACAGCTAGTCCACCGGCCTGGTCATCAAGGTAAGGACACGGCCCCTGCAAAAACACACAATAACAGGACATGTGCAGAGAGATTGAGGGCAAGAGAAGAAAAAAATGTATGGTTATGGTTATGTTGAGAGAGAGAGAGAGAGAGAGAGAGAGAGAGAGAGAGAGAATACTGGAGGTTCATTCGTCATTAGTAAAAGTAAATAGCTTTACGTGTTCTCCTCTGAGAATGTTCTGAATTATGCAGAGGAAATCTGAAAAGGCCAATTACACAAAGCCTCTCTAGTCAGGGAATAGACTCAACAGAAAACAACTGTCTGTGGCAACGCAAATACCATGAATTGAGGACAAACTCCCCTGGATTTCTCAAACAAATGATGAAATGCATGCTATTCTTTCATTCCATACTGTCATTTCTCAACTGGCTTTGTATGTTAAATATTACATACTGGCCTATTATGACAATCAATATGATTTGGGGATCCTATAGGCAAAATTCACCATTGGAGTTGGTGATTTTACAGTTGAACAGCTCATTTGGTCTTACAGGGCAAACTAGTTGGAAGATGCTTGTCTAATTTAACAGTGGCTCATAAATGGTATAGACCTTCATGGTGGTTTGAATTTCCAACCTTACCTGTTCCAAGATCATTAAATAAAAAGTTTCTTTGGTCTTCTTAACAATTACTTATTTATAAGAGCTTGCACCTGCACAGAAAATACTTGATTGACTTTATCTGCTGAGAGTGCAAACATAATTCCAGGTAAATGTTACTCCAAGCTGCAGTGGTGGAGGTATAAGCGGCTCTGTAGGTGCTTCTCTGCGCCACCGCACTGCGTTTTATTTAAGCATTTATCTGAACTCGGCGTGTCACCCGACGATTCCCCCTCTTCATGGGGATAGCGGAACTCGTCATTCTTGTCTACCCACCGCTGCTCTGACGAATGGATTGATAAGCACCGCGCAATGGAGAGCGAGCAAACAGACACGCGCGAGATTTCTCCCGCTGCTACAGTAAACAATCCTCCAGGTTCCGATTTCAAAATAAAAACAAACACCAACAGATTCCCTGCATGGCATCAGCACTTCCTCCACCGAAGCCAAAAAGACTAGGCAATAACCTAATTAAGGACTACAAGCAACTATCTCACTTAGTTTTGACAAACATAGAGCCTAAGGGCTATCATGCCAATGCTATCAATGACTTTCCCTGTAGGCTACATCCATTTAAATATTAACTAACGGTTAATGAGGGATAATGAGGCAGTACTTAATTGGACTAGGCCTACATTATATCTACCATTTACGTAACCATGGAAGTACACAGAAACTATAATAACTCTGCTACCTGCAAATGCAATGCAGTGCAATAACTTGTGGGTGGTGACTTCTGGTATTGGTCAAAACGACCACCCTTTACCTTGACAAGACCACAGTGAAGTATAAACATAATGATGTCATTTCCGACGTGCGAGTTTCTGCACAGCACAGATGCAGATCTACTGATCATTCTAACGCTTGGCTGAAACTTTTTTTCCTGTTCGCCTCTGAGGTAGCGGACGCTGTGCTCTGTATTGGCTTCACGCAGAAGCCATCGGAACGGGGTAATGAATGTGGATCTATCCGTCCTTATCCGCCGGCGCGCATTTTTCGGAAGAAATTTTCAAGTAGCAACGCTTTTTGTCCCGCAGTGAGGGATCGGGTGCGAATACGTGAAGAAAAGGTGTGACTGCCTGTTGAAAGAATGCAGGCTTTATTCACTGTTCTAAACCCTCTTCTCTTCCTGATCATCTTCGGATTATATCCCTCTATGGTGAGTAGGCTACACGCTTGATGTCTTAATGCGACATTATGTATGTTTCTAAACTAAGTTGAAAAACTCGTTTCCTGTTTTGACCCAAGCTTGACTTTAGGAGATTAGCGTCTCTATGTGCTTGATTATGTTGCTGTACCACGAAACTGTTCTGTACAATATCGGAAATCAATTGATGCGTGTGGCGTTTTGTTGGTTGGGCATCAGATTGGTTTTGGTTTTATGACTCCACGCATTTTGCTCAGAAACAGCAGGACCCCATAGCATCAATTTGTATGAGGCAAACTAATTATGAAGCCACGTTTGAAAAATAATACATTGTGAATCTGAATGCTTCATGGATGTCGTTCTGTGAAATACGGTGTGATTTGGTACAATCAAATGCAGTAGCCTATCACTTCTATTACCTAAAACGGGATGTCCAGTAATTCTTAGTCTGCAGATAAGTGTACTGAAGACGAGTAGCTTAAACCCCACGATAATCACAAAATCATCGAAAGCTTGGCAGTATCTTGACTTTATGGTGTCATTAGCTAACAAGTGGCACGCATAACGTAACGTGTCCTTGTTGCAGTTAAGTTATGTTGTGTGTGCACAGAGAAGAGCGATCTATGCGCGGTAGAGCTGTCCCCTACAACGGTGGTGCTGAAATGCTTTTTCGAGGTAATGAAAAAGTCTGTGAATGGTACCATACCTCTTTACAAATTGAGCATCCTTTTAGATAGCGTATTGTGGCTTGCTATGAAATCGTTTAACCAGTTTGGAGACTGGAGAAGATTAGGCAGAAGTCAGTTTATCGACACAGATGTGCTTGTCTGTCCATTAGGAATAGCTAAGGATAAAGGCATGAAATGGACTTGCTCAAGGTGGTAGTTATAGGTTTAGTTGCTCTGATAGTAAAACGGATTAAATGAGGGGAAGTTTAGTTTTGTGAACGCTATCTGCTCGGGCATATTCGGGGACGGCACCAGAATCTGTGGGAAGAGAACATACATGTTGAGTTGAACTAGCACTTACAGGCATATGCACGCGAGTGCGTCAGATAACACCAGCGCT
The DNA here is from genome assembly GCF_017589495.1 of Alosa alosa. Taxonomy (NCBI): domain Eukaryota; kingdom Metazoa; phylum Chordata; class Actinopteri; order Clupeiformes; family Clupeidae; genus Alosa; species Alosa alosa. The sequence continues at coordinate 5,949,798 of NC_063204.1, forward strand.
TTTTTCAAGTAATGACATGTGATGTTGCTGAAAAATAATTCCCATCGAACAATAGCTGATTGCCCTTTAACCAACATAATCATATTTGAATTACAGAAATAAGTGGGATCACCAAAGCATTTGATTCCATTTAATTATGTCCAGTTGTTGTTGCTCAAAAGTGATCCTTGATTGGATCCATCATGCCTTGTTTCTGACAGAATTAGGATCTAGTTGATCCATGTGCAAAGAGAACAGGCATATTACAATAACCTTCACAACAGGGTTAAATCATTGTGAAGAGATGTGTCTTACACCATAAGCCTAGACAAACACCACATCAAGGAATCAAATCTCCCTTAAACATCCCCCCTGCTCAAACAGACAGACACACACACACACACACACACACACACACACACACACACACACACACACACACACAAACACACACACACACACACACACACACATTTAATGTCTGTATTGCAGCCTCTCTACATGTCCGAGGTCCGAGCCCTGTGCATATCAGTTTTTGGTCTTCCTCCTGCTCCTCCCTCCTCATCCAGTGTTTCCCCCGCAGCCCCCTCTCTCTCTCTCTTTCTCTCCGTCTGTCAATCCAGCTCAAAGGGGATTTACAAGCATAACCATGACCAGTCTTTTTCTCTGCTCCCAAGTATTAACATACAGTAGCACAGCTCTGCTTGTAAAGGGCAAATCAAAGTATAAGTATAAGTATATATACTTTTTTGATCCCGTGAGGGAAATTTGGTCTCTGCATTTAACCCAATCGGTGAATTAGTGAAACACAAACAGCACACAGTGAACACACAGTGAGGTGAAGCACACACTAATCCCGGCAGTGAGCTGCCTGCTTCAATGGCGGGCGAGGGGGAGCAGTGAGGGGTTAGGTGCCTTGCTCAAGGGCACTTCAGCCACAGCCCACTGGTCGGGGCTCGAACCGGCAACCCTCCAGTTATAAGTCCAGAAACCACAAATCAACAGTCAAAAAGCCAAGCTCATCCTTGGAACACATATAAAACATATAGATGACGGGTGACTTTTTCAGCTGGCCCACAATCTATGGCAGGAGGGTCGAGTATTGTATGGCAAAAAAGCCACTAGTCTACCCCTGCTCTCTCTCTCTCTCTCTCTCTCTCTCTTTCTCTCTCTCTCCCTTTCTCTTTCTCTCCCGCTCTCATTCTCTCTCTCTCTCTCTCTCTCTCTCTCTCTCTCCCTCCCCCCCTCTCTCTGAGTCAGCCTTTACCTGGAGTGGAAGAGAGTGATCACCATACAAATGTAGCTACTGCTCACTACACTGATGATGGGTGTAGCAATGTGGCAGGGGTAAACAATTACGTTGCCGTGGGTAACTGAAAGCCTTGCATAAACGCAGTGTCAGGCTGACCCCTGACCAGCCAATCCAACATGATGTTTTTGTCACTGATGAGCAAGAGCGAATAACAAACGGCGATTTTGCTCTGCTGTGAAGCAAGTACACATCAAATCTGAGTCAGACAGACATGTGAATTAATAGGCTGTTTGGTTCAGCCAGAGGAGGTCATCGATGGTCATCTGCTGTGATTGTCCTCCATTGCCTCAGACAGAAATTAACACCTTTTCCACCACAACCTCGCGTCACCAACTGTCACTTCTCACCTGGAGACACCTGTCTCATTAATCTAACCAAAACAACTCTTCACCCCCTCTGTTCAGTACCATCCACTGCTTGTAAGCATCTCCCTGACTTCTCTACACTGTGACTTCTTTAGTGTTACGCAATACATTTCCATTGAGAATGTATCCTTTTGGGATCCTTTTAACCAGAGACTTTCTAATGAGGAGACATGGAACTGTGTGGGGTTGGTGTGCAACATCAATATGTGCAGTTGTCTACACGCCTCTCCCGCGGCCAGAAGTCGAGATACATCTTGCCAATCGTGGTGTCTTGTGAACATCATACCAATCATGTGTTGTGATATCGCTTTGGTTGGTATCGCTCGGTTGGAGCGAGGTTGGTGAAAGCCTTGCGCATGTGCAGTTCTGGCCGAAATAGATGCCCGATATGTGCCCAAAGTGCGTTGCAATATGGCCGCTGAGTGGAGGGACTTGCTTAAAAGGAGTTTGCTTCAACTTCAAAGAGTGTGGAAGTGCACTCATAAGAGTGTCCTGTAGCTACACACATAACTAACACAACAAAACCCTTACATACTTACTCATTCACTATGACCTTCCATAAGGATATGATAATAGCAAATCAGCATTAGGATTTTCTCAAATTCAACATGTCAGGTCTTGTGCTCACACGCATAATTTCAACGTGACAGTTCCTATTTCTGTTTCAGCCACCAAAAATATTTCTAATCAGCTTTTCAGTGCTTTGTCTCATACCTAATCAGAGCTAATAACCTACCTAATCAGGCATTCATTCTCATTTCCTATCATTTTAAAGAAGTCTGTTCACTCTCTCTCTCTTTCTCTCTCTCTCTCTCTCATCATCATTTCTCTCCCTCCATATCTGTCTCCCCATGTCCGTGACAGCCAGCCTCTCGGATGTGCTCTGACTCAATCTACCTTGTCTCTCATCCTCCTCTTTATCTCTCTTGTTATCCATCTCCCCCATTCCATCCCCCTCTTTTCTCTCTCTTGTTCTCCATCTCCCCCATTCCATCCCCCTCTTTATCTCTCTTGTTCTCCATCTCCCCCATTCCATCCCTCCTCTTTATCTCTCTTGTTCTCCATCTCCCCCATTCCATCCTCCTCTTTCTCTCTCTTGTTCTCCATCTCCCCCATTCCATCCCCCTCTTTTCGTTCCCTTCCCTCAATTAATAAAGACAGTCAGAGCACATTCAGCCAACACCCACATTTTATGGAGTAAAATTGAATCAAGGTAAACTGACCGTAATCACAGCTGAAATTCAATTTGCGCTTACTTTCAAATTCGCAACTTAGTCAAGGTCTTTAAATTGATCACTTCTGCCTTGTAGCAGTGCTGGTGTGTAGTGTGTGGTACATGCACGTCACTGTCCTCAGTAATGGGAGATATTTGTTCCCATATTGGCCTCGATCCCACATTGGCCTCCTCCTCTATTGGTGGAGCTACTTGTTCAGTACTTGAGGATTTATATCACCTAAAAGAACAACATGGTACCTGCAATAATGCAATGTTTGTGAAAGCAAAGCTTTTCTTGAGGAATGGTGCCCATTTTCTCCCTTTCCTCTCTCTCTCTCTCCCTGCTCTTCCTCTTCTTCCAATGCTTCCCATTCTACCTTTATTCCTTTATTGTCTTATTTGTGCTTCATCCTTGCTATGCCTCAGAGTCTCCATTCATCACTCACAAACAGCAGCTGCCAGTATCGTCTGTCTCAATCCCGTAATGGTCAGCCTGCAGAAGCGAGTTAATCTCGTCCTGCAGTTAGGGCACAAAATGTTTATTCATTTAACGCAGCTGATCATCAATTACACCAGGACCACTGTGCATTCCACTCCGACTGTCTCCAGCGGCCGTCTTAACGCGGTCTCATTCCCGGCTTTGTTTTGCCTGTGATGGCTTGATCAATGGAGCCTCATGCCGAACCAAGTCAGGGGTACAAAATTAGACAACAGCGTTTCACAAAAACAACAAAAGGAAATTGTGATTCCAGTAAACAGACCTTTTCGGTTTTAATTTCATCTCATTTAGATTTGTGCACAAAGGCAAAGAAGTCTGAGCGAAAGTGATATAGGATTATGGGGAATTCTATGATGCTGAATTGCAGTAGAACTGAACATGCAGAGGACTTTAGACTAGTGTCTTTGATGCCTGTATGTACTGTATGTATTGTATAGTATAGCTGTACATACTAAGGTAGGAAAAGGGAGTTTGTGTAATCTATAGTTCTGTGAATGCTCAGTTTGTCTGTGTGTGTTTGTGGCTTTAAGAGGTAGCTGTAGTAGATCCCCCCTCTACAGACAGGTCAATATATATTGTACAAACTGGGCTCAGATAGAAAGGCCATTATCTCTCCGGTCATATCATTTCTGTTGGCCTTTAGGGACACACATACACTTGCAAACACACACACACACACACACACACACACACACACAGAAAAGAGAGAAATGCAATCATACAGGCACACACAGTCATCAAACATTCTGAACAAGCACGGCAATGTACACAGAATGAATATGTATGCACACATGTGTGTTGCTCTGCAAAGTGTTTTTCTGAAAGGGCGATACACTCTAGTGAGTACCCTTTTTAGCATGTTCACTCGCCAAAAAAAGAGGACCTCACAAATGACGCATCAGAGTGATAAAATCCAATCAGAAGTGACAGATACAGAGAGTCTGGGAGGAAGACAGGATGAAAAGTAATGGGGCTGCATGGTACACATGCTGCCTTGGCACAGAAAGAAAATCCATCCCTCTCTCTCTCTCTCTCTCTCTCTCACTCTCTCTCTCTCTGAAGAGGTTGAGATTTTCTCCCCTCCCCTCCATCCCCTCAACGTTTACATGAAGTAGCTGGACAGCGAGGCCAAGCGTGTGGCGACTCGGCGACGCGCCACCAGTGGGAGCTATTAATCATCCGACAACATACTGTCCACTCCCGGCCTCTCAAAGGAGGCCACCAGTGGGGCGACTGATGGCTCAGATACCTGCCACTGCCGTCCTGCCTGCCCGCCTGCATGCCTTGCCTCAGTGAAGGCTGCCGCTGCTATGATATTGGTCTTTTCATTACAGCTACAGCCTTAATAATGACCATTTGATTAGTCTAACAAAGATGGCAGGTGTTTTGTCTTCATTTGACTATACAGTGTTGTAAGACTGTGAACATATGGCAGTAATGTGGTGCGTATATTGTTCGACCCTTATGTGTGTGTGTGCGTGGCTTTCTCTCTCTCGTGTGTTGGTGTCCAGACTATCGGGCCGAAGGAGGGCTGGCAGGTGTACAGTTCGGCTCAGGACGCAGACGGACGCTGCATCTGCACTGTGGTGGCACCAGAACAGAGCCTTTGCTCCCGCGACGCCAAGAGCAGACAGCTACGCCAGCTCCTGGAAAAGGTGTCACACACACACATACAGAGGCATGCACACACACACACACACACACACACACACACACACACACACACACACACACACATACAAGCAAGTGGACTTTAATGCATTTTTTTGCCTGAGGGATTTCAGTGTGGCCAGACAGCGCACTCAAACAAGCTGGCCCTCAGCAGTCCTTTTTATCAAAGCCACCCCTGCTCTCTCTCTCTCTCTCTCTCTCTCTCTCTCTCTGTCTCTACACACACACACACACACACACACACACACACACACACACACACACACACACACACGCACACACATACACAGATTTAAACACACACACACACACACACACACACACACACACACACAAACACACACACACATACACACACACACACCTAAACACACATATACACACATACAATGCATACACACGAATGTTAAAATTCTTCAACTTTACTGAGGCTCCTGTGATGATTCACATACTGCCTGCTTTCCATAGTTTACACACGTACACAGCCACACCTACACACACATACACACACATACACACACACACACACACACACTGGAGAGTTTGCTTCAAATATGAGCAAACTCTCTCAAGTTGCTGTCTCAAATAGGGCACATATACCCATACACACACACACACACATACACACACACACACAAACACACACACACACACACACATACAAACACACACACACACACACACACACACACACATCAGCTCATCCTCCCTCCCCCACTGGCTCAGGACTCTCTCTCTCTCTCTCTCCCTCTCTCTCTCTCTCTCTCTCTCTCTCTCTCTCTCTCTCTCTCTCTCTCTCTCTGTGTCTTTGTCATTCTCTACCTCTGCTAAAAGACACACCGCATCCTGGTGTCCCAGTGAGTCTAGTGATTGGTTTTATCCTGCTCTCCAGCATGGGGCTGATTTGGAGCGGAAGTCATTAATACCTGTATTCATGATTAACGACCTGAGCCGTCTTCCTCCAGGAGTGAGGGTGGGGAAGAAAAGAGTCACCAGCAATATTTATATGCAGACGCAAGTCACAGGGAGGCCCAGTCGAGCTCGGAGTGTCTTTCATGTATGATTAATACGATCCTCCACCACTCATTGTCCCCCAGTACAGATAAATACAGCGGCTTCTTTGACAAAAAAGACATGGTGCCGGAGGGGTTAGGGTATAAGAAGCAGGGGCATGCGTTCCTGTCAGCGTTAGGAATCACCCTCGATGCACATTCAGAATCACTAAAGCACGGAGAGGCACACAATGTGAGGCGGGGTGGGGGGATTGGAGGTTGCTGACCGAGTTAGCTATGAGCTATAAGCTGGGGGTTGATTGTGTGCGGGCAGTGTTTGAAAGGGTGTGAGTAGGGGGCGGTGGGGGAGACGTTGGGGGGGATTGCATTTGCTTCCTGGGCACGGTTTTGGGCAGTTGCTGCAGGTCGTTTGGTTCAGTTTATCTGATGACAGTGTTTCCCACAGAATTGAATTCTATTTGTGGTGGTAGGTTTGCAGAATTAACCTGAATGCAACAGTTTTTAACAAATTACTGCAGTGTGGTTATGATTAACCAGATTTAAGCACAACTTAGTACAACCAGGAAAATCATTGTGTGGTGGTCAATGTTGATATTGTGGTGGGCCGCCACAAATAAGTCAATGTATGGGAAACACTGGATGATATGTCATAGCGGCCAGCAGAGATGTAGAGGTGTGTTGTTTGTATTTTGTGTTTGTACACAGGAATGTTTTCATCTTTTATAAATCTGTTGTCAGAGGGGTTTCCAGAGTACTTTTTCTCTGTCTTTTGAACCTTCTGGAATTAAAACAATGTCTGAGTGCTAGAGTGTTGTTCAAGGTGGGGGTCTGGATCTAAATACTAATATTCATGCAATTATCTTAAATGTGGGAATATCTTGAAGTTTCCTTAAATCAGCTACAGTGGCTCAGTCATCTGTCTTTACATTAGGGTAATAAATAGCCTAGTGTACAATTGTTTATAGATTTTAACGATACCAGTTATTTATGGCACTCAATTATTTACTTTCTCCAACATTAGCTTTTACATAGCTGCCACTTTTCTTAAAAATATTCAAATGCTTCACCCAAGAACAGTTCAATATATCTAATAATAGCCAAGTATAGGATTATATTAACAAAGAGATGCTACCTGCATCAATTTCTCACTGAGAACAGGGCTGGAGCTTTTAATGTTTTTTTTATTTTATTTTAAATGCAGAGATTAATTTGCTGCATCCTGACCTGACCAAGAATGCCTTTATGAGATATGATAAATACTTAAAACATAATTACAATGATTATGTTTGAATCAGAGTAAAATGTAGCCTGGCTAACCTCATACCCTCATCTCAAATGAGACGGGGTCTGGGAACTAGGCATTCATTTTCTCGTACAGTGTTTGAAACGTGGTTTACGAATGCCCAGAGCCGTTTATTGGGGGCTACGAATGTCTATCAAATGCGTCTGTACGTCTCATAATGGCTTCGGTGTGTCGTCATTCTCTTACTGCCCTCCCTCCGTTCTGTGATTGGTCCCCTAACTGAGGTGAAAATTTGCTTCATGGTATCCAGGCTGCCTAGCAGCAAGAATTAAATCGCGCGTGCAAGGCAGCATGGGAAAACCCAGGCTAAGTAAAATGACCACAACAACACATTACAGAGAAAACAGCAATAAAACAGTGTAATTAAAATAGCAATTTAAATCGAGATATTAAAAATCTGAGTCGGTACTTGGCCCCCTAGCTTCAATGGGCACAACAGCTCTGTCTGAGTGGTGAACAGTAGAAAGGCACAAAAGGTTGCAATGTTTAACCCTTATGTTAGGCCCTGGGTTACAACATTGTTGCTGTTAAACAACTGTTAAATGGGAAACACTAAAGACCACATTAAAGACGATACATAGTTTACACAAAGACATAGTTTATGGTCATATGTTCAACTGCGGCTGTGGGATGACTAAAGGCTGGGACTGAATTTGAAATCCACTCAGCTGTCTCTCTCCCCCAGGGGCTAACAATGAGTTTGGAGATGATCGGCTTCAGGATACGATGCTGAGCAGAGGCAGTAAAGGCCATAAGGACTCAATGTTCAGTCTGAACTGGATGTATTAGAATATGCCAATGTTAAATTTGCATTTATAAAACATTATTTCTCTCACAATATTGCTCTAGAGATGATGTTGCATATTACTGTAGCTTGGTGTGACCATTTATGGAGTAATTGATGGTTAAATAAGACCAAAGTCTTTAATTTGGCATTGACACATCAGTGTAATACATTAGATTCCACCACCATCATTTTTGTAGATGACATCATTTTCTAAAAAAATAGATTGTCAAAAAATGCTGAATGCACTTGTCTTGGGGGGCAGAATATTGATTAGATGTCAGGAATGTATTTGGAATATATTTAAGATGCCATATTTATTCCTTTGGTCAGGATAAATGTATTAATGACTTCTTACCTGCAGTTCTGTGGTTACTTTCCAGTGAATTGAATGGTAGCTTACTTAGAATGGTAGCTTGCTTAGTTGTGTTTGATAAGATATGATACCTGTGCAGGCATCAGTCAATTAGTGTTGCATTAGTGTTGGGGAGGAAAATAGTCAGTGCATTTGGACTATGTGTTCTGCCTGACTATGGCCACACACAATAAATGAATCTATGCTAAAAATGTAAGACAAGTAAGCTTGCTATGTGCATGTATAATTGAAAAGCATTTAAGTTCATTATTTGTCCAAAATGGAAGATTTATTTTTGTTTTGTATAGTTGCAGAAAATAGTTTCTTAGGGCATAAGTGAGAGTGAGAGATACAAGTAGTTCTTTCTTCATGTTTATGAAAGGCTATGCACTATGGAGTTGAAACATTGTCTGAAAACTGTGAATACAAATAGGTATATTTTTCATCTGGGGTTGTGTGTGTGTGTGTGTGTGTGTGTGTGTGTGTGTGTGTGTGTGTGTGTGTGTGTGTGTGTGTGTGTGTGTGTGTGTAACATAATCGAGTGTGTACACAAATACAAGGATGTAGGAGAAAAGGGGTAAAAGAAGGGAATGTGGCCTTACAATCACTGTTTGTGAAAAGATCTTATCTGAGTCCAGTAATGTCCAAATAGTAAGTCTCTTAGTGAGCCACACAGCAGCTGGGCAGGGCAGGCTCTTTCTTGCCTGCATGTCTTTTAAAGGCTTACCATCTTTTCAGATAAAATCTTTCTTCTTAATGTAATTCAAGAGGCTAATTGCCTTTATCAGTTTTCATTTAACTTATAAAAGCATGGTGCATAAAATGTGTAAAATAACATAAAAGTATGCTGTGCTGTGCTTCAAAACAAATCTGCTACAGTGTATACTAATCCAACACAGTGATTGCCTGTGGTTTAGCTTTTCTTGATAACATTTACTTAGTGTCACACCAAATAAACAATGTTGAAGGCCAACAGTTTCTACTTTGATAAATGGCAGTTTGAAGAATAAACTTCCAAGCCATTCACAGACAAAATATTTACTATAGGGCTACGTTTTGATCCTTTCTCTGATCCATTAGGTCAAGTGAGGTCTCCATATATCCTAAGTGGTGCATTTATGATGTTGGAGACTGTATGGTCATGCATGGCCTAATGTCTGTGAGCCAACAGGTTCAGAATATGTCTCAGTCCATCGAGGTGCTGAACCTGCGTACCCAGAGGGACTTCCAGTATGTGATGAAGATGGAGAGTCAGATGAAGAGCCTGAGGACAAAGTTCAGACAGATCGAGGATGACAGGAAAGCCATCATGGCCAGGAATTTCAAGGTAATACGCTTACTTGTTCATATCATATGGATGAACTTGGCTGAGTCTGATTAATTAATTGCTGTGCAGAAGATATACAACAGGCTAGTTTTTTTGTTGTTTGTCACATGTCACATGATCAAAAAATACCATACGGTAATCCAAATATGTAGGCAATTCAGTGGGGAAATATTCAACAGTAAATGTGAGGTGAATAGGTTTTCAGAGTGATGTGATGTTCTCATCATGCTGGTCGAAATACCCATTCAGTCTATTAAATGAATACATTATAATGCAAATGTACATAAAATGAGGAGATTTTGAAGGGTACTCAATTTTATGTGTATGAAGGATGAATTGATGTGATTTTGAACAGACCTGCACAGTGACATATAAGTGAATTATTGCCCATAAGTAAGATACAGGAAACCGATGTCTGGAATGGGCTCTGACAGAGAGCACTGTCATTAATCATCTCTCAAGGATCGATTGTCTTATTAGTTTAATTCCAGACTATATCTTTTAGCTGTCCCGCCCACACAGTCACAAGGCTAGGCCAAGTTTTCGCAGAGTTTTTCGCAGTGTGTGTGTGTGTGTGTGTGTGTGTGTGTGTGTGTGTGTGTGTGTGTGTGTGTGTGTGTGTGTGCCTGTTAGCATCCCTACCTGCGCATTTTTTTAATCCTCTGTGTTGGTTTGTGTGTGTGTGTGTGTGTGTGGTGTGTGTGTGTGTGTGTGTGTGTGTGTGTGTGTGTGTGTGTGTGTGTCTGTGCCTTTCCATAGGAACTGCAGGACAAGATGGACGAGCTGCAGCCGCTGATCCCTGTTCTGGAGCAGTACAAGACGGACGCCAAGCTCATCTTGCAGTTCAAGGAGGAGATCCGCAACCTCTCAGCCGTGCTGACCAGCATCCAAGAGGAGATTGGTGCGTACGACTACGAGGAGCTCTATAGCCGCGTGATCAGCCTGGACAGTCGCCTGAGGAACTGCATGAATAAACTGAGTAAGGGACAATGATGACCATTCTTTTTTTTTTTTTTTTTTTTTATTAACTTTAATGCCTTTAATCTGACAGTACAGTTGAGAGAGTGACAGGAAGCAAGTGGGAGGGAGATGGCGTGGGATGGGGAAATGAGCCGGGCTGGACTCCAACCTGGGTCCCCGAGGGCTCGTGGCCGTGGATATGGTACGGGTGCTGTAACCCCCCAATGATGACCATTTTTTACCATTTGTCTGCCATGTCAGGTCAGATAAGGACATAAGGACGTTGAGCCCTTGATAAAAATGATATGGATAAAAATAATATGCTGTATCATCTTCACCCCTAGTGAATGAATTGTGCTTTGTCTCATGTGCGTCCAAAACATGTTTAATAAAAATGTTGTCTGAGTTCGTCAAGAGGCCATTTTAGAATTCAGGTTTTGGAAAGCAAGTTTACTCAGCTAAAGCTCCACTCATACTGTAACTAAAAACTGATTTTCAGAGCAGTAACAGTGTTGAATGGCTTTGCTGTTGAATGTTATGGGAGCATGACACTCTCTAGTAGGCTACAGTGAGAGGTGGTGAAGACGTTGGTGACTTCATCCTCACAGTCTTTGATTTCCAGACAAGCACTTGGTAGCCTACCAGAATTAATTGGTTTCTTTCCTCATTTCACAAAGGGAACAAGTTATTGAATTCTGGAGTATTGCTACGCAAAAAAAAAAAATAATAATATTGACTCAAGTAGCTGCCTCTCACTCACTGCACCGTTGCCTCTACTTCAAACTCAAATGCTCACACACAGTTTCAGCCAAGGGTGATGTGCTTCTGCGCTAAACTTGTTACAACAGGCTCCTCAAAGGCGCGGCGCATCGCCGCTGTAAGCCATGAAAGTGTAGCGACGCATCTCGCATGACACTCACACAAGCATTAATCACCAATAACAGCCACAGCATTTGTGCATCCGTCACATGGAAATTATAGATTTTGCCCTCAACGGCTCATTGCCTCCACCCACCATGGACGTAGATGCTACAAAATGAAAAGACGATAAAAAGACACCACTTTATGCTAGAATCAGACTGCGTCGTAGTTGTTATTACAGATTAATCCTGGGGCAGTTGCTTTAATAAGTGGGTGATTGCAGTAAGCTATTTTCATGGAAGGCACATTAAATAATTATATCACTAGAGCATGCAGCCGATGTAATCACCACATATACAATCAGTCAGTGAATTTTCACACAATATTACTCTCTGTATTTGTACCTCTGTATTAGTTTAGCCTTTTTGTAATTTATGAAACCATAGTTTCATAATGGTTTCTTTTTAAATAATGAGAAACATCTGTATGCCACACAGTTGGTGCTAATTTATGCTAGTTTGGATATGCATGTTGTAGTATACGTTCTACTTGGAGCAGACTTTGATCATGCATGGTACTGTATGTTTCTCTGTGCCAACATAGGCATGAAATTGTATTTGAAAAAGAAGCCAAAGCAATAAAGCAACGTAGAGGGTGACTTTTGTCTTGTATTGTTCTTTTGTTATTAACAGCATGTGGGAAATTAATGAAAATCACTGGGCCCACGACGATAAAAACGTCTGGAACGAGATTCGGTGCATGGATGACTGACCCGCTGGCATCCAGCAAGAACAACAGAGTAAGTTGCGTGGGCACAACTATTCATCATGCCCCTTTTGTTGTTATCTCAGGGAGGTCTCTGTGCACACACGAGGGAGAGAGACAGAGGGATGGATTACATACACAAGCATTTGTATTTGAAGCATCCAATCATAACTGCTGTAGGGGTGCCAAGGTAAAAGCCAGTCTCAAGCCAGCTTCGCTCAAATTGGAACAGCTCTGAACATGTCCTTTAATATGTACAGTGGTCCTTACAAAGGATATTCACCACAATTTCAACAAGCATGACTAATTGTGTGGTCAGGAAAATGGTTCCATGAAGATTTCTATTTGTATTATAGATATATAGTGGTACAATGGACTGAAAACTCAATTTCCAGTGTTGTATCTGCCTGGAAACAAAACACAGCAGGGAGCTAGCTGCTAAAAGAGAGTGGAGTGGACTTCAGAGTTCTTGTACTCTCATGGACGCCTAACAGAAATCACAGTCTCACCTTGAGAAGTGCTGTAATGACAGCCTTTTGTTTTGTGTATATATTTACAACCAGAAGAGTTATAAAACACTGCCAACCATAGATAGAAAGCACTGCTGACAAAGAGCCAATATCAGTTCCCATAAAACGCTTGCTTGTGGGGAAGTTGGGAGCCATGACTTGGAAGCGACCCCCATATCTTTGTTTGTCTCTCTGGGAACATTTTATGAAGACTGTTTTTATTGTACAGTTGCAAGTTTAATGACGATTCCAAACTTCTGCTTGTATCTTGCACACACAATAATAGCTCTTGTCTCTGCTCCAGGTGTGGTACATGGACAGCTACACCAACAGCAAGATCGTCCGTGAGTACAAGTCCATGACGGACTTTGTGTCTGGGCTGGAATCGCGGACCTACTATCTGCCGTACAAGTGGGCTGGTACCAACCACGTGGTGTACAACGGCTCGCTGTACTACAACAAGGAGCAGAGCAACATCGTGGTCAAATACAGCTTCGAGACCGGGCGGGTGCTGGCCCAGCGAGCCCTGGAGCATGCTGGTTTCCACAACGTCTACCCGTACACGTGGGGCGGCTCGTCCGACATCGACCTGATGGCCGACGAGCTGGGCATGTGGGCGGTGTACGCCACCAACCAGAACGCCGGCAACATCGTCATCGCCCAGCTGGAGCCCGAGACACTGGAGGTGCTCCGCACGTGGAACACGGAGTACTCCAAGCGGAACGCCGGCGAGGCCTTCATGATCTGTGGAACGCTCTACATCACCAACTCGCACATGACCGGAGCCAAGGTCTACTACTCGTACAACACCAAGACGTCCACGTACGAGTACACGGACATCCCCTTCCACAACCAGTACTATCACATGTCCATGCTGGACTACAACCCTCGTGACCGAGCCCTCTACGGCTGGAACAATGGACACCAGGTGCTGTTCAACGTCACACTGTTCCATGTCATCAAGACCGAGGATGACTCTTAAAGGGAGTGACGTACACGACAATAATGGGTCATAGTTCGTGATGAAGCATTTTGTACATTTTTTCACAATTTCCTTTTGTTTACTGTTTTCTTGGGGAGCTTTCATCACCTCAAATGTGATTTACACAGTCTGTACATTTTGAAGAACTGAAGACATTTGCCTTTTTCTATGGGATGGGACACATGTGTATGGAATGGACAGATATATGGGCAGATGATGGAATATATTCTAATGAAAAGCAGAATATTTTTTTGAAATTCACAAACATCCATTGCTGCTGATTACAGTTATGCCTTATTTGCCGTAATCACATCTGAGAGCCTCTGGCTTTCATGATGACATCCATGCATGAATGTCTACATTTTGCCAAGTAATTTATTTCCAAAAAGCTTTCTCTCTCGTGAAAATATTTTATGTAATTTATCCTTTTATTTATTGTCGTGGCAAATGCAATTTGCGAGGAATACAATTCTATCTTGTACTGGAATTTCACTTTTCACTCAAACTGATACATACTCAAAAGCATAGTGCTGTATCTCTGACACTGAAACTGAAGACTGTAGTAACCATTGTGTTCCTGTGAGAATAAAGTTCATATTTTTAAAAAAAAATACAAAAACATGCTACCTTTCCACATTGGTGTTTAGATGAACCTCAGTGTAGAAAGAAAAGAGAAGGGCCAGTCAGATTCAATTTCAACCCTTTTACACCACAAATAGTATATAGACCGAAGCCATACTGTATGATTGGAGAACATCACATGAAGGAGCCATTTTCTGATGATGAGACTGCCTGTGGTGCTCAAATGTCTCAGCACTTGTTTTTTTCTTGGGGGGGGGTCACGAGATGACTTTCAGCCTCGTCCTTTGGCATTTTCAATCAAGATCAAGGCCGAGGAGCAGGAATGACTCAACCTGCTCGGTGCAATTTTCCCTGCCTCTCTTCTCCGGGGTGTCAGTCTCCTTTCTTCTGTCAGTCGCAGAGGGAATCTTAATGGCCTCCAGAACTCATTAGTCCAGCAGAGCAAGCAGACAGCCTGCAGGGGTTATGGCACCTCTGGGCCTCCATATTGGCTCTATAAACTCATACTGCCACTCAAAGATACACTCATACAACAACCTCACAGGCTTATACCTCTTTTTTACTGAACTGTTTGTTTACAATTAATTTTAAGTAGCAAGTAGAACTACATTTTTGACTAAATGTATTAATTAGTAGTGTTCTTCACATATAGTATATAAGTCCATGTCATAGAAGTAGATTATGTTTAAGTGGTTTGAGTTGGCATCATGTATGAGTAGCTAATGTCCTGGCTGAAGGTGCATTGCATTGAACCTCTCTCAAACCTTACTCAAACTGCAGAAGAAAATTGGACCTAGGACTATGTAATATGGACAGTGAGGATAAGAATAAAGCCCCCTACAATGTCTTTCCACCGCGCCATATGCAGCTACGCTACGTTCTGCTCCTGTCTGTCGTGTTTCCCCATCGTTCCCCATGAGAGTGAAAAAAAAGTGTTTGAAAGAAAGGTTTTTATCTGCCTTCACTTCGAGTGCACTGAGACATTCACTGTATATAACTAATCTATTTGCATGCAGCGCACGGGTAAGATGGAGAAACCTTGCACTCTGAGTTAAACATCCTTACAACCCACCTCAGCCAGAGAAGAGCAAGATCCCTGGCGATATTATAGTCATTATCACAGTTGCATACAGCTGTATTTATTTTTTTTCTCTGAGAAAGAGTGCATGTTCAGGCCAGAAATGCGTTCTGCTTGAATGGAGCAGCTACTCGTCATCTGAAAGAGAAAAAAACTGGAGAGCTCTCACAAAGAGGTCTTGAGAGAGACAAGTAAATAACAGCCTCGACTTCAGTACAGTAGATGACGCCATGGATCTGGCCCAACGGATCTGTGCCAAATCGGCACTAGATCTGTTACACTGAAAGTTATTGCAGGGAGGCTTACCATTATACCCTAATAAGCATGCTCTCCTGCTAAAGAGGAATTTCAATTTTGCAACAAGCACAGCATCACTAGGGCTTAGAGTCTAGAGTAAGATCTGCTTCAGCTTTCCCACAGGCTTTATGGAAGATAAGCCCTGCTGTCTACCAGGCACTCAAAGCAAATGAAAAAAAAACAGCATCATGATGGTGAGCTGTGAACCAGCTCTTTAAGGGATCTATAAAATGGGTCCTGGCTTGAGTTCTAAAATGGCCATTAAGACAACTGCCCTGGCAATACTCTTTGCCGTTGCCAAATAATCTGTCATGACTGAGATGAAAGCCAAACAAATGCAGGCCCGCTCCTCTGAAGCCTCACTCATTTCACATTCCTACAAGCAAGCTAGGAGGTGAAATATATGCTTGGCAGTCAGCAAAGAGCAATCACAACCTGAGTATCTTTCCCTCTCCTCTCCGGCTATTGATATTCACGACCACATGTTTATTTGCGTCAACATGCCAAGGCGAGATAAATGAATGTGAACACTGACTGAGTTTATTTCTGCAGCTTTGAAAATTCCCTTTCCAGAAAGATTATGGGGGGGGGGTAGGGGTGGTTGTGTGGTGGTCCCCCAACTTCTCCCTTGCACTCCCCAGCCAATAAAACCGCTATTTTCCACACAGCTGTGATTGCAAGGGAGGCAAGCTGGCGCCAAGTTTCATAGGCTTCATCATCCTCCTGAACAGCAACAAGCCATTACTGCAGCAGGTTGCAGCAAAACAGTGATAGAGCATCTGCAGGACCATGCTGCTGTTTGAAAATAAAAAAATAAAAAAATGAAAATGAGAAAAATGCTACAGAATGGATTCTGGGTCCTTCTGTGGGGCCTAATCAGTGTGAGGCTCTGGTTCTCAAACCCCTCAAACCCTTAAGTAATAAAACACTTTATTGTCTTGTGCATTTTAAGGTCCACCAAAAGGTGTAGTTTAGAGAGAGCAGATTCTCTGAGTTACGAATGAAATGGTAATTTTTTTTGATTTGTCAGCCCACCTGAGCTAAAGGTCTGATTGTGTGGGGGTGTAAGAGGCACCAAGTGTAAGTATTCAGAGGAGAATAACTTCAGGAGTTTTTGTGAACTGAGACAGGAGCGGCAGTGACAGCTTGTGTAATATTCTAAATGTCAGACAGGCAGAAAGGCAAACAGAGAGAGAGAGCGAGAGAAAGAGAGAAAGAGAGAGAGTTTTTACTTAAAGAGGGAAGAGTAGAATGGAGACAAAATGTAGCAATGAATTATTGCAGAGTGCACCCGATACTCCTGTAGGTCAGCGAAAGTTGATGTAGCTTCTTAAAGAAATGGAAAATAATTTGTGAACATTTTGTTTGTAACTTTTATCTGTTTTTTTTTTTTATTTCAGAAGGAACAATGTAAATGCAAAACTGTTTTGATTTCTTTGGTTGAATGCACTGAAAATGAAAGAAAAAGACTGGGGTTTAAAATCAATACAGCTAAATGAAATGTCTGGCTGGCCTTTGGTCCAACAAAATCCCTCAATTATTTCCAGCTCCCACCCTCGCCAGCCTGACATGCTCTTCAGTCTCCACACAATTTGGATCAGATCTGCGGCCAGCATGGGGCGCGGTCGTAATTCAGGGGGAAATTCTACATGCAGGTCTGCCATTCATTTCTTGTTGTAAAGGCAGTTTGAAAATCATCCCCTGATTTCCATTTCAATCACAAAGGCTTGTTATGCATCATCTTGTGTCCCTGTCCCTGGCCCTGGCGCCTGGTTCCTGGTTCCTGCTATTGTGTTATTGGTATTCTCTGTGACACCTCCCCTGTGGCCCTGAGCATATCTGATTTCCTCTCCTCGCCTTTCTGTTGTGTTTTTTTTTATTATTTGTCTTTTTTACTGACACAGGCACATCTCAGTGAGTGTGAAAAAAAAACCCACCTCTTATGGTGATACAATACATTTCAGGGTAGGCTGTGCAGAGTAAACACACCGCAGGAGAGCTACTCAGCAAGGACCTCCAAGATATTTTTGATCGTTGCAATATTACAGGTAATTAAATGCTCCATGTTAAATGTAGTCAGGCTTTCCCCACCCTGTGTCACCAGTGGCATTTAAACTCTATATCCTTATCTCACTTGGGCCTAGTCCACACATACCAGACCAATCTTTTTTTCCTCCGTCTTCCCTGGAACCGTATCAAGAATATTTGCGTCCAAACGGATCCATCTCAACACGACTCAACACGTTACTTCTTACCCCAGGCCTATAGGTGGCACTGTTTCTTTACAGAAATTGACCAAAACTTGCGCTTTACAAACAGACAGAATAGGCTACAACGAAATGGCTAGTGCAAGGAAAGTGTGTGGACTGATGGTGAACTGTCAACTGTAGTCAACTGTAAAACTAATACACTTTATTTTACGGTTTGTGAAGGGTGCAGTCCCGTCCTTTATTTGGCTAACGCAGGTAGGCCTACTAATCACCTTTATTTTCTTTGGTTGTAGGATAGTCCGTGATTCACATTAGTTTTGGCTATCACCGCAATTAGGCTACTAAACGCAAGGCTTACCCAAGTTCTAGGCTATTCTGTCGCCACATTTATAATATTGCTATAAAACCTTCGTTAGTAACAGTCAATACTTTTGCCTGCATCAAATCGCGCATTTGCATTCAGTGTGCTACCATCGGCTTAACGTGAGTTCTAAGTGTCTTTGTATGCTTATATCTGATTTCACTCGACTGTGAATGCATGTATATATGTTGTAAGACATGTAAAATAAATGAATGACACTGGCACTACGCACAAATTAATGTAGCCTAAACTTACACCGCACTTTCCTAATAACTGAAGTTCTCTCGCGTTACTGACAGTACTAGCTAGAATGCATAAAAAAACACCGGGAAAAACAGTGTTCAGTCCACCAAGTCATAAGCTATCGGCGCTGCGCAGCACCAGTTGTGATATTTATCTTACAGGAGTGTAATCGTAGGTAATGTCATGTATGAAAACTAGTATTGTTAGGCAATACTATAAGTGCAACTCCAGGGCAGCTGAGGTGTGGCGATGACATCATGGACACGCAAGCAGGATGTGCGGTTTCGCTGTCTAAACGAATTCAAACGGGCTACGGTTTCAGATTTTTCCACTCTGGGACCAGGTTTCAAGAAAGTGCGGTTTCGGGCAGTGCGTTTACAGGATTCGTTTGGACGCTCGGCCAAGACGAAGCAAAACCTCTGTGTTTAACCTAAAAAGCATCTCCATGTGGACAGGCCCTTAGGATGCATGCAAAAGCCCATCGCAATTTCTCTGGGAGCCAGCTCCCTGCCTTTAAGCGCTTTCAGATATAACCTCTGGAGTATATGAGGAGGTTTGTCAAACAAGCCTACAGTATTTGTATGTGTGCTTCAAATAAACACATTTATCTGTTTTCAACGTTATGTACCAGAATTAGCTATAGAACCCCAAATCTGGTTTGCGTTGGAGAGAGAGAGCATGCACAAACTTTATGGTAGGCTACCAGCCAATTCAGTAGGCTAACTCAAGACTTCAATATCATACAACGTTTTTAAGCAACAAACAAAATACTAACATTAATAACAGTGAAGTTCGTTTTTTCATGGTTTATTTTTTCCAAAAGCATCCTCTCCCCATGTGTCGCATTTACGTAAGGAGCTTGGAACAAAGTTGGGTTTTCTTCGTTTTCATTTTCTCTAGGCATATATGTTCAGCAAATATCAGCGAGCTCAGCAGGTCATGAAGGCTATCAATGAACAGAAAACCGTGTTGGCTAACAATTTATTAAATACTCCTGTTATTGTCGTCAACGACGTCGCTGTAGGCTACTGCCTTTTCAGCGCCTTCTGCTTATGATGATTCAGTCTTCTGAATTCATTTGTCCTTGCCATGCAGTTGTAGGCTAACGTGTCTCTAACTTTCCCTTCAGGTGTTCTATCAAAATGTTGTATGCCCTCATGGACAGTAGCTCCGTGATGTCTGCATCTTTCCAGGTCGGAGATTTTCTGGACAGCACTATGCCACTCCATCATAACACTGGCATTTAAGTCAGATCTACTGTAACCACATGGACGCACGAAAGAAACGTCACCAACACACCCTCTCACTAGGTGTGAATTTTAACCGCATGTTCTACTCCTCGTTCAGACACAGCACATTTACATAATGTCCGGAGGAAATACTAGGGGGGGAGTAGTATAAACACCGGGTAAATTCGGACTTCCATATGACCGGTTATGTCGTTCAGATATACGGCCCCACCGTTTAACATCGGCAGAACCTCCGGTCTTACATGTATGTCTGAAAGCGCTTTTTGTGTGTGTGTGTGTGTATGTCTGTGTGTGTGTGTGTGTGCCTGTCTGTGTGTGCCTGTGTGTGTGTGTGTGTGTGTGTGTGTGTGTGTGTGTGTGTGTGTGCCTGTCTGTGTGTGCTCTGTGTGCTCTGTGTGTGTGTGTGTGTGTATGTCTGTGTGTGTGTGTGTGTGTGTGCCTGTCTGTGTGTGCTCTGTGTCTGTGTGTGTGTGTGTGTGTGTGTGTGTGTGTGTGTGTGTGTCTGTGTGTGTGTGCTCTGTGTGCTCTGTGTGTGTGTGTGTGTGTGTGTGTGTGCGCGCGTCCGCACATTGATATGATTGCAAGATTAATGTCCTCACCCAGAGTCCTGGCACGTTGAGCATGAGCACAGGTGATCCGACTGACACCATCCCGCGCCTGCCGGAGGAAATTAATTAACCTGAGGAGCGGCGCCTAAATCACACGCATTCTACAGGGGTGTCAATCAGCCCTGAATAGCAGGCCACACTGGGGCTCGGCTTCCTGTGACAGTGGGTGGCACAAGTGACCAATGAGCCGTCAGTGCTGAAGAAGCGTGTTCTAGAATCTTGTGTTGTGTTGTAGAGTGTTCTAGAATCTTTGTGAAGAAGGAGGTGTGGTCATCGCTCTTGAGGGACAGGAAATGATAACAGCCTACAATCTGCTCTGGTCTGGTATGCATGTGATTACATCGTACACAATCACCGTCTGTCATCAATTTTGTCATCAATCAGTCGTAGGGGATGCAGGGATAAGTGGAGGGGAAGGGCTGCTGAATGCTAAGTGGGTGCACAAACCTACACAACCTTTACGCTGTGGCTATGCTAGCTGATTAGAGAGCCTGTGGTTCACTTGTTGCAGATGACACGGTTCCCTTCTCCACTGACAGGTTAGTTCTTACCGTGCAGCATGAACAGAGAAAAGAACCTTTGTTTTGGCACTCATAGCAGTGTTTGCTGGAAGACATCCTTTGCCAAAGTAACTCATTACTTTAAAATGCACTGAAGCTGAGAGGCGAGACTTTACACTAAGCAGGGTTATGCGAACACCTTTTCTCCATTTATTTAATGGCCATATTAGAGAAAAGGAAGTTCATCTGGGATTCATCAGATGTTTGTGATGGAAAGTCCATAAGGGGACTGGGGAGACCAATTTACACGTCTTGGTGCATCAGTTAGAAAGGACACTGTGCTTAGAGCTTCAAGTTCCTACCAAGCTCTTCTGTGGTTTGTTCATTGAGCATTACTATGTACACAAAGAAGCGATTAGCATTCACTCGTCCTGAATGATGTTTACTGGTTACTGGTTCCCAAGGTAACATGCATGCCCTCGCTGCTTCATTCCTATTGGTAGTTGCCATGTTGTGGGGCTTCATAACTGCATGAAATAGCACTTTGCATATATTTTCATGTTACTGCGTGCCCTGCTCATTCAGCCTTGTCCACCACGGCCTGCCTCTTAACACTGTAAATGCCTCACTCCCACTAGAGACGAATGGAGTTTGAGCTTCTAGCTTAGCAGCTAAGGTAGAAGCGATTTGCTCTCCAGCAATAGACAGATGATGAAACAGTGCTTTTCTATTATTTGCATCGCCATCACATTTCCGCTCTGTGTTATTAAGTGGACCGCCGAAAAATGTCTCCTCTTGAAACATGCTCAATCAACTCACGAGAGTTTTCCCCAAATCTTCCTGCACGCATAGCACATCTCCGTGAGCCAATTACAGGGAATTTACATATTCTAATCTAAGTCTGCTCCCTTCCTCTCCGTATAGCGATGCTTACAGTATAACGTTAATGGAATCCTGCCACCTCATTAAAACGGCAGGGCTGCACGTGTAGAGCTACATTGTGCGCTCTGAGACCCTGTGTCTACACCTCGGATCAGCACTTGTCCAGAGTACCATTAATAATGAAAACTGACTTAAATTCATTCCCGCCCAGGCACCACTCTGAATTTACACTGCCATGTTCTCACAGCTGACTATCCCTAGTTGGTTTGTCCACCCCGCCCCCCCTCTCTCTCTCTCTCTCTCTTCTTGGTGAAGTAATTAGTCATTTAAAAATTAGAAAGAAAATGTATATTTTCAAACCAGGTCAAATGATTTGTTCTTGCATGAAGTAACACTAGCACAAACATACACACACACACACACACACACACAGACAGACACACACACACAAGATGGGAATCTATGGAAAATGGTAAATGTAATTTATTTAGTCATGATTATAAATTATATAACTTTAGTTCAGTGGCAACCTGGAGCACATTGAGCATACACTGGTTTTCACTGCTAGACACCTTTGCTAGTATCTCTGAACCACCTCAAACAAAACAAGGACATTTCTCTCCCTGCCAGCCAACACATGTGCCACACACGTCATGACGAAATGCCCAACTGGCATCTGGCCTGGCACCACTTTGGACCCCTGGAGGCTACTTGGAAACAGGGCGGTGATGAGATACAATTAGGAGAGAGGGGGACGCCTCCCCGGCCCCAATGCTGCACTCCCAGAGACATCTGGCTGTGCCCAGGACTGTCACGGTTCGCTCCAAAACCACTTCATACTCCTTCCGTCAGCCATTACGGGCCAGAGAGAGCCATGTTTCGGCAGCTCTCTAAATGTCACCAGGCTTGAGGAAGCTCAGGGGGTGGAGGTGGTGAAGAGGGTGTAAAGGCCACATCCTGCATATCACACTGTACAGGCAGCAATTCCATAACTTAGTCTTACTAATGAAATAAGCTTGGGGGTGAGGAGGGTCATTCAACAATGAGGGGAATGAAAGATCTCAAAAGAGAGTAATGAATTAGTAGTTGCCCTATCGTAAGGTCATTAATTGATGTTTAGTTTTAGATGGTGTGTTTTTGATAAGGGCTGCATCTGCCATTTGTTTAGGCTGCACAGATGCATAGTGCACACTAACAGGTGCAGATTGTTGACATAAAAGGTTATGGCGCATGGTGACAATTTATTTGCTGAAACCTGCAGTTTAGAGAGTGTTTGCTCTATCACCTCATCTTTCTTAAACAGAGATGTTGTGCATTCAAATACACACTTGTGTATTTGAATATGTGTGTGTGTTTTGTGTGTGTGTGCTTGTGCGTCCCTGCAAGCTTTTCTTCGTATATAAATCCTTGTACCATTCAAAAGCAGCTAATAGTGTTAGCATCCCTTGAGACTTCAAATGATAACGTTGCTCTTCAATTGGGAGGACCATTGCAAACAATTTAACACAATTGCAGTGTCAACTGAATTTCAAGAAAAAATGAATCCCAAAATCCCTCACCTGTTTTCTCATTAGAGATCTCCTTAAACCCATAACAATTCATTTATTTCATTTATTTAAGTTTATTTTTACATACACACACACACACACACACACACAATTCAATTGGGAGGACCATTGCAAACAATTTAACACAATTGCAGTGTCAACTGAATTTCACGAAAAAATGAATCCCAAAATCCCTCACCTGTTTTCTCATTAGAGATCTCCTTAAACCCATAGCAATTCATTTATTTAATTTATTTAAGTTTATTTTTACATACACACACACACACACACACACACACACACACACACACACACACACACACAGACAGACACACACACACACACAAGATGGTCTGAATTTTATGTTGAAAGAAGAGGCCTCACAATGAGGAGGTAAACATTAGGCTAGAGTACATGGCATCAACCACATATTCCAATGACTGCACAAAATAAAGAATGGGGGGGATGTGTAGTAAGAATATCAAAATAGAACAGGATTGGATTCCCTGTTTACACGGCTATATTCTCAGAGCCATTTGCCAGTCAGTGAGAACAATTTGGTTTGTTTTGCAGAACTGAGAGAATAATCATAAAGGAAGATCACAGATACATTATATTATAAATTACCCAGATACATTTGGAAATGCAATCTACTTTTCTACTAGGCTGCAGAGCACAGACAAATAGATCATCATAGGGTGTTTGCTTTTGAACAAGTCTAGTTAGAGACTTGTGGTTTTTCTGTTTATTTGAAAAGATTAGGCTCTCTGAGGCTATGATCAGATTGTCACATCTGTCCAACTTCTGAAGACTTTGAGAGGTGGAAAAATCAATCCATTCATCTCGTAATCTTTCAATCTCTTCCTCCCTTCTCCTCTTTTTATACTGAGCAGATTGTCTTCCCTCAGTTCAACTTGATTTGTGCTGCACAGACACACACACACACACATATTGAGAGAGAGAGAGAGGTGAAGCCCTACTGAGCATATTTTGCAGTGCCAGTGTGTGTGTGTGTGTGTGTGTGTGTGTCAAGGTAAGGGGTATTGAAGGAAGCAGCCAACTCCTCTTGGCACTGAATCCTAAAATGGCACTCATCATTTATCTTGCTGATGTACCAGCTGCCTTTGTCTCCCAGCCTGTCTGACCTGAGGACTTGTTCCCTTTGATGTTTTTTTGTCATATGAATCAGGGTTTGATTCATTTATTTGTTTGCAAGAACATGATCTCAGAAAACATCTAAGCCACACAAACCCTTAATGCCACTTGTACTTACAGAAAAATCATCAGTGAGGTTTTAACATGCAGAGTTCACTTGCCTCCTCATAAACTTTACATTACAGAGCTTGATCAGAGGCTTGACAAAGACAGGGACACATTTTCATGTCAAAACCCACGCATCAGCATAGCCTTTGAAATGTTCCCAAGTTAACGCCCCATGCATTACAATGTCTGTTCTGTAACACACCAGCAGAACAGACATTAATAGTCAACAGGAACAGCTTTTTCTTATGTATTTTGTAATTTGACACAAGATATTGTTCAAAATGTCTGTATCCCAATACAGTTTGGCTGCTCTGCCTCAACTGTTTCTCCCTTGCCTACTGAACAGCAATTTTCCTGTGCAACAAAAAAATCAATACAATATCATGGTGGACATGACCTCCAAGCTGCCAGTGCACAGTGCAAAGGATCTCTGGCAGCAGCTGATGGGGCTGACCCCTGCCTGCGGACCACAGTGACGCCTCATTTTGCCTCCCCTCCCTCTCACTTCAGCCCCTCTCCTCCATCCACCACCCAAGCCCAGCCAGGAGTGGGTGATGCAGGGTCACACTGACAACAGCCCCATAACCAAGACTGGTTCCAGCACTCCTTGGTTGAAAGGTGGAGGAGGGGTTGGAGGATCTTAGGATTCAGGACATTCTGCCAAGATGCTGTCAGAGCAACATCTCTCTTTCTCTCCCCTCCCTCTCTCTCTCTCTCTCTCTATCCCTCTCTTTCTCTCTCTCTCCGCAGCAGTCTGTGTGGTGTTAGAGGGGGGTGGGTGTGGGGCAGAGAGAGTGGCAGTGGGGGCACTGGAAGCTGAAGGGCTGCCACTCCTCTGCAACTTCAGCCGTAGCTTGCCCGTAACTTGTCAAGGTAAGTGGATGGAGATTGCTGTAAACAGCCTGCTGCAGCCACACACACAGATACAGACACTTCAAATGTGCACACAGCCATCTGAGGGTTTAATTTTATGGTTTAAATGTCCAGCTTCAAATGATGTACTATTCGTCAGTGATATTTAGTGTTGATTTCTGACCTCATGCCCATCAAACTTGTGTGAGTTGTATAGCTTTGTGACATAAGGATGCAGTTGCTGGTCTAAGAGAAGCTTCATGGGTAAATTCTACAGAAATAGACGCATATCCATCATCTGTCCAGAGGAAGTGTGCTCCCCATGTCCCCCACCTACAGCTACACAAGGCAAGGTCAAATTTTACCTGTGTGTGTGTGTGTGTCATTTTTGGGGCCTTTCTTTCTGTTGACAGAGCTCCACATAAAACGTATTTTATTGCCTGTTTCCTACAGCTTCTAACAACCTGTGGGTGTAACCGCAAAGGTTACAGAAGACAATAGCCTGTACTATAATACTGTAGTGTCACACAGGTGACATTTGTTTCCTGATAAGGTAACCCTCTCTGTTTCTCATATTACCATGGGGAGCTGGGAGCTTTTGGGATTATTGACCACCTATTCTTCAAATTCATTTCAACTTACACGACATTGTGACCTCAGCCATCCCTTCTCTCCTTGACCATCCATGTGGGGTGCACCCTATTATATTACCTACAATCCAGCTCTCTCTTAGGATGACTGTAGGAGACTGGTATTTTCTTTTTAACACTCGGCCAGGCTTTTGTCTTTCACAGCACGTCCTTGTCACCCAACCTGGTGCCGAACAAAGTGGCATTTGCGCTGTGGAGAGATGGGACTGAGTGGAGTTTGATAAACTGTGGAGCCCACAGAGAGACGTGGGGCTGCTTTCATCTGCTGATGCATATTACTGTATCGTTGTCTTCGTGCCCCGAGGAACATGGGGCTCTGTGAATAAACCATGGGAAGTTTCCTGCTTGCCTGGGTGTTTTTCATATCGCCTGTCATCGGCAGCGACTGACGTGCGGAATGGAAAAAAGCTAGACGGCAGGGCAGGACACAGCCCATGGCTATCAGGGAAGACTTTTATCACCGCATGCCCCAGTGACAAGGCTGAGGCCAGCGATCCTCCGACATAAATCAGTGTTTTCCCCAAACACCGTGCGTCTCTTAAGCATGTAGCACCTCCCTCCTCCTCCTCTTCCACTCTCACTCTATCTTTTACACACACACACACACACACACACACACACACACACACACACACACTTTTGATTGTATTCAGGTGCTCCCTATATTCCCTTGTGCTGTGGAGGAGGGGTGTGTGTGTGCTATATACGACCTGAAAGTGAATGCGTTTTCGAAGACACACGTGTTAGTATTCTCATTAGTCAGCATAATACAGTGAAAGGCATCGCTGTTGTGAGTTCACCGATCTTCATCCATGGCTGCGAGCAATTTAGATGAGACCGAGGGAAAGAGAGTGGGAGACAGAGAGAGATGGGGGTATATTTATGCAGTTTTAAACATCCACCATGTTGCTACTGTAATTGGGTTATAAATCATTTGAAGAATGGGTGATGTAATTTCTAGCAATCACAAGAGCTAGAGGAACCAGATCTACTGGCTGCAATCATGACTTATTCTTCTATATACCTGTCGGAAAAAAAATATGCAGAGCTTTAGAACATTTTTACCTCTCACCAGAGTTACAGATTATTACCTTCTATACCAAGCAACTAAAAAGATTTGCAAAAAGACATTTTGTGGAAAGACTTTGAGGCACGTTTGGAAAGATCAGAGAGACGCCATTGTTTCATAATGGTTGATGGTGCTCAAACTTCTGAAAAGTTTTGTGAGATAAAGTGGAATCGTTTTCCCAAGATGGGCCCCAGCTGTTGCCTCTCATTTTGTTTCTCTGAATCTGTGCAGCTGAGAGGACTTCCTAATTCCTGGACTAGATGAGTGCAGTGTGCAGACACCACAGCCATATCAGTGAGTTAACCATCATTTCCCATCTGAGTCTGAAAATCTGGGGGTCAGCACTTAATTAGTGGATATTTCAAACCATTTCTACACCGCAATCAAAAAGATAAACAGACATATTTACAGTGCAAGAGATGTCAAGGAATAAATGCAGCTCTGTACCTTAACAGCATACCCACCCCAGAATTACCACCGCACTCCAGAATTACCACCCCACTCCAGAATTACCACCAGAATTACCACCCCACTCCAGAATTAGCACTGCACTGTTTTATGCCTCTGCTAGATACACTTTTGAGGGGTAACAGTGACCTTGACAATTGACCATCAAAATGTAATCAGATCATCCTTGATTTTACTGTATGGGTTTATGTGAAGGTTTGTGCAACATTTGAAGAAATTCCCTTGAGGCATTCCTGATATATTCACAAAAAATTAGGTCACAGTGACCATGACCTTGTAATCAGTTAATTTTTCAGTCTAATTCAATGTATGTACCAAATGTGAAGAAATTCCCTCAATGTACTCCTGAGGAATCATGGTCATGAAAATGTGACATACATGAGGTCATAAGGACCATGACCTTTCACCTTTGAAAAGCTAGGTCTAATAATTTCATCTTTGACTCCATTTGAGTCCATGAGCCCAGTGCATCTAGGCGCCAGACTTGACACAACTGTTTTGTTGCCAGTACGCATCCAGTGATGGACTGAGATCAAAAAACAGCCCTGGCATTTGCAACACATAATTTTGAAACCCTTTTTTCACTATTTTTAAACCCTATTTTCACTATTTCGAAACCCTATTTTCCACCATCAAGCTAGCAAAAGTTGACTGGACACACCCTAAATGTATTTTAACCACACGCTTCAGATTGTGTGTTTTAGATAGTTGAAATAGGGCTCAATGTCTATATCTGTACCCAATTTGAAGAAATCAAGGCATTCAAGGACGGGATGGATGGGTGCACAGACAAATAAGCCTTTGCATCAACAAGGCATAAAAAGACAGTTTGTGCTATTAAACTGTGATTCTGCCCGCAACCTCTGTGCTGCAATAATGGTGTGTTTAACCCTATGGTTATTTGAATACAAAATAATCACGTTACCCTCAGACATTGCCCTGTTTCCATGATGGCACTCTCTTATTCACTCACTACTTTAATCACAGTCACCAGAGTCTGCCCATTGATTAGGAAATTAAGATAATTAAATTATTGTATTGGTGAAAGGGGAAGTTCCGTGTGGCAAAACGATTGCCTTTGTTGCTTTGTCAGCCATTTCTCTCCACGCATTGCCTGGTGACATTACAATGAGGCAGCAATTAACTTTCAGGCCTTCCATGAAAAATTAATTTCGGACTCGCTCGACTGCCTCGATGACCTGGCGGTCATTGCACTGGCACACACACTGCAACACATGCAATCTTGTCGATATACAATGACCAATCTACAGTATAGGACAGAGGGAACTATTCTCCTGTCACTTAAATGTAAAATGTCTCACTTTGCATATTTCTATGTTGTCAGGTTGAGTATTTACTCTTATGAGCAATCACAAACAAATGCTGTTGAAAAACAATACAAGCCGCAAAGCATAGATTCAGTGCCAGAAAAGTAAAACATACATGTTCACGGACACATGAGCTAGAACACCTGTCAAAACCTATCAATCAAACAGAATTGATTTGCAATTAGACTATTTGCATGAAAATTGTTATGAAATGAAGACAGACAGTGCACTACTTGAACAGTCCAGCTCTAAAAAACAGGACAGGCGAGTGGTTCAGACTTCAGACTCCCGCTTTTATCAATGGAAATCTATGTTTATTGTGTTTGTGTTGACTAAGACAGTCTGAATGAGATGCCAAACTTTATGGAAAAAACAGTGCTTGTTCTTTGGCACAAAGCTGCAAATGTAAAAAAAACATGGAAAGAACCCTGGGTAATATTGGGAGAAACATTCTTTGGTCAGACAAACAAAGTTGATTAAAGATCTGAATCCTAGAAAGGTGAAACTTGAAACCCTGAAACTTCTGCTGTAAAAAGTAAAGTTCCTGTTAGTAACTCTGTACCATGTATTTGCAACATTGTAGAATGCTTAGTTTTCATTTTACACAAGAGCAAATATCCTACTGCAAATATCCTTCAATGTAGAAGTGAAGAAAGGGATACGATGATACAATATTGTATCTTCTGATTCATGTGATATTGCACAGGGGAGCCCTACGTTTGTTCTCTCTTTCTTTCTCAAAAAACACCAACCAAGCACAAGTCATATTAAACCTTAAAACCCTCCGACGCGTTTCAGCATGAAAGCTTGATGCTGAAACGCGCCAGAGTGTTCTAAAGGTTTAATATGACCAAGCCAAAAATAAAGGCTTTTTGACTATTTGAAAACGAGAGTGCCTTGGAACTTCTTTTCCTTTTCAGATAAGAGTAGTCGTTAGCCACTGACACTGAACTGAAACATGACAAGTTAAAGTTAGGGGGAAAGTCAAACTACTCTAACTACTTATAACTTACGGGGACGATGTAGAAGGCTGACAAACTCCCATGCTGAATATCACCCATATTTGTTCAGACAGACAGCAGGAATGTCAGCAAAAATCTAATAACAAAGGCATCAGAGCCATGGCTGACATTATCAGCAGAGCAAATAAGAAAAACCACACCATCATACAGGCACACACACACACACACATACACACACACACACACACACACACACACACACACACACACACACACACACACACACAGTACACACACAACAGACTGAACAAAGAGAGTTAACATCACTCTGTCTTCACAGATACTGGAACACAGATGGAGGATCTACTGAGACATGAATAAAGGCGCCACTACTTACCTCTCTCCAAGGCTTTGACAGATAATATGTAATGACATTCACAGACGCTCTCCGATGCGAAACATAATGATACTCCACTAATCAACTTCATAGATGCACTGGTCCCTATGAAAGGGCCAGGCACATTACTGCCCAACACTGGTGACATTAATTAAGCCAAAATAGCTAAGGGCTATGACAGGAGCAGTCAGTCTGCCAAAGTAGTCCCAGAGCATTTAACAGTTTGTCCATCAAGTGGAGGGCAAACGCAGACACCACAGAGACTAAAGTTGGCGGCAGCTTTACAAAAGACCCTTGGCCAAGTTAAGAGGGCGGGCATCACATATATGAGACCCAGTTGTGAACTGGCACATGATCAAGTGCTGGTGGAGAGAATCCACGCCTGTCGCCTGATCATTTGCCACTAATTAGTCACATTTCCATAAAATAAACAGCAGAATATGACAAATATGTGGTCATAAAGTATTGAGAACATCCCCCTGGCGAGTATATGTATATACACATTTTGTAATTATTAGAGAAAGATATGACTTTGTGAAATTTTAACACTCCTGATACATTATGAATACTATTACAAATACATATGTGATTCGGTTTAGATTTTGCAAAAGGTTGTTGATATGTGTTAGTGTTAATTTTGTCACCTATTTTTAATTTAGTCTTAGTCTTAGTCTTGTGACGAAATGTCCTTTTTAGTCTTTGTCATATTTAGTCATTCAAATATCATTTTTGTTAGTCAAGTTTTAGTCGACTAAAAGTCTCGTCATTTTAGTCTAGTTTTAGTCAAAAGAAAACTAAAGGTATCTTAGTCAGTTTTAGTCAACACATTTTAGTCTTTTTTTTTAGAACAAATTATTTCTGATTCGTAGACCAGTGTTTCTCAAAGTGTGGTCCGGGGATCACTGGTGGTCCGCAAGCTATCCCAAGTGGTCCGCGAGCAGACGTGGTAAAATATAATATAGAGTTGTTTGCAATATAACTTGTATGTAAATCCAAACAGTTCTGCAACACTGTCTATGTAAGATATGCCAGTTTAAATCATACAGTATGAATCCTCTGACACAATAAGCAAAGTGCAAAGACAATAAGCAAGGTGGTTCAGTGAGTAGGCCTATTGTGTAGACTAATTATAGGCTACTGTTGAAGTAGGTCTAATCTTTTTTTTTTTTTTTTTTTTTTAGCTAGGGTTAGTTAAGTGGTCCTGAAACTGAAAAGTTTGAGAAACACTGTCGTAGGGCCAAACTATTAATGTTTTACTCCGCCTAAGCTAGATGGCGATATGCGCTAAAACACAACACATTCCCCAAACAGACTCTCCATCTTAGCCATAGCTAACTTGCTAGCTTAACTTTCCATATTAGCTTACTTGCTAGCAAACTTTGCATCATCAGTCTAATTAGATGAATAGTTGACATTACATGCGGAACATTTTCGTATGGACATTCTGGGGGATGTTAATTTGTATGAGAGAAGCTTCAACTTCTGGGTATGTAGCATTGTGGCATAAAGCTTAGGTAGTTAGCTTGCTAACTCTGGCAGAAATCTCCAGT
Source organism: Alosa alosa (assembly GCF_017589495.1). NCBI lineage: Eukaryota > Metazoa > Chordata > Actinopteri > Clupeiformes > Clupeidae > Alosa > Alosa alosa. The sequence continues at coordinate 5,981,796 of NC_063204.1, forward strand.
GTTCTTGTTCCATGTAGTTTCGTGTTGCAGCCACAGGGTTGCAGCAGCAGCACGTAGAGTAGCCTACAGGAAAGCTGTTGCGTATGAACTCATTCGGAATATTTTGAAAACATAGCAGCTAGATATTCTGTCTTCTCATTTTGTAGACGAACATAAAGGGAGATTTTATCTTAGTTTTTATTTCATGCAAAACATTTTAGTCTCGTCTTTTTTTTTCACAACAATAATGCATCTTAAGATAGTCTTAGTCAGTGTTTCAGGACATTACTGCCTTCTCGTCATCGTCTCGTCTTAGTCATGAAAAAAAAGGTCGTTGACGAACATATTTCCTCTTGTCTCGTCTGACGAAATTAACACTAATATGTGTGCACAAAAGCAAGCCAAATTGCTCACCACTCTTGGTGTAGCTCATTGGCTGATTGGCTGGCAATGTCTATGGCTCGGTCTCAGCAGCTATGTTTCTGTCCCGCATCCAGGGCTGTGTAGCAACACTGTTCCTATCTTGTCTGCTAACTCTGTACAGACATCATGAGGACAAATCAAAGGAACAATTTGATGAATTTGTGGTGTAAGAGATTAAAACCACAGGCTTTCAGTAAGTAAATCAATCTGCCCGAGCAAATACTGCGTTGCGATTAAAAGGGTTTAGTTAACAGAGAACTGAGGAGAATGACACATGGGAAAGAGTCTTGTGTTACTTAATCCTCAGATCACAGGATTGCCCCTCTGACGCCACAGTTCTCTCATCTCTCAGCCATTTTGGGTGCTCTCATGATAACGCCATAATGAGAATTGGCCTCCTCTTCAGAAATGTTCTCCTGTAATTGTCTGCACGTTGGCTTGACTCTCGCCTCTGCCTGAGGTTAGAAGGGACATTTTTCTCTTTCTGTCTCCAAACAGATCTCTCTGTATCTCTCTCTCTGGCTGGGAACTGAAGCAGCAATCGTGGCATGACATTTTGAAGAAAAACGGAACAAAAAATAAGAATGGATTGGGATTCCTGACCATATCCATGAGATCATAGACAATATAACCTGTTCTGTATTGTTTCACACATGACATTTGATGAAACAATGGATCGCTCTGTACATTCGCTAGCTACAGAGTTAATGGGGCTGTTGGCAGTGAACAGTGTTTTGATGTGGAATTAGAGCGGAAAAACAGCTATGGCCCCAGAGCACGTTGAACGCACAAAAGCTCTCTTCCACTGTATACATGCACGGGTCAAAGAAGCTTTTGCCGCCAACCTGCTCCGGGCATTTCAGGGGGTCACTCAGAAGGGGTGCATGTTTCAGAAGGGAGGAATAAAACGCCATCACTTAAACGCCTCTGCCTCTCCCCCACTCCTTGGTCGCATGTACAAAAAATGTGGTGCAGCTATAGGCAATGAGATGTTGGCTAATGTGGTTCAGCCACAAGGGTAAACTTCAGCCTAAGAGGAAGCCAGGAGCCTAATATGCTATTGCAATTAAAAATACTTTTTTATTTTAACTTGCCATCCCTTCCTTACCTTGTATGTAGGCTATAAACCTCAAGTTCTTGAGACTGATTGGGAATCAAAGTAGAAAATCAAGCGTATGTTTTCTTTATGTTTTCTTTAACACATGACACATCTTATTTATTTCTGCATCACAATACTTGACATATTTTACACTGGATCGCTGTTGGGGCGCAAATGTTTCAGGCGCTATTGCTGAAAACCCATAGCCCCTGAAACATTTGTATCAATGTCAAGAAAGAACCATGTAGGCAGTAAGGATATTCAATATTCAAAAGATCAGAGGCCCTACTCAGTTGGTATTTCAGTAAATTCTTCCTGACAGTTTTTCCTTTAAGATAGAATTTGCTGGCCAATTGATCTGAGGAAATTGAGAATACTTGAGCCCTATGCTCACATTGCCCCCTAGTGGTGAAAAGATTGATTAAGAACTACCTTCAAAAAAGCTTTGATCAGGTGGATTTGAAGGTGCTACTTAAGGTAAAATCCAGACATTTAGAAGTTATACATGTTGGGATTTCACCTTAATATGGCTTTCTTGAACACTCACACTATTTCCAAAGTTTAGGTGTTTTGAACTTGAACACAGACACAGACACACACACACACACACACACACACACAGACACACAGAGAGAGAGAGACATTGGATATGGTTAATAGAGAACAAGAGCTTGATGGCACATAGCCTAGCCAGTCCTATGTGAATGTCATGGGGAAAAAAGAATGACAAAAATGTAGGAAGAGGTTCTCAGTCATAAATCCATGCTCTGACACAAACAAGGCCACTACAGCTCAGTACACCTCCAGGTGAGATGCTGTTGGGTGACTTACTCACATCTGCGAAGAGGTGACATCTGCCTGAGAAGATAGCTGGAACCTCCCCATCGAAATTCCTCCAAACGCTGTTTGTTGCTGGATATTTATAGTGTCCTTTTTTTGGCATGGAAGGGCAGTGCTGCTCCACTGGCCTCTGTAGTGGCGCCCTCAGAGCCTTCGGGGTTTACTCCACCTGACTGAAAAGTCAATAACGGATCCCGCGACCTTGGGCAGGTAGGATCTCTGTGCTGTCCAGGACGCCTCAAAAAACTTTTCAGACAGGGAGATAGCGTTACTGCTGGCACAGCTTTTCGTTTTCAGAGAAAGAGGGAGCACACTCGACCTTCCCTGTCTTCCTGGTACTCTTAAGAGCCTTTGATTTCTGCACTAGGCCGGCGGTGCTATCGATGCTTAAATGCTAATGATTATGCTAATAATCTGTGCTGGAACTCTAACCTTCTGATTAAGTCGAGAGAGAGAGGAGGAAGATCCTAGTCCTCTCCACTCCAATTAGCCATAGGGTCTCTGCCAGTCCATCCTCGCACATAGGAGTCACTGATGCTTAGCGTGCAGGCTACTCTTTCATGTGTTGCAGAGAAATTCAAATGCAAAGCGCTAGTTGAAAAGATACAACTCAGAAATGTGAAAGGTTGATTGAAAAAGCAAATTTCCTTTTTAAAGCTAATTAGTGTGCTTGCTAAAAAAAGCAACACACTATTGTTCTTCTTAAGTTCCCTATCTTATTTATTTATTTTTTTATTATTATTCCTGTCAGCCCACTTTTATGGCCAGCTCCTGCTCGTAGACCTTTAGAGATATCCCCGCCGGTCCAACTCTGGAACCCGTCACAGCCAAACGTAATCAGCGGCATAGTCGGCAAACAGGCAGGTCATACCGCAGGAACACTTTCACGTATTGAAACCAAACTTGGTACATGGACTTGGGATTGTTTGGATGTACAAGAAATATGGTGCCCTTTGACCCCCCCAAAACTTGTTACAGGGACTGGGGTTTCCAACATGAGGATACTTAGAGGGCGCTGGAACTAGCAAAAATGCGTTTTGGCATTTCGGACATGAGTTAATGCATAACCATTGACCCGTATGCCCAATGTTGAAAAATTAGGTACCATTGGCATCCTTGGATGAAGTCGAGTTCAATGCACCACATTTCACCGTCTGCTCCCATTGGTGAATCGCACCATGAGCAAGCACACTTTGCACTTCCTCAGAAATGCATTCAAACCACTGGAATAACTTTAACATACATAATTAGGCCTACTGGTGATTAATGGGACCATGGTAGAGGGATTTATGAAGATGTTATATGAGGTAAAGGCTGGGCCTCTGCTCTCATACAGCTAACTCTCCCAGCTGTCACCACACACTTCCCTGAAGAGATGCAAGAACATCCCCATCCTGTAGAGGTCAGGAGTGTCCCAGTCCAGTTGATGGAGCAGTGGGTGAGTGATGGCAGACGACAGACGCACTGGCACTGTTATTAAGGCGTAGTCCCGAGAGTGGTTCAGGATCAAAATGCATTTGATTGTGCTCTTTTCACCACATGATACTTCAAAAGGGCGAAGTGCTACGTTGAAGACAGGCGGAGGGGAACTGATAGCAAATGCACTGAACAGCCCCTTTGAGAATTAAATTAGGTTTTTTTCCCTGAAATATTTCAGTATGATCGAGAATGGCGTTTTATCTTGCTTCATTCAAAGTGCATGTGTGGCATCATGCACCACAGCACTAATCATGATGATAATAGAATGAAAAGAAGATGGAATGAGAACAGGCAGGAGGAGGAGGAGACATATTTGCATGCTTGTTGTTGTCGGCTCCTGCTACTGGAGGGCTCATATCAGCTGTAATAACATTGATGCAGATATACTGATATAATTATTTGCCTCCTTGGTGGTGCATCCTGATGCCTGTGACTGCAAGCCCAGGGTGCTCCAAATGGAGATGCTAATACGAGAAGAGGGCCAGAAAATTCACATAATTGACACCATGGGCAAGTTAAAAGAGCATAAAATCTATTTTTCTAATACTGTCAAAGAGGCAATGCATCATATAGTGCTCAATGTTAATGTGGCAAAACTGTGGAAGAAATGCAATATAGGGAATTTGGTCTGAGCAGACCGGCATGAGCTGTGGTGTTTGAGGTATGTTATCTGTCTCTGACCCACAGATTCTCTAGCCTCACAAGCCAAGCGACCAGCTGTAAGCCCCAAAAGGGATCCAGTTCTGCTGATGACAGAACATGCGTGGCAGTGGCTAAGGGTTAATGCTCGACATTGGCTCTATGTGCATGCATGCATGTGTGTGTTTGTGTGTGAGTGTGTGTATGTGTGCGTGCATGTGCATTTATGTATGTTTTGTGTGTATAACAGCAGATTCCTGGCCATAAGTCAGAGGCTGTTTTCTATTTTTGCCCAGTTTGACCAACAGAGGGCTTCCCCTGACTCCCAAACCCTGTGTGTGCATGCCTCTCAGATTTCTGAGCCGCTAGAGAGAAAAGAGAGAGAGAAACAGAGAGGGAGAGAGAGAGAGAGAAACAGAGAGGGAGAGGGGGAGCAGAGGGAGGAGAGAGAAAAAGAGAAAGGTCACCATAGTGGTAGTGAAAGCAGATAGAGTGGAATGAGGCAGTAAAGCATCAGGGCTGGAGATGAAGACAGGCAGAGAGAGAGAGAGAGGGAGAGAGGGAGAGAGAGAGAGAGAGAGAGAGAGAAGGGAGGGGAAGGAGGAAAGGACTGACAGTAGAGCAGCAGATTAAAAAAAGAGGAAGAGAAGGATGAGATGAAGGAGAAGGGAGGGAGAGAGAGAAAGAAAGAGAGAGAAAGAGAGAGAGGGGCAAGGGAAGGCATGAGATGGGGAATGATCAGTGGGTCTGTCTGTGGCTGGGAAGGTAGGAGCTGTCTCTGTCAGAGAGACCTCTGGAGGATTTACAGTAAGCCAGAGGAGACAGACACACAACCAACATGAGCAGAACCATTTTCTTTGAGGTAAGACCTTTTGTTGTAGAGTAAAAGATTAAAAGTCAAAAGTGCTTAAATTAATTTATGCAGTATCACAAAAGTATGTCTAGAGTCTGCACTTTTTCAAATGACTAAAGGAAAAAGAGAGAGCCAGGTAAAGATAAAACATTTTAAAAGGTACTTGATATGTAAGTTGCGTGAATGTTTGAATAAGATGGACTATGTTCATGATTCATAATTGCTTTGATGTTCTGCTTTGACTGACTTCAAAGTTTTGCTAATTTCTTTTCAGGTGTTGGTCAAAAGAGTAAAATTTGTGCAGAGTCAGAGGCTTAAAGGCAAACTCTTGTCTAGAACAACCTAGGGTCCATTTTTCAATGATAATGGGAGTAAACTTTTGTTGGGAACCAAAACAACTCGATGCAGTTTTGAGTAAGACTGGAAAATCCATTTAAATAGCATATAGTATAGCCTTTGGGGGCAGCTTTACTACAGTACCTCAGTAGAAATTACATCTTTAACCATTAACTCAGCTCATAAATCATTACACATCTACAGTATGCTACTATGGAGATGGTCTCTGCAGACCAACATAAGTATGTTTACCTTTGTAAGTTTAAATTAAAGAAAGGGTATAAAAAGTACTGTTTATGCAGTCAGTGCATTACCTTACCAGTATCCCAGTCACCGGAAGAGAGTCCATACAAATTGATTGCAGAAACTCTTCTCCTTTTGCTTCCAATGACAGTAGCTTGTTCTGCATTTGGTAATCAACTTGTATGGACTTCTCATAGCAAGATGGCGACGATCGGAAGAAGAATGTAGGTAATGCACTGACTGCACAAACAGTCCTTTCTGTACCCTATCTGTACACTTACAAAGTTGAAATGTCTTTGGCTTGTCTCAAAGGACCCTCTCCGCAGTATCACAGAAGTGTAATGATATGTTGAGCCTTGCCAGTGGCTTAAAGCGGCAATTTACTTTGACATAGCGAACTGGCCCCCAAGGCTGTATGTGCTCTTTCGTTGTAAATGCATATTCCGGTCTTCCGTCTCTAATTAACATTGTTTTAGTTTAGTACACTTCCAAAAATCCACTTCCATCTTATTATGTTATTTTATTGTTTGTTATGTTTTTACTATTAGTCTACGGTCTGCACATGTAACCACAAATACAGGAACCATTGAAACTATATTGGAGAGGCCACCACAGATGAGGATGCAGTGTGACTATACGTATCTTCAGTAAAACAAACCATGGAATTTAAATTTCCTCATCTCTGAACTCTTCTCGTCTTATCTTAGTAGTGTTTAATACAAAATCTGGAGAAATTGTAATATGCTTGAATTTCCCCTTGGGGATCAATAAAGTATCTATCTATCTATCTATCTATCTATCTATCTATCTATCTATCTATCTATCTAATATGATTTCAGTTGTTACATAATTTCACCTGGGAATGTTGACAACAAAGCAGGTGAAGTATTGGCTTCTTCTGAGAAACCCAGCTGGTCTGGGCTCATTACGACCTGTTGAAATCTTATTATGGCTCAGTGAAACCCTAAACCGACTGAGCACGCTTCTGGTCCCCTCCCTCTGGAACCAAATGTTCCCTGATGGGGGTGCGTTTGACCCGTCAACACTGTAAAACTTGACGTGCTTTTGAAACATCATATACCACATTTATTGCGATGAACTCACATATACTGTGTTGTGTATTGGTGTCGTAGTCTGCAGAGTAACCGCAAACAGGCTAATATGTAATTCAGTGGCCAGCGTGAGAAACAGGCCTGTCACCTGTCAACAATGTAATGGCCTTGATGGTATTTGCACCATAAACAGTGAAAGCAAGTGCAGAAGTGCTAACGGATTAGCACACACCAGTGTAGTTGGTTAGATATGTTAGGACTTAAGATTAATAGTCATTTATTAATGGCAAAGGCTAGTAAATACCCTTATGGTGTTAATGGAACTGGTATTGTTTAAAGTAGAATATTACATTTGTGATGTTTTTACCAGGGACTTTAGTGAGCACTTAAGAAGAGATATTGTCATCATTTCCCACAGTGATACACCACCCACATTGTATTGCAAGCAGGCTTTCAACTTTATAGTTCCTGTGTCTCTTTCATAGAGTTTAATATGGATCAGCTTGTCTGAAGTGCTGTATTGCAATGAAGCGTGAGAAACTGTGGCCTTCTCAATCCTTCATCATTACATCTGTATTTATCCAGCGCTGGGGAACTCACTGCAGATTTAGGGCGTGCTGTCAATGGGGGAGCGCTCGGAAATTAGCTGAGTGCTTTTTATTGATGACTGGTCTGTTGGCAGAAAAGATCTGATTTACTCTTTGGGTCTTTGTCTATGTGTCTGTGTGTGCGTGTCTCTCTCTCTCTCTCTCTCTCTCACACACACACACACACACACACACACACACACACACACACACACACACCACACACACACACACACACACACATTTACACCTACACACACACACACACACACACACACACACACACACACTCCCCTGCAGTCCTCCCTCTTTCATCCACAATGATAAATGGCAATCCAAGTGGTTTGATATAAGTTCCTTTCTGCAATAGAACACCGTGTTGGTGTAGTAAAATGCATACGTCTGCAAGAGAGCCTTTTAAATAATAGAGCAACTACCGGCTACAGTTATTAGAGTAAAGCATACTGACAGTGGTAACTCATATAGCAGAGATTATATCGCAGATTACATTATGTAATTCAGTGACAGGGCAGTAAAAGTCATACATTTCTGTTGGGTTCACTGTTGGGTTAATTTCATATATAGAGCTAAGATTTACAGTAGTGGCAATGGTACATTCTTCCTAGGGTAAACGTATACATCTGTTCTTTGTTGACGAAGCAGCCAAGATACTGTGTTGAGTGTCTAGCCATCTGCAAAGTAGGCTAATACCAATGGCAAGAGCTTCCATGACCTACAATTGCAAGTCGTCCCTGTTCAGACACATAATTAGTCAACAAATGACTTTATTAGCGCTGTGTCCGCATGTTTACTTGTACCAGCCATGCGTGGAAGGTGGTGTGTCACAACACCCTTTCTGGAGTCATGACACCCCGTGTGTCTCCCTCACTAGCAGGTCTCCGAAGGCCCTCGGGCACCAATACTACTATGTCATAATTAGATTTACAAGGGCATCGTGACATGGTGAACATGCATGCTTTTACATGATACAACTGCAATCGCTGACCCTTATTTTTTTTTTTTAGAGTAGGGACTGGATTAATTGCCCCTTATCCATAATGGTGTTTGTGTAAGCAGAAAAGCAATTACGATGCCCGTTGGGGGCTCTGTGCCGAGCTGGCAGCCGGACAATGGCAGCCAGGGTTCAAGCAATGGTGTTCAGAACCTTTGGTCTAGGCTTGGGCCGAATGGTCCCGCATTGTCCACGAGTGGATATTTTTTGGCCTGGCACTGTTCGTTCAGCAAATCTTCAGGTATCCATTAGGCAGTTATTACGCCGTCCAGTAAAAGAGCAATTTAAAGGGTGACAGCTCTGCTGAGCTGCACAGTATACCAAGTGCTTTCAGGGCAAATTGCTACCCCCCCCCCCTCACACATACCTCCCAACCCCCCTTGCAAACACTGTAGATCAGAGCTGACATGGTCTAATTAAGATGAAAAAGATCTGCATTGCAACTGGATGCGTCCAGGGTAAGATCTAAGGCAAAGGAGAAGAAAAGAACTGTAGCGTTCTCTGACTGGACTAACTTATCTCAGAGGAGATCAGTGTGGAGCTGTTTATTTCAAACGACTGGCGGCCAATGTTCAGGGTAAATAAACATCGAATCCTAGTCTAGTGTGTGGCCTGAGGCTGACTAACTGACTGGCTGAAAGGCTGGCCGGGTGCGGACCCTGTGTAATGATCAATATCCATTTGAGCGGCCGGCAGCTGAAGTAGATCCTCCTGGGGCCCTGTGTAAGAGGATTAAGCCTGCCCAGAGCTCTCGAAGTGGTGTAGAGTTTTTGTGGAGGTTTAAAGGAATAGGGGAGGATGTACGCTGGAAGAGTTGATCGCCAGTGAGGAGGAGAGACATGCAGGGAGATGAACAAGCTACTAGGTAGTGTGACCCTGTCAAAGTCTGTTGCAGTGAGGCAGATTGCAGGTGTCAATCCAGGTCTTGGTAAGGTCTGTTTACAGGGATGTAATCAGGTAAGGGGTAAAAAAGGTGAGAATGGCTGAGCGTAGCGTCGGCGTCCCTACCATGAACTGGTTCAGTGCCCACGAGGACCCAAGTTTGAGTCCGGCCTGGGGTCATTTCCCTCCACATCTCTTCCTCACTAACTTCCTGTCATCTCTTCACTCTCCTGTCAAAGAAAAGGCTAAAAATGGGGCGGGCTTAATATGATGACAGACAGAGGGGGACAGTTGGCACCGGTTTCTACACAACCAATGGCTGCCCTGATGGGGTTAAACAACACGGATGTCTATTTTCTTGGAAATTGAGTAAACAACTGCAAAATCTTTGACAGACTGATCTAAAAAAGCAATCTAATGTGTTCATGCTTTATCTCTTGGGAATGCAATTAAGCTATTTTGTTGACCTGGGACCTTGTGTGGACTCTGCTCTCTCAGAGTTTTGCCAGCGGAGAAGCATTAGCTGAAACCACATGGTTTGTTTGTCCCTGAACAGATGGTTCGAGCGCTGTTTTGTGAGTCACTGCTAGACTGAACCTCTGAACCTGACTGTGCGTCACTGAACCCTCTGGCTCGGCTTGTTTGAAATAATGGCCCTCATACCCCACTGATCCTATGAACCCCCCGAGGAGGGAGGATCCAGTAGGGTGGCCTGGTCACCAGGTCCCGGTCAGCCATGATCTGACCCACCCTCCTATTAGTGGAGAGAGGCATGCTCACAGAGAGAGCTGTAATGAAATGTGATATGCCCTGACCATGGGGGTTCAGATTACAGAGCTTTGCCAAGTTGTGCTGATTTATAGTGATGGAATGGAACCGTCAACCACGTTTTACTATGCCATTCGTTCGTACAGAATTCTTTCTCTCCCTCTCTTTACTATGCCATTCGTTCGTACAGAATTCTTTCTCTCCCTGTGTCTCACTGACTTTTACAGATCCTGAACTGATGTGTCGGTATCATTTTAGGTGGAAATTCTGGATTCTAGGACCAAAGAGCAGCTCTGCTTCCTGGAGAAGGTAAAGATTCATTTTCATTCTGCCTCAAAATGAAATTCAGCTAGTGGTGAATCTTGCATTAGTTTAGTAATTTATCTTCTTTTAGGTGGATCCACACTCAACCATAGGAGACATAAAGAGTCTTTTTCACAAGTCATGTAAGTTTTCAGTGTAAACGTTTGTAGTGATGATACCGGAGTCCTTGACTTGCCATATTTTTAGTTTTCTGTCTCAAAGTAAACTAAAATAATTATTGTGGGTGATTATGAGAGCGGTGGGCAACATGTGAGCAATACCATTTTTTCCCCACATTGATCTGCGGGTTTGTCAGGCCTGGGGCTAGCTTGTGGGCTCTGGAAGCTTGATATCTGTATTGACCAGTTAGCTTAATATCCGTCTGTCTGTCTGTCTATCACTCTCCCTCAGACCCAAAGTGGTATCCTTCCAGACAGTCTCTGAAGTTGGACCCCAGTGAGTCACGTTGTCTTCAAAACTCCCAAATAGTCTGACAGTCTTCATGGATTCATGTGTTAAACTTGCTGTTGACTTCATGTGTTATGAACGTTATTGTGTGAGACCGATACGTCTGTTGTAGTAACCACTGACCACATCCTCATGAAGTAGTGAGTGGCTTTGACTCTTCAGAATTGTGTAGAATAGTTTAGCCACCATCCCAAAGCCTCAGGCTATCTCTGGAGGCTATCCCTGAGAAGTGGACTGATTATAGCACTACTGGGAGCTGATGAAAATTGATTGTTTCATTTTCTTTTAGCACTTTATCCAAGAACCAGGTCAGGAAAGGGGTCACCTTGATATTCTAGGAAAGAAAGATGGCCAGGCTAAAAGTAGACGTTAATCAACAGAGATTTAGCATTCAGAGTGGTAGCATTCTAAAAAATCACAGACTATAATAATGTTAATGACATTTAAAAAACAGCAAAGGCAATTTTGTAAAATTGGACTGTCATATGTCTTCTCTGTCTATATAAATGAGCAGTCACTGTAATTGCAGTCACATTAAGGTTTTGGTTGACTTCTCTGTGTGGTTTTGACCGGCTACTCAGAGGGGAAGGCCCTCAGGGATGAAGACGTGCTCCAGAGTCTCCCTGTGGGGACCACGGCAACAATGTACTTCAGAGACCTTGGGCCTCAGCTGGGGTGGACAATGGTAAGGACACATTTCGAAACTTCTTTAAGAGAACTGAATAATTATGACCACTAGTTGTGGTAGTTTCCGATCCTGAAATGCTGCTTACTGTACCTACCACTTCCATGTTCTTATGATACTACGACATTCCAGCATCATTAAGGCAGAGCAGAATGGTGTGGTAACAGGCTGGGTGTTTTTGGTGCTGCAGGTGTTCCTGGCTGAGTACATCGGTCCTCTGCTCATTTACCTCCTCTTCTACTTCCGCATGCCCTACATCTACACACACAAGTACGCCTTCACCGCCAGCCCCCATCCTGTGGTCAGGTAAGCACATTTACGCTTCACCCTCGCCCCCCGGATCAATCTCAATTAGTTCTGTCCTTATGTCCCTCTCCTCCATGCCTCCCGCCACTCACAGTATCTATATCCTGCTCCTCGGGCTCACATGCCATCTCTATATCCTGCTCCTCGAGGTCACATACCATCTCATTTGCAGACTCTATCCCTCCAATCTCAATTTTTCCATACCCCCCCCCCCCCCTGCACTGTTGTTATAACATCTATTCTTATGCCCCCATCCCTCCTCTCCTCCCATCCCTTCTTCTTTCCTCTCCTCTTCTCTATTTCTGCAGTCTGGCCTGTGTCTGTCACTCCTTCCACTACATCAAGAGGTTAATTGAAACTATATTTGTGCACCGTTTCTCCCATGGCACCATGCCTCTGAGGACAATAGCGAGGGTAGGTAGTGCTCGGGGGGAGCACACGCATGAGCTACTCTGTGACGGGGGCTGTTGGCAGACGGGTCGATCCGGGACACCTAGTCAATAACAGCCCCAGTAACCCACTGGACACAAGTCAGGGGATGGGACTTCCTTCAGTGCACTACCAAAATAAAAATTTAAGAGAGAACAACAGATACACACCGAAAACAGCAAAACTTTATCTCTGAAGTAATAGAGGATAAGGCCAGTAGTATATATGCTTAGTATCTCTTATATCTGGCAGCTCATTATTTCTGTGTCCTGGTTCTTCTGGCAGAATTGTGTCTATTACTGGGGTTTCTCAGCCTGGTTGGCATACTACATCAACCACCCGCTCTACACACCACCATGTAAGTTCACTAGTAGATAAGCCTATACTCTATCCCGATAACAGATAACAAGTCTTTTTCAATAACACATTGTGATGATTTCTTTTGCAGCATATGGGGAGATGCAAGTGAATTATTCGCTGGCTGCATTTGTAGTACGTATATTAAGCTTTTAGTACACTTACTACACTGAACGTATTCTATTCCTCTTTTAAGAATGCTGTGCTAATACATGTCTCTCAGAGTGCATGAGTGATGCATGTGTGGTGTGCTTACAGTTGTGTGAAGCAGGGAATTTCTCCATCCATCTGACCCTGAACAACCTCAGAGGAGAAGGTAAGAAAGCTACTGGACAGTATGTCCACTGTACAACACTCTAATCATGAGATTCGCCTGATTGTTGTGCTGGCTACTGTCCTGCAAACGAATTTAGTGAAACTTTGCTGACCGTTTTGACACCGGCTGTTGTAATAAAATGTTGCTGACAGCTTTGACACCAGTTGACCTAATCTTTCAGCATGTACAGTATGTCTCATATGTCTGTCCTTCTATGTTTATGTTGGCTGGACAGGGCCCAGGAGCAGAAGGTTCCCCAGCCCAACTAAGAACCCCTTCACATGGCTTTTCTTCTTTGTGTCTTGTCCCAATTACACATACGAGGTAAGACGGCTAACATGACGGGTCTGATAAGAAGTCATCATCATAAGCTGTGTGTGGTCAGTGACCCATTGTGTGGTACTACTCTGTCTCTCAGGTAGGAGCCTGGGTCAGCCTCTCTATCATGACACAGTGTGTTCCAGGTATGTTTATAAGACTGTACCTTACACCTGTACACCTGTATAAATACTGATTGAGATGTCTTCTGTGCATGGCATTCATCATTTCATTTCATTTCATTTAAAGTGCGGATGTATTAATAAAGAGTCCTCAAATATTTAGACTTTCCCACTAATGAGACATGGAATATGAAATATGAAAATGCCTTTGTTTCTGTAGCCATTCTTCTCTCTTTCTGTAGTGGCCCTGTTTGCGTTTCTGGGCTTCATCCAAATGACCATCTGGGCAAAGGGCAAACACAAAACCTACACGCGGGAGTTTAAAGACTACCCTAATCTACGGATGCCTATTCTGCCTTTCATCCTTTGAGGAGAGAGAGAAAGAAAGCAAGAAGGAAACAGAGCAGCATCTCCCAGTGTTTGATTGACATTCAGTGGTTTGGTCCTCACCATCACATCTGGATCCGTCGACGAAGAGTGTCAGAACAGTCTCTGTAGGACAGCTTTTGCAGCTTGATGATCAGCAGGGGTACGCACAAGCTGTTCTACAGTTAAAAATAGAGACAAGCAAAACACACTCTACAGCAACGCCAAGGAACTGACACCAAGCGCTCAGCGCTCAATAACAGCTGTTCTGTTATTACCATACCACTTACTGAGTGACATTGTTAAGACAACGGATGGCCATAATCTTCAAGGTATGATGAATATTCTCGTTACGTTGATCATAGCACTGAAAAGCCTTTGGGAAAGCCATCATAAAATCCTTCAAGAACCTTTTTATAGTACCCATCTAATATGAATTCATGTTATTTCAGGACAAAGCAATATGTGTGCGTGTGTGTGTGTGTGTGTGTGTGTGTGTGTGTGTGCTAATCCTTATAGTGGGCAACAGCGTAACATAACCAGACCTCCTCAGGATACCTTCAGACTTAGCAGGTATTATACACCGCTTGTGACCTTAAACATTGTTCAAAGAGCATCGTTTCAGGACTGATGGCTGATTCTTTACCACATTTAGAGAATAACCATTTAAAATGCCAAATAGGGTGATGTTGTACATTATATGTGTGTGTTTAATATTCACACAAAGACAAAAACATGACAGTTTTCATGAAAAAGACTTGAATCAATCAAAATCTTGAACTGCAATCTCAGCTCAGGGTGTAAGCAGAGGAAAATGCACCCTGATCAAGCAATTTTGTGCAATGAAATGCTTTTCTACCTGGAACAAGAGCCTTAAGCAAGAAGGGCTTTGTGGAGGCTTAGACAATGTCATCTCAGTGGCAAGAGCATTCTCATAAAAACTCTATTGCACTATTTGAAGTCTCTTATCAAAAAAATGCATTAGTAAAAAAATAATTTGATCGATTTCAATAAAGTGCTAATCAGCAAAACTATCATTGTCCGATGCATTTGATTCTGTTTTTCTCCATCTCACGGCGTTGATTCACATCTCTAACAGAAAGCCAATACTGAGAGAAGGCCTTGGCATAAAAAGTTCAAAGCAGGCTGAAGTGTTTTCGGAGCGTGTGCTAAATCTCGCGACGGGACAACGTTTGAGTAAGTGTCTTTGTCTAAGAAAACTTCACAACACTTCAGTGCCAGAAGTAGCAACAGCAACAGCACCAGCATCAGATCAGATCAGGAGCAGATGGCCTTCTGAGTCATCGTGGTGGTTCACGCGGCTCCAACAGCCCTCCACCCCCTCCCCGGGTCCTCAGCTCTTTGCCTTCTCCGGCGTGACCTTGACATCCCGCCTGGCGCCCGCAGCCCTGGGGTGCAGCACCATAGTGTGCTCCTCTCTGGACTGGAGCTTGGCAAAGTTCACAAACACCTGCAGCAACAGAGAGAGCAGAGGACTGAGTGAAACTGGGAGGCAGGGAGCCAAAATGTCTGCCCTCACCTTCTAACAGCCAAGGAGAAGGTATGGGGGTCATATGACTCCAGATACATGCATGCTAGACTGAGGGCGAGACCGGCAAAAACTTTCACTGCTCCATGCTTGACTTCTGATGTCAGGAATAAATGTGACACAAAGGCCTCAAGTCTTTATGCTATAATTAGTCTCCCTCGGTTCCATGGCATTCTCAACTAAATAAAGGAGCAAAGTATCTTTTACACATCATGATCGTATCTGTTACAGCACTTTAAAAATAGCAGTAAGACAATGTTGCTAAATTGCTTTAGGTAATTGCTTTTAAATCAAGGAGTCACAGGGGACTTGTTCTCTCTTTTCCATACGTGTCTTTATTCTGACTGGCATGACAGTCTGACAGTACCAAACAATGCTTCACCCCTGACAGACAGATTCCACATTTAGCAAGTACTGATTTAATAACAGCTAGTTGGAGAGTGTGAGAGAATTAAGTGAAAAGAATGTCTCAGTGAGAGCAGGAGCCACATGTTCCCCCTCTTGAGGAAAACAGCCGCTTGCCTCCTTCATGTCAAAGTGCCAGGCTGTCATAGCAGAGTCACTGAAGCAGCTCATTTTAAAACAGAGTTAATTGAACTGTCTGCGCATGGTTATAGATAAGAGGACTCTGCTCGTGCTTGACTAGACATACTAATGTACTGTATGTGGAAGACTCAATGACGATGTCTTTCTCAATAGTAGTTGTATTCGTGTGAAAATGTTCAATTGACTTTGTTTTATACCTACAAAGCTGGCCTGAGGCTATAACGGAAGTCTGGCGGCATAGCTCACCTGGTCCAGTGTGGTCTGAGAGACGGAGTAGTCCTCGATGTTGAGCCTCTCCTTGTTGGCCAGCACCAGCTGGAAGATGCGCGCCAGCGAGGAGGTGGCGATCTCGTACTGGAGCGTGTTGTAGTGCTTCTCCTGCTGGATGCAGCCGGGAAAGGTGCTCTCCATGAAGGCCTCGGCCGGGTTCAGGTCCGGGGCGGCCCCCTCCTTGGCAGCCCCGATCTTCATGGTGACCACATACCCATCACCAAACCTAAAGGTGATTTATCCAACATTATTAATATTAAAGGTGCTCTAAGCGATGCCACATGTTTTTTAGGCATCGCTTTTTAAAATGTAACATTTTATGTCACTTCCTGCAAACATCACTTAACCCAGGGATTCCCAAACTTTTCCACGACAAGGCCCCCCAAATACCACTAGGTTCTGGCTAAGGACCCCCGTGATGTGTTAAACCCATCGAGAATACTACGGCAAATGTAAAAATACATTAAGCTAATCCTAATAATTATTTTAGCCACAAACACTTCGCAATGGAGCATACAGTGTGTAAAAATTGTATTTGGGGCTCTCTGCTATATGAGAGCTATCACTCTACTATTATTCCCAGTCATTATCATGGAAAATATAATGTTCAGATATGCGACACATTATTATAATGGCATTGTATGACAACCCTCATAGTAATAGGTATATTTTAAAATTTTCAAATGTATTCATTTGTTGCCTTTATTTTTCCTTCCAGCTTGCTGAGGCCCCCCTGGCACCCCCTCGCGGCCCCCCAGGGTCCCCCGGCCCCCACTTTGAAAAACACTGACCTAACCAACCCCTAGCTGTCTTTGTTCTGAATACATGAATACATGAATAAGCATAACAAACTGTTCCAGAAAATCACAGACGAGATGCGCGTTTAGCGGAGTTTCAATTGCATGGGAGCAGCATGGGAGGGAGGGGGAAGAAGTAGCAAGTTAGCTCTCTGTTTTGTTTGAAAGTCAACAGAAGTGACGTTACCCAGCATCGCTTAGAGCACCTTTAAAGATGCTTTAGATGGCATTATGGGGTGTATTGCTAGTCTTACTCCTAATTCATCAAATATTTATTATTTATAAAAAAAAAATTTTTTTAAATAAATACATTTTTATTATTTATTTCGAATCCTTCACTTAGGAAACCATATGGGCTGTTATAGGCAACCGAGAAAGACAACAAATGTCTCGTCTTTTAGTTGAAGTTAGTCACACTCTCACACAGACACTAAAACGTGATATGTAAATGAATATTTCCTCCACAATGCACCTTTTAATAGAAGCAACGGTGTGAAGATGTATGTATTCTAAAGTTACAGATATTTAGCAGACACTTTTATCTTCAGCAACACAGACTTGCAACAGTGGGTTGAGGAGCTGAACCTGGGCAGTCCTATTGGTCACTGTTCCACCACACCCATTAACACCTGTATACTGTTGAATGTGTCCATTGAGGGCCCAATTAGTAAATGAATACCAACATTCATGATATACTTTATTATTATACGGCTCTTCACAATGCTAGTAGAACGCTCCATTGCCTTGAATGGGATTTCCCAACGTTCTACGGTAAAATAAATTAATTTATACCATGGTCTAGGTTGAAAAGGGTGTCGTTTAAAAAGTGATATACTACACCTATAAAAAGACGTTCCGTTCGAATTGCCTGATGACAGTTCTAAATCACTGTGCTGGCTCAAACGCTAGTTGGTAACCAAGGCAGCATTATCAACAATCAACGTATCAACATTCCACAGCGTTGCGATAAACAGCTGAAAAATCTAACGATTTTAGCTCTAAAACTCATTTAGTATTAATAATTCATTTCATATTTATTTATTTCGTAAGTGACCATGGTATAAACGGGATAATGCCCTTCGATGCGTCCATTATCAGAAATAAATGGACTTCGCGGAAGCAACCGTCCTCCACTTCGCGTCGGACAGTTCACGCCTCCGCATCGTCCATTTATTGCTGATAATGGACACCTCGTCGGGCATTATCCCTTACGTAATTACCGCTGCAAACATATAATTACCGCTTTTCAATGGCAACGGGTTTTGTGCTTCTGATACGTCTTTCATATCACTATGCAAGGACTGGAACTTCATTCAAACGTGAAAGCAGACGGTTGATCAGCTGTGTTCTAAAGAATGTTTGATTCAAGTTCAGCAGCGTGTGTTGTTGCGAACTATTTGTTTCTCAGCAAATGCCACGATGAACGGTAACAAACAAGCTAGGCTATGTAGGCTAAAGTCATATCGT
Source organism: Alosa alosa (assembly GCF_017589495.1). Classification (NCBI taxonomy): domain Eukaryota; kingdom Metazoa; phylum Chordata; class Actinopteri; order Clupeiformes; family Clupeidae; genus Alosa; species Alosa alosa. Next base: position 6,000,287 of record NC_063204.1, read on the forward strand.
GGGGAGTTTATTATTTCGTTTTGGCAAGTAGCCGTATAATAAGCGGGATAATGTATAGAACGCCGGTCATTATTGGGAAACAAGGCGGAACCAGGGGGGGGAAACAAGACAGTCGGTTGTTCGCCTGTCAGGACTTATTTTCCCAATAATGACCGGCGTTCTATACATTAACGCCGGTTATTATTGGGAAAATAAGTCCCGACAGGGCGAACCGGACCCCAACACGCAGCACAGTGAAGAGCCATGTTATAGACTTTAATAACAATCATGATATACTTTAATAACAATCATGATACACTTTAATAACAATCATGATACACTTAACATTACAATAAACATTTCTGTGCAAAGCACAATGAATTCAGAAAACTGGGTCCATTGCTCCTACTTTTGTCTGTACTCCTTTTCTCATTAATATAGACGAGCCTTTATCACTTCATTTCACAATACTGCTGTGTCATTATGTTAGATTGCTGTAATTAACAGAACTGTAAAATGCCAATGAAGTATCCTCACCAGACAATAGCAGCCACTGCAATAGATCTAAATCTGTTTCCATGTTAAATGTGCTTACTTGTATTTGAGGTGCTGAATGGTGCCCAGACACTTGAAGGTGCCGTTGACCATGATAGCCAGACGAGTGCACAGGGCCTCACACTCCTCCATGCTGGAGTGGACACACCATGTATTGGTTAAATATAACACACATAACATTTTGGACACACCATGTATTGGTTAAATATAACACACATTACGTTTTGGACACACGATGTATTAGTTAAATATAACACACATAACGTTTTGATTTAACCAGATCCTGTTAACATCGATTGCTTCAACTCTTCCACAAAAGGCGGATGGCAGAGATGTGGGTATGTTTGTGGGTCCATACCTGTGTGAGGTGTGCTATAGAGTGGGTAAGGTTGTGAGTCCATACCTGTATGAGGTGTGCTATAGAGTGGGTAAGGTTGTGGGTCTATACCTGTGTGAGGTGTGCTATAGAGTGGGTAAGGTTGTGGGTCCATACCTCTGTGAGGTGTGCTATAGAGTGGGTAAGGTTGTGGGTCTATACCTGTGTGAGGTGTGCTATAGAGTGGGTAAGGTTGTGGGTCCATACCTCTGTGAGGTGGTGTGCTATAGAGTGGGTAAGGTTGTGGGTCCATACCTCTGTGAGGTGTGCTATAGAGTGGGTAAGGTTGTGGGTCCATACCTGTGTAAGGTGTGCTATAGAGTGGGTAAGGTTGTGGGTCAATACCTGTGTGAGGTGTGCTATAGAGTGGGTAAGGTTGTGGGTCCATACCTGTGTGAGGTGTGCTATAGAGTGGGTAAGGTTGTGGGTCCATACCTGTGTGAGGTGAGCACCACGGCGCGTCCGTCCTGTATGACGCTCATGATGGAGTTCCAGAGAAAGCGACGGGAGTGGGGGTCCATGCCGGTGGTTGGCTCGTCCTACAAACACACACACACCAGCATCAACATGGGAAATAGTCAACAGTGTATGTCCATGGAGCTTTCTGACCATTTCCAGGACTGCACAGAGAGCTGCAGTGAAGCTCTACCCACCAGCAGCACCAGGGCTGGGCAGCCAATCATGGCGATGGCCGTGGAGAGTTTGCGCTTGTTCCCTCCACTGTAGGTGCCGGCACTGCGACCTGCATACTCAGACAAACCCAGCTTATGGATGGCCCACTCAGCCACCTAGAGACAGAGAGAGAGAGAGAGAGAGAGAGAGATAGAGAGAGAAAGGGAGAGGGAGACAGAGAGGGAGAGAGAGAAATTAAAGTGTATATGAGTGAAAAGAATATTACCAATATTGTGTGTGTTCGTGTGTGATCCATCACACAAGGCTGGGGCCTGGGGGATGAACAGCATTCTCTTGAGAGCTCCAGGAAAGGAAAACAAGTGAATGGTGAAACAGATTAAGAGAGAGTAGCCACCCTGCTGATCTCCGACTCGGGGACCCCTCTCAGGCGGGCGTACATGTGCAGGTGCTCTCTGCCGGTGAGCAGCTCATCGATGGCATCAAACTGAGGGCAGTAGCCCATATTCTGATGGACATCCAGGATGTTGGTCAGGATGCTGTGGAGAGGTGAAACACAAATCAGGATAACTTTTACAAAATGACCGGTCAGGGTAGACAGTTGACTATTGCATTGAGGGGCCATTCTGAAGTGACTAAGGAATTCTTATTCTACGTTATTTTCATTCACCTGTGCCCAGTGACGGCAGCCTCTCCTGAGGTGACATCAATGTCTCCAGTCAGCATTTTAAAGGTGGTTGTCTTTCCAGCTCCATTCACACCCAAAAGACCAAAGCACTGAGAGAGAGAGAGACAGACAGGGAAAGAGAGAGAGAGAGACAGACAGGAAGAGAGACAGACAGGGAAAGAGTGAGACAAGCTGATCTCACTGCTGAGCCTTCACACAGGCTGTCTGGTTGGTCTTGGTCTGGAGAAGCTATTCCCTCTCTGTAGAGTCTGTAATGACGGTCTAGCTGGAGCTGCCAAAGCACACAGAGTCCATCCAAGGCCAGCTCCTGTAGTATCCAACATCCTGTGCACATTCCAAATCTTAATTACTCTTGTTGCTAAGTTAACATTGCATATGGCTGCTTGGAAAAGGGACGTATTGGCATGCGAGCTGATTTGTTGGCGGGGCAGTTGCAGTAGGAGATGTGCTCTAGTCAAGAGAACATATGATCTATAAACAGTGTGGGCTGTGGGGGGCTGTAGGATTCAGCAGAAATGGACCAAGAGAGGCTGTGGGCTTCCCTTTTATCCACCCAAATCAAGATGTGCTCTTTGGGACTGCTCTCTGTAGTTGCCTTGAGCCACACAGCTTATGATAAATAAATCATCAATTACATATTCACACCCTGACAAAGACTGACACATACACACATACACACACACACACACACACACACACACACACACACAATCAATCACATATTCACACTCCCAAGACTGACACACACACACATACACACCCACACAGATGCCGTACCTCTCCAGGTGACACACCCACACAGATTCGATCCACAGCTGGATGTTTACGTCCTTGGTACAGCTGGAGAGAGAGAGAGAGAGAGAGAGAGAGAGAGAGAAAGAGAAAGAGAACACAACTTGGAACACAAATAAAGCTTCTCATTGATGGATTTCTGCTTTGCATGTGCAAACAAATGAGCGTAAGTGTGTGCTGAGTCGGTTCCCACGTGTATCTCGGTGCTAACAAATGAGCGTAAGTGTGTGTGCTGAGTCGGTTCCCACGTGTACCTTGGTGAGGTTCCTGATCTGCAGGATGTCACTGCTGCTGCACCCGGTGTGGAGGCGCTCCCTCTCCTTGGCCACGTCCACATCCTCGTCCACCAGAGGGGGCTGTGGGCGGTCAGGCATCCTAGAGAGAGAACACGGAGGACAGGAGAGATGATATTGTTTGTTACAGGTGTGCTTTACAAAGTGGTTTCGCACTGAATATGTAAAACACATTCATTCATATATCATTAGCAAATTAATGTTAATTAATGTCATTGGTTACCTATGTAGACTCTAGACTCATTTAATTGTCATTTCACTAATAGAATAATATACTAATAAAGTGTGTAGTGTACTGAGGAGCTCACATAAACATAAACACATTCTAATTCACGGCACAGTTTTCTGACACGTCCACTCACCAGTGCGTGAGGAAGAAGTGGTACTGGACGAGGATGTTGATGGTGAAGTAGATGAAGCCCTCGATAGCCATGAAGAACAGGTTCTTTCCCAGGAAGTCCCAGCTGAAGGGGTCAAGACTGAAGTCCTCCCCTGAGGACACACAGGAGTGACCGTTGGGTTTGGGATCCATAGGATACTCTGGGAGGCTCCCCACACACTGAGCATAGGAAACTATGTCCCTTCCTTACTACAGTAATTCCCTGTGTATTAGCCACATTGTGTATAAACCGCAGGACAGTGTTTTATGCAAATTAAAAAAGACAAAGTCGTATATTAGCCACACCCGTGTATTAATCGCAGTGCCTAATAACCAAGTTGTTCATAAGCAACACATGAAATATTCAATGCAGTAGTCTTCTTAACAAAAGGCAATAACTTACAGGATGGCAGAAAAACAACTACTTGCTATTCTTGTCAGCGTACACCCCACTGCGCTAAACAAACACTGAAACAAATACACTGACTTTCTCCTTCAGTTTACATACTGATTCTCAGTCAATGATCCCTGTGTTTTAAATGAAGGAAAATTGTCAACTGACAAATGTAGTCGTCTGCTATGAAATGAGACAAATGTTAAAAAAGATGGCAAGCTAGTCAGAATCCTATCTGCTGAGCACTTACAACAGCATTCTTGTTAGTCAGATAATCAGACATGTAATCTATTTTAAATACATGTAATCTATTTTAAATACATGTAATCAATTTTAAATCTACTCTTGAATTCTAAGTATGTTCTATGTACTCACTCTTATTTATAAGGGGCTCTGCGTACAGAGCAGAGACTTTAGTATTCCTAGTGCATCCTTCTGTTGGAATGAATGAACCACGATTTTACCAACTATTTTGGTAGCATACTCATCATTAAGATCACACAGTCAAGGAATAAACTGCACTGAAAAGTCTGATAACAAGAGAAAAGTCTGATATCAAGTCTAGTGCTCCTGACGTTGTCAAAAGGGCAGCAGACCTTCCTGATATTTTCATACTCATTGTCTTTTTTACAACTCTCTTATAAACACATGCAAACACGACACCTTATTACACTCCATCTCCGTGTATATCTCTCTCTCTATCTCTCTCTACTCAAGGGTATCAAGGACTTATCAAGGGAAGAGATTTCTGTCGATTTTTCAGCTACTGGAGCCCTTCCAAATGCTGCCACTATGGTGCAAATCTTTCACAGAGCACCACTGACAAAGCCTGGCTCCCCACGCCTGTACAGAGTCGGATTTCCATGGCCATCGGCTTGTTCCAGGGAGACTCTCCTCTGAGTGACATCGCCGAGGGGGCCCTGGGGTTGGGTTTGGGTTGCTCACGGCATTTTTGCAGGGGCAACCAATGAGAGCGTGTGTGTGTGTGCGCAGGTGGGAGGGGGTTGGGGTGATGGAGTTGGTTTGGGGGAGGGTGGGTGCTGGGGGTAAGGGGGTCTTACCGAAGCGCGCATAGACCTCAGTCACCGCCTGGTTCATGGCCATGTCAATGAGCCCTCGGCCCAGGCAGAAGTGTGGGAAGACCAGTAGCGCTTTCTTCAGGACCTGGTTGCACTTGTAGAGAGCCTGCAGTGGACACACAAACAGAGAAGGAGACAGGTGGGGTCAACAGGGGAGTCAACAACAGAAGAGTAGAACAAAACCTTCAAAAATGGAAAACCAATGTAACAAAACACATCATACATTATTTCTAACATCATTTCCACAGAGTAATAATGTTAGAAAATATAGCCTTTTGACTGATTCTCATGAGGAAAGGGACATTAAAGAGTTGAGTGTGTGGTGTGTGTGTGTGTGTGTGTGTGTGTGTGTGTGTGTGTGCGTGCGTGCGTGCGTGCGTGCGTGCGTGCGTGCGTGCGTGTACACACTGCCGTGCTGTCAAACAGATCCAGGATGAAGGTGATAGCACTGCTGTTGATGCCTATGAAGAGGTTGATGCTGGACAGAGACACGTAGGCCGTGCTGGGGACATTGAACACGTACGACAGGGGATACATCATGGGTGTCACGGACCATCTGGAGGGAGGGGAAAAGAAAGAGAGAGGGAGTTTGTAGACGACAAAACCGCCAGTGCTCCAGTAATTCAAGTACTATTGTGATTTATATAGCTAGTGAACCAGCACTTGTTTTGACAGGAGCTAAAGATGGATTGAGCACTGCAATAGGCCATGAGAACATATAGGGCAAGAATGATTATACACTGTACTGCAAGGCTTATTTAATGAGACAATGCCCACCATCAACCATAAAGTCCCAACCTGGGAATGGCCTAATTCATTTTCTAGAATGTTATAGAATTTGTAATTGCCCCTAAGGCAACTGTTGCGCCCCAGTGTACATCCGAGGATCAGGGTTAGTGATGGCTGCCTGTCCAGTGATGACAGAGATGAGAGTTCTGCTTCACCAGAGAGAAATGACAGTCCAGCACCGGAGACTGATAAATGACCTCCTTAAATACCCCACCATACACAACCCTTCAACAGAGCAGCGTGTCACCGCCACTGACATTCATCTTCTTAGCAAGTCACCCCCTGAGAGCTCACATTAGAGCACATAGCATGGACCATAGTGACCAGCTGGAGGGCTTGGCCAAGATCATGTGAACCACTGTAAGCATGAGGCCAGATGGAGTACCCCCTCACTTAGTCAAGAAATGGAACAATGATCTAGTTTTCACCCCTCATCTCCATTTATGATTAACTATCCATTGCCTTTCAATTTTTCAACCTGAGGTCTAATATAATCATAATTATATGGCATACACATTAGAAAACTCATTAGTAATTTAATAATAACGCTTTAGGTGCTCGCAGGAGTCAAAAAAGCACTATATAAATGCAGTCCATTTACTATTTACCATAATCAAAGGTTTTGTATATTGGTGGGCAGTTTTGCAGCCTAGGAATTCCACTTCAGTTCATAGATAGATAGATAGATAGATAGATAGATAGATTGATTTTATTGTCTGTCCCAAACAGTGACAGAAATGTTCCTTAGACATTAGTTTTCCATTTCTCAAATTTAAGAAATTATGAACAGATCTGATATCATAATCATCATTAAGTGGAATTATTGCAATTTACAGAACACAAGGTTTGAGCTATAGACCACATGAATCATACCAATCTCACCCGTAAAGTAACAGCAGGGCGATGAGGGCGTTGAGGTTGGCAGGCGAAGTGTAGCACTTCTTATCAAAGGCCATGAAGATGGCCACCACCATGCCTGCACTCACTGAGTAGTTCACCTGATGGAGACAAAATGAAAACCGTTCCTGTTTGCCCTGGGACCTGCTGAGGGGAAGGGCACAATAACAACCTCCAGATCCCACACCCTCGGGAGCCCTCAGGAGCCCTCAGGATGTCCCAGAAGCAGCTCAAACAAAAACAAACAAAAGACCAGACATCTGTTTTGAATGGAGTCGGTGTGGTCCAACTTGCCAGACTGTTCCCTGGTGCGTTTGTGTGTGTGTTTGTGGCATGTTGCTGTGCGGGGGGCCCACTGACCATGTCCCAGAAGAAGTTGGCCGTCCAGTAAACCATGGGGCTGACCCCACTGACGAACTGCAGGTGCTTGGCCTGGGTCACCCGCTCCTGGATGAGGTAGAGTACGAAGCTGGCCGGCACGAAGGACATGGCAAAGATCACGCAGATGGCCACCATCGCATCCACCGATGTACTGAGACTGATGGACAGAGAGAGGGATGGGCAGAGAGAAGGATGGATGGAGAGAGATGGACAGAGAGAAGGATAGAGAGAGGTGGGGAGAGGTTATCAGACAGATAAAAACGTGTATAGGACACTAATTTGAATCCGCAGCACGCACTATATACAGCTATCATGTTGCAGTCACTATATAGGAGAGCAGGCGGCAAAAGCAATATTTGCTGATTTATTGACAAGTCGCACAGTGCAATGTAGTAGAAATTAGTTGAGTAATTTGAAGGGTTTTATCTAACATCTAGATAAACATGACTTTAATGAGGTTGACTTTAAATGAGTTTGCAATCTCTGATTTTCAGAAGTTTAATGGAAACAGTGCCACTTCAAAGGATTCATGTACTTAGCACGTCCTTGTCTGTGCACTGACCCAACAACGTTTGTGTGTAGTGTGGTGTTAAGTGGTATTAAATTAGCAAAATATTTTACCCAGTTCATTAAATTAGCATTCGTTTGTGCAATGCATTGCACATTGTGTGTCAGACAGACAGAGCCCATAGTTATACAGTACGGTACGGAATAACACCAGTACTGCATGTCTATGGTATCACAACTCTATTCATTTCTCTGAATATGGAAACAAACATATTTCTGGACATATACAAACATAACCCAAAATGCTAACATGTTCCATATTGAAAAGCCTACTGTATACTGTAGGTCCATTTTAAAGAGCCTTTGGGGAAACTGTCATTTGAGACATGATACATTCATGAAGGTACCAGACACATACACTGTGACTTCCGAGAGCTGCTCCTTGGTGAGGTTCAGGGGGTGGTTGGTGACAGTGATGCCATACTCTGCTAGGTTGGCACTGTTGGGCAGATGGGCTCTCAGGATGGCATTGTTAGCCACATTCATGAAGGCCACCATGGCATGCCAGCCTTTGTTGTTGTACCACACCTACAGAAAACAGGGACCATGAATTTTACAGACAAACTATATGAAAGTATAATACCACTGTATTGATATATACACTACCGTTCAAAAGTTTGGGGTCACTATGTCCTTTTTTTTATCATTAATGTTGTAAATGACTGTTGAAGAAGGACATGGATGATCTTTAACGCAATTTCTAAACTGCCCATTATCAGCAACCATTCATCCAATGTTCCAAAGGCAAATTCTGTTTACAAATTTGTTATAATTTTGAACGGCAGTGTACCTGTATGCATGCATTGTGTACAGTACTGGTATACTTGAATTTCCCCTTTGGGGATCAATAAAGTATCTATCTATCTATCTATCTATATAATATAAGATATTGCATATCTCACCTTTACATTGTATTCAGTCTCCATGTATCTTAGAAAGGTTCCAATCTCCTTTAGAGTGAGTTTGGAATATTTTCCCTGTGAAAAAGACACAGATACAGAGGACTGATCATCTAGGAATAACATTATTTACAATATTCATTTCTACATACACACTAACTGAGATAGCTAGTTGTCTCATTCACACACACACACACACACACACACACACACACACACACACACACACACACACACACACACAGAGAGACACACAAACACACTCACACACGCGTGCACACACACACGCACACACACACACGCACACACACACATACCCCTGTGATATTGAGCAGGCGTCCTAACTGGGCTGCTGTGTCCTGGATTGTTTTGGGTTCTACGTCCAGGACTGGAAGCTGACCTCCCACAGAAATGCCTCCATACCTGCCAGGACAATAGCACATCACTGTTTTAAAAAAATCCCGCTCAGGTACCACTAGGGGGCACTCTAGGACCATCTGTAAAAAGTTGCTGTAGGAAGCCAAGGGACTCAAATGCGTACCTTTGTTCATTCACCCAATATTTGCTTTTCAAACTGTGGATAAAAGAACACTCAGGGTCATTGAAGCACAAGGGTCATTTCCCCCTTCAGAGTACACACACACACACACAGAGGGGTTGATACAGTGGCGATTCTAGACATTTTTAACAAGGGTGGCCCTAGTGGGGCACTGATTAATTCAAGAGTGGCATGAGGCAAAACATCCAGATAAATAGAAACAGGCTCAAGATGTTAAATTAGCACAAATACATTAGGAAAACCATGCACCAAACACCATACTTATCAATTGAAGGACAAAGACCATACTCTCACATACTGTAAAATGTCACAAATGTAAAATTTGTATTTGAATGGGCATTTGAATAAGTTGTCCATCAATGGGTTATGCTGAGCTAAAACAAATTCCATCATGGGGACATTAAAATATATTTTATTATACTATATGGCTATCTATGGCCATCTATTTTTGTATCTGTTAAAGAGCTATAACAAAGTAATCCAAAATCAACAAACACCTCTCAACTGAATGCTTAAAATACTTTTGAATGAAACAGGAATGAAACACCAATTAAAGACTAACCTTAATCTAATCATAATGTTACATTCATAATGCTACAGACCCTAAGGCTCAATCCCATTTGTTATGCTTCCCCTTCCCCTAGCCTACCCCTTGTCCCTCGAAACAGAGTGGCAATACATAGGGGTGAGAAATAATATTCCTCTTGGATATAGGACACCATGCACTAACCTATAGGGGACAACTGAGATCAAAACACGTTTTAAATACACGTAATTAAAAAAGAGACCACACCGAAAGTTAATATTTTGTCACTAGCAATAACTTACATCTGCCTTTTGTCAAATACAGTTGCACTTTCAGCTCTGAACAAAACCGTTCAGGAATTCTTTAAGCAAAAGTGGAACGTGCACAATGTTTCATTTATCCCTCCTGGCGAATAAACCAGGCATAGGGGACGAAATAAACATACAGTTTAGCCTAAGCTACGTAAACTTCCCAAAATTTAAATATTTCACAACAAATCCTTGACTGGTTGAATGGTCACCAGAATTCATATCGCTACCTGTAGCCTAGCCTAGATGCGACAAGTGTTTATGAGTGAGCTTGATGAACCATAAATGAAAAGTTGTCTTAACATTACATTAGGACCAGGCTTTGAATTTCATAATTTTAGGGGCAAGGCCACTTGGCCTTCAGTTGGGTCACAAAGGCCACACGTCAGGGCACCAAGGCCAAAGTTAACTATAGTAGAAATGATCAAAGTTGTATTTAGCCTATTCACAGCAGTAGACCTGCATCACTGTATGAAACATGACAAAAACATGAAACATGACATATTACATAAAACTGTAAATCATCTGATTTTAATATTTACAGATATCTAGGCTGTATTTAACATTTATGTTTTATTTGGCCTGCTATGAAATTTAAAGCCCAAAGTTGGAGACATGTAGAAATTTGCTGCAAATTCAAAACCGGATTACTCTGGAATTGCTATCTGTACAGGGGGATGCTTTACACCTTTGTGTTCGGTAAGGTCGGTTTATTCTGATATGATTGTATGTATTGTTTGTATATGGGAAAAGTTCGCAAATCATTCCACCGAGATGAATGGGTAGGGAAATGGGCGCAGAACTGTATAATAATATGATTAAATTAAAGTTACTTTTCTCGCGAACCGTTTATCACAGCAACTAGTGGCTAACATCGTTTAAAAGCTAAGAAAAAGCTCTTTCATGTGATGTGATACATGTAATGTCTGTGTGATGAGCTACTTCGCGAGTAGTTCAACAGAGAAGAATGGGTGAATTTGGACGCTCTTTCTTGCCGTGCGCTGTCACTTTCTCCACTGTGTAAAAGACTAAATTAATTTGCACTATGAATGCTAAGATTATTTTGACAGGCCATAAATGAAAATCGCTATTAGTCGGATGCAAAGCAGAATATTGAAAGAAGGAAGCACCAAGGCCACAGTGGCCTGTGAACCTCCGATTTTCAAACCTGATTAGGACAGTATTTTTTACTTTTTTTGTACGCTTTTACAAAAGTAGGCCCACAGTTAACACAGTTAATGACCTAGCAAATGTTGGCTGGGCAGGCTAGGTACAATAAGCAGGTAGTAAAATTAGTCTAGGATGACGTGATTCAGCAAACGCTACTTGTGTGTGTGATTAGATAGGCCTAAATAGGCACTGGCGGATGCGATAGGTAAATAGATATCTTTGCGTGTTAGCACAAGCAGTAGCCTGTAGGCCTAAACTCACATGCTAAAAGTCATGTGTAATGGCAAGCGTGTTTGCCAAGTCTGTCTGACACTTCAAACTAGCGCTGCGTCAAGAAAGGTCCCGCCTTAGACCGTCATAATGGCCAATCGTAGACTAGGATTTCGGGGTGGCACCTGGGGTGGCCAATCGAATTTCAAGGATGGCCTGTGCCACACAAAGCCACCCCTCTGGCTCCGCCCCTGGGTTGATAAGGACTTAAATCAGCCTGGTGAACACAAGCACCATACTTACAACCGGACCCGTGTCACACAGAGCAGGTTGTTTGCGCCATGCCCCTTTTGAGGGGAAAACATTCCCTCAGAACAAGCCAGAGTGAACCGGTAGACATGTACCAACCACACAGCTAAGAACCCCTCCCTGAGTTTCTTTTGCCTGCCATGTCCTCAAAAAAAATCCTGACAGAAGAAAATTATGGCTACAAACCATAAGAAGAGAAGACCGTATGACACTTCTGGTCACTGAGTGGGGTTGTTGAACCACTTCGTACTCGGGAGACTGAAGGGACATGTTTTTATATTAATTGAATTAAGCTTTTGTAGGTATCTTTCACGGTCAACGACCGGCAAAGTGGTTATGTATTGAGTGGTCATATTGATTTGTGGTATTTTTTGTTATTATTTACTCCTGTGATTTCTGTACGAATTACGTTTATTGACCCTAATTTGCGTTGGAGTTAATGAGAGGGAACGTTTGTCACGAGTCAAGTTCCCGGATGTGCCGGTCTAACGTCTACCTGGTGCTGATCAGGGTGGGATATGTCTTCACCAGATAATCAGAAATATTTCTGCCTGTCAAATCCAACAACACGTCTCCCGTGGACTGAATCCTCTGCAAAAAATACAAAAATTGAAAAGTGAAAATCAATTAGATGTTGGCAGGTCTTTACCACTTTGCATATCTTTGCAATTTGAACTTGAGTATGATATTTAATTAAGACACAGTTATTCATTAAACATTTCCATCAATGTTTACTTAGCTGTATTTACATATTTTGTATGTGTGTGCGTGTGTGCGTGTGTGTGTGTGTGTGTGTGTGTGTGTGTGTGTGTGCATGTATGTGTGTGTGTGTGTGTGTGTGTGTGTGTGTGTACGGCAGGCAGTTCACCTTTTTCACTGTCATACATGTGTGTGCATGCTTGTTTGTGTGACTTTTTTATATCCCCTTTCTTATGTGTGTGTGTGTGTGTGTGTGTGTGTGTGTGTGCATTCTGTGCATGTGTCTCCTGCTGTGTGTGTAGTGTGTGTGTGGTGTGTGTGTGTGTGTGTGTGCATTCTGTGCATGTGTCTCCTGCTGTGTGTGTGTGTGTGTGTGTGTGTGTGTGTGTGTGTGTGTGTGTGTGTGTGTGTGTGACCTGTGGCGGGGGCAGTCCTCCGGCTCCTTCTGGGCAGACAGGCATCATGGTGAGCTTGCTGGCCTTGCTGCACTGGCAGCCGGGTGAGGGCCGCAGCTGTGTCCACTCTGGTCCCTCCAGCATCTCGATCAGAGCGGGGTTGACCAGCGGCATCTCCCACTCTGTGGTGATGTTATTACAGGGGAAGTCCCTGGTAGGAGAGAGCGGGCAGATTAAATACAGAGGTCATCATCATTCACATGACCAGATGCCATGGCATTATAGGACAAATGACACAACACATTCACAAGGACACTACAATATACACACCAATATACTATATACTAAACTATATGCTGCACTCTACTTTACTCTACTATTCTATCCTATCTTATACTATAGTATACTATACTGTATATTAATTCAATTATATTAATAGTACATGCTGCAGAAGCTACTACAAACAAAGAATCAAACACCTGCAGGTGATTTACAAAAAGGCCCAGAGCATAAAATACTGGCAATAGAATCAAACTCAAATGCCTATAGTGTTGATGACTTATCTAAATGCTGGCTAGAGCTTGTTGTAGCGCCGTACTCACTCGAGAGGCTCGTCTACCATGCAGCGTGTCCCAAAGCCAGGCTTGTTCAGCAGCACGTCTGCAAAGTACCTCATGCCAGGATCCTGGGCCCTCTCGTTGCTAACACATGGCCATGAGAGGGAACATGTAGCTCACTTTACATCCAATCAGCATGACCATTCAATTCACTTCAAGCAAGTACACTTGTATTTGACCCTATAGTGTTAATACATGTGTATGTCACATACTGTATCATAAACTGTGACAAACACATAAGTATGGTGATCTGCGATCTTTCGACTGTGAGATGCAACTGAGGAAAATGCGCTAAAAAAATGCAACAGTCTGGGTTAGGGGTCTTTCCTAACTGAGAGGCTGGGCTCACCTGAAAAAGGTGAACTGCCTGCCGTACATCCATGGCGTGAGGGTCAGACTGGCGTACTCTCCAAATGGAGGGACAATCAGGGTGAACATCAGCGAAACACACACAAAGCTGGCAGGAAGAACAATCTGTGGGAGGAATTAGACTCAATGTGTAGTTGACAAAGCAGAATAAAATGCACTGAGTCCATTTTTGTATTGTATTGCCGATCATTTGAAACATACAACCATCTGAATGGGAATGAAATCCTTGCTAATGATGGCCACATGCTGATGATGGCTTAGGACCATCTTTTGACATGGTCCAATAAAGACTTACTGAGAGCAAACGCTTGAGAGTGTGGTTTTATACTTGCATTCCTAATGTATAAGTATAAGTACTCTTTTGATCCCATGAGGGAAATTTGGTCTCTGCATTTATCCCAATCCGTGAATTAAGTGAAACACACTCAGCACACAGTGAACACACAGTGAGGTGAAGCACACACTTATCCCGGCGCAGTGAGCTGCCTGCTACAGCGGCGCTCGGGGAGCAGTGAGGGGTTAGGTGCCTTGCTCAAGGGCACTTCAGCTGTGCCTACTGGTCGGGGTTCGAACCGGCAACCCTCCGGTTACAGGTCCAAAGTGCTAACCAGTAGGCCACGGCTGCCCCAAATAATGCCTTCTCTTCATCACTATTGACCCATGAATGTCCGCCCATGTGCTGTGTACCTGGGCCAGGAAGTCTTTGCTGGAGCGCGTGGCATGGTGGAACCTCTTGATGAGCAACGCGATGAACTGCTTGATGATCAGACACACTCCCTTGACCTGCGTGGAGCCTCGACCCTCGCCGCTGACCAGCCGCCTACTCTGCCCGTCCTTCCCCTTCGACTCCTCTGTTTGGGCGACGGCAAAACATCAGACAGAACATGACTGATCTGACAGCAGTCTCTCCAAAAACGGGCAATGCCTCAACGCCTACCTCAACAGAGCGGACTTCATTGAAACACTCATCTACTGCAGTTTTCAGGCAGCAAAGTTTTGACAAGCAGCAAGTCGTAGCAGACCCTCCAACCAGCATACTGTAACACATCCCAGCATACTACACTCCAGCATGCTACTCAACAGCCTTTTGAGATCCACCGGACGCTTACACTAGAGGCTTGGTCGAATGCAAGATTAAAGGCCTACTGGCTAAAACGTAGCAGGAACTGGATCATAGTCAGGGGTTGGCACTACTTACAAAGCTATGGTGCAGTTTGGTATAGTAAAATACAGACATACATGTATGATGCTACGTGGTACCATTTATTTTTCAAGGAAGTCTATGTCGTATAATAGTGCTGTACGTCACATATGATGACATACAGACAGGCTACCAATGAACGAATGGGATAAATGGTGGTTGCTGTGGATGGCAGCTGGGGAGAGACCTCCCCTTCACCAGCCGAGGCATCAGCTAAGGGGACCATCACCTGCTGCCCTAACATCCACTGCCACCTTGTTGCTTGGCAACACGCGGCGCTTAGGCAGCATCATGCTCTGGGCTGTATGGTGCACAGTCAGCGTCAAGAGATGGACCGGGTTACAGTGACAGGACACACAGGGATGGCAGCCAAAGGACAGAGGAATCGACAGGAAATATACATCAATGGACAGGATTGGAAGGAATGTAAACACATTATTCACACATAGGTCTGTCACAAACACACCATGCCAAATCACAATAGGAAAGACAAAGGAAATCTCTACCATAAACATACTGTTTGGAAGAGCAAACTGACCCATACCTGGAGCTGCTTTGCCAAGGTGCGCCGTCTCTTCATCAACTGTAACCTTCAAAAATATCTTCAGAAAACACAGAAACGTCTTCATGAATACTTAGTGCTGAATTAGTCGTACTTTTCACTTAAGCAGAAAACCACATCAATGGGACCTCTCAATTCCCCTCTTTCTGTAATTCAAGCAGAGGTGTGTGGATAAACATACCGTATTTTCCGGACTATAAGTCGCACTTTTTTTCATAGTTTGGCCAGTCTTGCGACTCAGGTGCAACATATATATATATATATATATATATATATATATATATATATATATATATATATATATTTTTTTTCCTCTTCATGAAACATTTTTTGACTGGTGCGACTTATACTCCGGTGCGACTTATAGTCCGGAAAATACAGTACTTGGAAAGCCAAACTAAGCAAAGCTGGATGACTGTCCAGCCTTGACCCGCTATGCTACATAACTAGTACTCCCAGCCCTTTGATCACAGTAAACATATTTATCTGATGGAGTTTCTAATAGCAGAAATAGGAAGAGGGAAGTGGAGGAATTGAGTTGTAAATATCAGCTGCAGAGAGAGGGTTGTTTTGTGAAGGTCAATCACCTCCTCGAGGGACGTGTCGGACACTCCGAAGCTGCTGAGGCCCATGTCGGAGAGGGTCTCCTCCAGCTCGCGGAACAGGCTGGCGTAGGCGCGATGCTTGAAGCCCCGGTGGGGCAGCAGGTAGGTCAGCTCCTGTCCGATCTCCTCGATCAGATGGGCCTCAGGGACGTGGTGGTGCACTATGGCTGTGATGGCCACCGCATCCCCTGTACATAACACACACACACACACACACACACACACACACACACACACGCACACGCACACGCACACACGCACACACACACACACACACACACACACACGCACACACACACACAAACACACACACAAACACACACACACACACACACGCACAAACACAAGCACACATGCACACACACCCACACCCACACGTGCACAGGCACAGGCATACATTCAAAACCACACACACAGACAGCATTCTTTTAAAACCATATATTTCCAAGATGGATATGCCTGGAGAATATTAGGCTTGACATGTTCTAATCATATTAAGAAGACATGCAGTACAGTACACAATGACTTAAGCTCAGTTTCAGATCCTGAGAGGTCTGCAGTTCCAGATCCTGAGAGGTGCTTAGGGGACCAAAGGGAATACTGAGGAATGAGGAACTGAGGAATAACTAGAAATACATGGGAAAGGGGGAGTCCTGGCACATTCAGTAATATACTGGCTAACACAGAGGGCTACGTCACAGAGGGCTATTTCAAAATCTATATCTAAATATACACATATGACTGTGACATTATCATACAGACTTATGGCTGGTTTTCACTGCCAATTGTGTCTGAACAAAGCCCAAACCAGAGGTCCGACAGTAAATCTGACCCATCTGACCAAATTAGACTGACCCATAAAGCATTCAGTTTTACTTTAGGTTACTGGTTTTCTCTGGTTTGGTGTTTTTGGGTGTTCTTTCTGACTAAACCCATCTGAAGACTACAGATCCTCCTTTGTTGTGACAGCTGAGTAGAGAGTGGCTAGGCCGGTCAGCTCTCAGGGGTCAGGACAAAGGGACAACACTCCTACCTTCCATCTGTCTACGAGGCACCACAGGCTCAGCTAGGACGCCCTCTTTAAACTTGGTGCAGAGCGAGCACTTACACGAGCACTCCTCAGTGCAGTCACACTGCCCCTGCAACACAGAACAGCACAGGGGGTGAAGGCTAGCTTGGGAAAGTCCTGAGGTGATGGCAAATGATGAGAAGTATTGCAGACACAAATTTTACTTCTTTACTTCTTTATTTGTGTCCACAATTCAGAGTAAATATTACATAAGGACACAATTTTGATAGGTGCAATAATTACAAGATTAGATTCAGTCTCACAAAGATTCAAAGATTTAGATTCAGTCACACAAACGTAAACACATGCACACCCACACCCACCCATGTACACACACAGGCGCACACACACACACACACACACACACACACACACACACCTCATTCTTGATGCGTGGTGGCTCGTCCTTCATACGGCGCACCAGTGTGAGGTAGAAGCCGGCGCCAAAGCGCTTCTTGAGGAAGAGCGGTGAGCCGCAGCAGTGCAGGCGGCCCTGCGAGATAATGGCCACGCGGTCACTCAGCAGGTCCGCCTCGTCCATGTGGTGCGTGGACAGGATCACTGTACGGCCTGCAAGTTGAAATAAAATGATAATTTACAATAATAATTACAGTAATTATTAATAATTACTAACATTTAAAGGACCCAATACAACTGAAGTGCTGTTTCCTGATGCGACCAGCAGGGGGAGCAAGGGGGCTACCTGTGCGGTACTTGAGCAACAGGTCCCAGATGGAGCGGCGGGAGTAGGGGTCCACTCCTGACGTGGGCTCGTCCAGGAACACCACCTTCGCCCCGCCAACAAACGCCATGGCAACGGAGAGCTTCCTCTGCATGCCACCTGATAAGTGAGCAGATCCTCAGAAGAGGCCCACGGCAGAGGCCGCACCATGAACAGCACACTCATCACAACATGACACCGAGGACAGGTGACTTAAAACAGGAAAAACAGGAAAATAGCCTACAAATGAGTTTGGATTTGTGAATGCACACTGCCTACCCAGGTTCTGACCTTACCGCACGTGACTGGGTAATTATGAGAGACTATGTGATTTATTTATGAGAGACTATGTGATTTATTTGACCATTTATGTCACCCAGCAAGAAGAGCAGCAACGTTAAAGCGAATGAAATGTACACACAGCTAGAACATAATCAGGAGATCTGATGCCGAAGATACCAGCTTGTTGGATCCAAGACTACAGGTGACCCAGGCGGGAGTGTGATGCCCACCTGAGAGGTTCTGGGCCTCCTCGTCCCTCTTGTGCGGAAGGCCCAGATCCTCCAGCATGTTCTCCACCTCCTCCTGCGCCTCCGGCAGAGGCCTGCCCTTCAGCAGCGAGTAAAAGAGGATGTGCTCCGCCACCGTCATGCTACAGAGAGAAGGAAAGAGAGAGAGAGAGAGAGAGAGAGAGAGAGAGAGAGAGAGAGAGAGACAGAGAGAAAGAGAGAGAGAGAGAAAGAGAGAGAGAGGGAGAGAGAGAGGGGAAGAAAGAGAGAGAGAGAAGGTGAGAAGGAGAGAGGCAAAGAGATAGATTCAGCATTAGAATGAAGAGAAGAGAATGTGAAGTGAATTTCAGCACAAATCAAGAGAAAGAGAAAACTGGTAAAATTAAGGTGGAATAGAAATATTACGATAAAGGGTCATTCACACCAAGAACGATAACGATAACGATAACTATTAACAAATATCGTTCTCGTTAATATGAATGACGACATTCACACATAAACTATAACGATAACGACATGAAGAACGATATCGTTGGGGACCACTTTCAGAACGATTTTGAGAACGATTAGCCATCACATTCATTAACACAAGGAGAGACTATGTTTATCGTTGTTCAGTGTGGACGCTTTTTATCGTTATGGTTATAGTTATCGTTATCGTTCTTGGTGTGAATGACCCTTAAGATAGGGCAGCGGTCTGACAACGACGTAAAGAAACTAGACATTCTATCCATGCAAACACTGGGCCCTGTGGTGTTATCAGTGAGGATGAAGGGCACCCACTTGTTGAAGAGGATGTTGTGCTGGGGACACATGCCCAGGGACTGGCGGATGGCGTCCATGTCTGTGCGGATATCATTTCCATAGATGAAGGCCGTCCCAGAGGTCGGAGGGAACATCCCAGTGAGGATGGACCTGACATTGAAAATGACACAGGCTTGCACTTTCTCTTACTCTCACAAGGATGCAAGACTGCCACAAAAAAGTGCAACTGTTAAAGTTGGTCAGTGTTTTGAAGTTATTTGCAAAGATAGTGAGCAATTTTTGGTAGTCAGCAAAAGTGATTCATTTTGAAACTTGAAACAGCTGAACAAGTACACACTTTTTCTTTACAGTCCTTATTGGTAAGGAATTGTCAATGAAATCATCTACCCATTTTACCCATTTCAATAACCTAATCACCTCATAGAAACGTAGGGCTCTAAATTAAATGAAGGCCAATGTCACTTAGTCTCCTGCATAAACTAAAGCCATTGTGTTACATGTGAGAAAACTATGCTGGTCAATTTGGCTTGTTGCCAAACTTCAGTACCTGTCATTTAGAATCCTATATTATTTTTTTTATCAGAAAACCTTGCCAAATATAAAAACAGTTTCAGAAAAAAGAAAAACTGCCTAAAGGCTCCATCATTATCTCTTCAGTTGTACCCCCCTGGTACCTCAAGCCTGTCTGATGTCAACCACAAGTAATGATGTCAACGAACCAGTAATGTCAAGTCATTCATAAGTCAAACTGTCAGGTGCCGAAGACCTGCTAGAAACATTACTGTCAGATGAGAGCAATTTTGTTACAGGCATTCATACAGTATGCAAGAGACATATTCATAGGTCACAGGCTTGTTTCAAATATAAATCATAACTTCAGTGAGGCTTTTGAAAGGTCAACATGAGTTCAGTGGCTGATATTCAGGAAAGGTGTGTGCTTGTACCAGGCTGCATATCTCAATGCATACTAAATATTTCTTCCAGTGTGTGATGTTTATCTGTTTGAGTGTCACTGTGTGTATGTATGTGTGTGTGTGTGTGTGTGTGTGTTTTGTGACCCTCACATGGTGGTGGTCTTGCCGGCCCCATTGTGGCCCAGGAAGGCAGTGATCTGACCCTCGTAGAAGGTGATGCTGAGGCCGTCCACAGCGGGCCGGGCGCTGCCACTGAACACCTTGACCAGGTCCTGCACACTCACGCCCACCACCAGACCCGTGGGCTCGTCCTCAAAGTACGACTTCCCTGGGAGAAGAGACACAACGGGTTACGGTGTACAGAGAATAAATACATCTAGCTGCTCTCTCTCTCACACACACACACACATACACATACACACACATGCACCCACGCATTATACACACACACACACACACACACACACACATACATATATGTATACATATACACACACACAAAAACCAGTAATGACTGTTTCAACTCATTTTGACCATGAAGTGCAGTGACCATTATATTCATACTCATGCATCACTATAACCTTTGCCTTTTTTTTCTTTTTGTGTCCATGTCCCGGCAATGCTACATACTCTCTCTTTCATGCTTTCCATTTTTACACTCCATGACCTTCTCATAAAACACATTTTGTTAAGTAGCACTTGTTTCCCATATTGAAGTTAAGGTCAGTGGGCAGCCAACGTAGCCCAGGCTATCTTCCCCTATCAGAGAACCCACACTAGCCATTCATTCCCCTGGCTATGAGAGGGACACATTGTAATTCCAGGCAGATGACCTCCTCCACACATTCCATTACACTTCCAGTGCAGCAAACGGATTGTTACGCTTTAACTTCCACAAAGCCAAGGCAGAGAAAGGGATTTAGCGCAGCAGAGAGCAGAGGACCTGGGAACCATCAGAGAGATAGAGGGATGAGGAGGAGGAGAGGAGAGGAGAGGAGAGGAGAGGAGAGGAGAGAGGCATGGCGGCGACAGCCGTGGTTGAGTAGCGTGAGATCAGTGGAAAGGAATGCCTTTCGCTCGAGGTGGTGGGAGCACCTCAGTTTTACATTAACCAGCATTCTTACACACACAAGCACACAGACACGCACACGCAAACACTCACGGATACACACACACACATAAAACACACACACCGGGCCTACAGTGTTGCAAGTGAGAGCAAACACACTCTCAAGGGCACAAACTTCCCACAAAACCTCATATTTCCTGGCTTGAACAGTGGTGTGTGTGTGTGTGTGTGTGTGTGTGTGTGTGTGTGTGTGTGTGTGTGTGTGTGTGTGTGTGTGTGTGTGTGTGTGTGTGTGTGTGTGTGTGTGTGTGTGGGTGTGTGTACCAGTCCTGGTGGGAATGGAGGCCCTTATTGCCTTTTGTTTCAGACTTCACCTGAAGCGCAGTGCAACACCCCGTGACTCAGGCCCTCTCTCCTAAACAACATCCCAGCTCAGGTGTCACCTTCACCTGTTATTAACACACCGGTCAACCCCAGCCTTGCCCAAGCAGTACCCAAACACACCAGCACATCCAGGCCCTTTGCTCAATGTCAATGTCAATGTCAATTTTATTTATAGCGCATTTACAGACGGCTTAGCCGCACCAAAGTGCTTCACAGTAAAGTGCAATAAATAAATACAGGAAGGCACAAAAACAAAAAGGGCTACAGTTAAAATAAATGAAGGAATGCAGAAAAAGGAACATTTAAAACTAAACACTGGGGCATAAAGGGAGACACTGGCCTAAGGTGGTGGTGAAAAGAGGTGGGTCTTTAAAAGGGACTTAAAAACAACTTTGCTCGACTGACTCAGACGGCCGTGGCGTACCTCTCTGCTCCTCGGACAGGTTGTGGTACGCCTCCTCCTCCTCCTCCTCCTGCTTCCTTAGCTGCTCCTCGCGCTCCTTCTCCAGCTTCTCCAGCTTCTCCCGGATGTCCTGGTGCTTGCAGGAGCCGCGTCTCTCCTGGTCATTTCCCGCGGGCTCTGGGCATGGAGGCTTGGGCGCTGGCTCCACAGGGGCCTCCTTCGCCAGGTTATCAAAAGCCGGTTTCTCCTGTGGAACCTCCTTCTTGTCTAAAACTAAGAGGAGCACAGGTGACAGTCACAGTGTCATGGTCGTGATCATGGTGTCATAACACCTCTACAAGAGTCAGCACACTAACATTGTGAACAGCTTCACTACTTAGTCCATAACAGTCAAACCTGTATACCAGAACACCACATTCATTATGAATGCTGATGGTGTGAGCAGTGGTGTTACAGTCCTACATTGGCCTGACACAGTAATGCATTACTTATCTACACAATACTCACTGGGCGCAAGCGGTTCCAGGCCTAACCAGTAAGAGGGCTGGACGAAGAAGTAAAATGGCCGCCCGATGCCGTATTGTCCTGATAATGCAGAGAAAGGACAGTCAGCAACGCACCAACTTTCAAATAAACTGGACACTGACCCCAGTGCTGGGATGAAATGTGAATGATGACCAGAAACAATGATCAGAGCATTGTTTAAAACAGTTTCGGAAACGTCATACTACAAGCGTAGTGTACAGGCTCAGGCTCTGACCAGGTGGACTGTGTGTGTACAGGTTCACATACATTGCTGTGTGTAGTCATCTTCTGTTGACACTCTCCTGGAGAATCCCTAAGTGACTCCTCAGGTCTTACATGAATTCCACACTGACATCTCAATCTATCTTTCCAGGAATGCTGCTACCTTATCCTGCTATTTAAGGGGCCTGTATAATTAGATGAGATCACTGCTGGCTTAGTCATAAGAACACTGTTGAACCTGCTACGTACCGTAAAAATATCTGGCTTTGGAGATGCACCAAAGATAGTACGATACGTAACATAAAAATATGGATCCATTTCTGTTGTTGGTTGTGGTATTGTTAATCGCATTGATTTTTATGGAAACAGGCATACATTCTCAGTTCCCACCTGTCACAAGGGAAGTCAGTCTGGCGTATCTAGTCTTTCTAACGACAGTTTCTAACAACAGTGTTGAGCTAGATAGATAGATAGATAGATAGATAGATAGATAGATAGATAGATAGATAGATACTTTATTGATCCCCAAGGGGAAATTCAAGCTCCTGTCTGCTTGTGAACGTGCTGCTTCACCAATCACCTGGGAATACGTTGTCCAGGTACCAGGCGAGCAGGGCGTAGATGACCGTGTCCAGGCCCAGCATGGCAATGGAGGTCTGGAAGGAGAACTCGTCCCCCTCCAGCGGGCTGGTCTGGATGTTGTTCCACTGCAGCCCCAGACCCTGCTCCTCGTAGCGAGACAGGTACTCTGTCCCGAAGCCAAACGCCACCTGAGACAAGAGACTCTGGCAGGCAGGAATGCAGAGAGAGAGACAGAGAGAGAGAGAGGAGAGAGAGAGAGAAGAAAAGAAAGAAAGAAAGAAAGAAAGAAAGAAAGAAAGAAAGAAAGAGTGAGTGAGTGAGTGACAGTGAAAAACAACAAAAGAATGTTCATTTAAAAGCAAATTTGCAAGAGAGGTGATTGAAGTAATAGCACTCATTCAACAAGTTCATTCACACCTTTCTTAGCAAACACTCATTGTGTAATCCCTGGCTGTTGTGTTGTGTTGCATTGTGTAAGTGGACCGTCTACACTAGCGTCGACTGTACAAACCAGCTCTGTGTAATCCCCCTGGGACTCCACGGCAGACACGTCAGCCCTTCACTTTAACATTCACACACGTCTCGTGTGATCACTCATCAGCCCGTTTCCTCATGCCTGTCAAGAATACTGTAACTCTTCTGTCAACACTGGACTGATGCTTGTTGTTTGCTCCACTCAAACAGAATGCAGAACAGTTCAGCACAAAAATCATATATGTGCCCCTTTGCAATAATAGGGCCTATTGTTATTTCATGTGTGTGTGTGTGTGTGTGAGGGTGTGTGTGTGTGTGTGTGTGTGTGTGTGTGTGTGTGTGTGTGTGTGTGTGTGTGTGGGTGAGTGTGTGTGCAGTTAGAATGCACACAGTGCACACACCATATCACAAAAGGGCCATTTTGAAATCACAATGGAACAGTTCCATATGCTAAGACATCTGATATGTATGGATTATGGCCAAGATGGGGATAGGATCTTTAAACACACACACACACACACACACAGACACACACAGACAGACAGACATCATCCACCTCTCTGGCCCAGGCATGGACCAGGTGTCCAGGCCTGGAAAACTGAACTCCAGCTTTAGAAGGTTAAAGTTCAGTCATGTGTCACTTCAAGTAAAAGGTAAAAGAAAGTGATCCGCACAGCATACAGATCCCTTGAAAGGTTTTTTATGTTATGTGCAACGTTTTCGAGCCCTAGAGTAGCCCGAGGAAGAGCCAGGGGCTCGAAACGTTGCACATCAAATAAAAAGAGCTCACACTGGGCGTCTATGGCCCAGCGCTCCACACACTCACAAACATGAGCTTCATGTCCTTGGTGATGCGGTCCTGCCAGGCGAAGCACAGGATGTGCGGCAGGTAGAGTGTGAAGTAGACGATGCCGCTGCACGCCGCCGCCAGGTTGGCCTTGTTGAAGAAGACGCTCATCAGGAAGCACTGCATGATGGTCGCCGTGGTGAACGCCAGCAGGAAGAGGAAGAGGATGAAAGGGTCGCTGTAGTTCAACACCTTCCCGCCCTGAGAGAAGGATAGAGAGAGAGAGGGAGAGAGAGAGAGAAAGAGAGAGAGAGACACATTCATCTATTCTGTCAACAGTGAAAAAACTATGGAAAAAATGTTTTTTGGTATTCAGCATTATTGCCACTAGGGGTCACTGTAGCATGTTGAAATCATCATTGTCACCATTATTGAATCAGATAAACTATTCAGTGTAGTTGTAGTGACTTCTTTAATTTCCTAAAATCAGTTATTGTTCTTGTCATTTGTACTATTAAGCTTCATGACCCTCTAGTGACTGAGCTTCATGACCCTCTTGGGCCATGGTAGGGTCGTCTGCCTCACCATGATGATGGCGGTCAGGAGGGCAGTGCTGGCAGCCATGACGATGAAGCTGTCGATGAACCAGGTGGACCAGATGACGCCGTTGGTGACGCCCATGGTCTTGAGCGTCTCCTTGAGGCGGAGCTCCTTCTCCAGCACGATGCTCTTGACGATCATGGAGGCAGAGTAGACCCAGGCCAGCACCATAAAGATGGGGAAGCAGCGGTTCAGAGTCAGCATGAAGCTAGAGAGGAGAGCGGAGGAGAAGAGAGGAGAGGAGAGGAGAGGAGAGGAGAGGAGGAGAGGAGGAGAGATGAGAGGAGGAGATGAGAGGGGGAGAGAGGAGTGGAGAGGAGAGGAGGAGAGAGCAGAGGAGAGAGGAGAGAGGAGAGACGAGACGAGAGGAGAGGAGAGGAGAAGAGAGGAGAGACGAGAGGAGAGGAGGAGAGAAGAGAGGAGAGATGAGAGGAGATGAGAAGAGAGGAGAGATGAGAGGAGAAGAGAGGAGGAGAGAAGAGAGGAGAGATGAGAGGAGAGGAGGAGAGACAAATGGAGAGGTAAGGAGGGGAGAGAAGAGAGGAGAGGATGATGAGAGGAGGAGAGACGAGAGGAGAGGAGAGGAGAAGAGAGGAGAGGATGATGAGAGGAGGAGAGACGAGAGGAGAGGAGAGGAGAAGTGAGGAGGGGATGATGAGAGGAGGAGAGGATGGTGAAAGAGGAAAAGGAGGGATCAAAGAAGATGGGTGGCGGCAAGAAGAAGATGCCAGAAGAGGAGGAAGGAAAGGGGGAGCACAGGGACAAGTTCACTGCACTGCAGCACACTGCTGCTCAAAGGAGCACAACCTGGTAGACACGTGTGGAATTCATTTAATGTTGGTCTCACAGGTCATCCACATAGCACGGGTAGGGCATCTGCTGCAGGTAGATTCCCAGAAGCCACTCCTTCCCTGTGTGCGTCTTGATGACCGCATGTTCCACCATGTCCTGCAGGTAGGCAAACCCTCCCCACACATAACGCAGGTCGTCCATGGCATTGGCCCTGGGACCTGGATCCCAGTATCTGAGAGACAGGACATCACCAAAAGAAGTGTGTGTGTGTGTGTGTGTGTGTGAGAGAGAGAGGGAGAGAGAAAGGGAGACAGAGAGAGAGAATATACTGGTAGATAAGCACAGCTTACTAGATGATAAGACGTAACCTAATAAAGTACTGTTACATTCATCCAACCAACCTGTCCTTGATCTTATTGGTGCGTTCCACCACATCGATGTCCATGCGGATCTTGAACTTGACATGCTGGGGTATATCGGTGGTCCACGGGTACACCTCCTCAAAGACCAGCCCTGCCCACAGCTTGCTGTCCTCCAGCAAGTCCAGTGCGTAGTAGGTGAGCTCATCCTCGTTGGTGGCAGCGTTGAACTTGTCCAGCACCAGGCACTGCTCCACGGCGGGAAAGGGGGTGAAGGGGAGATATCGGTGACAGGCTAAAGGAAATGCACACACAAGCTTGATATGTTCCATGCACAAACACACCCTCACAAATATTTCACAATCAAATTTACTTTTAGAACTTTTAGAAGGGAAGCCATAGACACTATGCAAGTGTGTATGAGTGGATCGCTTGCTCTCTCTCTCTCTCTCTCTCTCTCTCTGTCCCTCTGTGTGTTTGTGTGTGTGTGTGTGTGTGCCTATGTGTCTGTATTTATTTATGTCTGTGCACATGTTTGCACGCACATAAGCATGTGTGCAGGTTAGCAATGTGCCTGCCAGCGCAGAGACACAAACAATGGCCGTGCCAAAGTTGCTCGCCCCGTGGCCCATTCCCGTGACACCTCAATAGAGCACTCAGATGCCACGGCGACCATGTCCAATCGGCCCCGCTACACCCAGGGGAGGCCCCCTCGCAGTGGGGGGGACCCCAGAAAACATCCCTGCACTGCGGGCCCAAACAATGCGCTAAACATTAGCACATTATGCTACGGAGCAGAGCAAGCTATCCCCCTTTAATTGATTGCTTGGATAGGGGGCTGTTTCTGGCCTTTTTTCTCCCCTCTGGCAACCAAAGCGGACAGGAACCAAAGGGAGGCTTTCGAGGGCCACCAGAGTCCACCAAGGGTCTGCTCTTTACAGGGGGAGGGAGGGTGGGGGAAAGGGCCCGGGCAGGCCCAACTGACAGCTGTACCTAATTGGTCGGCATGGACCAGAGCTTGTCCTGTCAGGCTGAAGGGGCTTTGAAGGGGCCTGGGGACAAAAGCGGCAGGGGGTCGGGGGGATGGGGACGACGAGGTGCCACCCGATATGATGGTCCAGGCCTGGGGCCGAACCCGGGGCCGCCCCACTGATGAGAGAGGAGGGCAGGAGGAGGGCATTAGAATGGAGTGCAGAGAAAGAGAGAGGGAGAGAAGGAGACAAAGTGAGAAAGAGAAGGAAAGCAGGAGGGAGAGATCCACTACTCTCGGTTGTGTAAATTACATGTGCGTGTGTGTATGGGAAAGAGAGTGCAAGAGTGTGGTTGTGTGTGTGTGTGTGTGTGTGTCTGTATGGGAAAGCGAGTGCAAGAGTGTGGTTGTGTGTGTGTGTGTGTGTGTGTGTGTGTGTGTGTGTGTGTGTGTTCATTCGTTCGTTCGTTCGTTTTAGTAACAGATTCCAACTTCATCAGTGATGGATAACAAACACTGTCACTAGCCAAGCTTGGGCTCACACTTTTGGGTCTTTTTGAAACTTTGCTTTCAGGAGGGAATTTACATGTCTTTAGCGGCAGGGCAAAGCCAGAGTGCACTCAGCTAGCAGGAATTCCTCATTGCAGACTGGACTGTTCTAAGGGACCGCTGACCAGAGGTCAACCTGGGGTATGCTGCCTGCCACTGAGACAAAGCTCCAGGATACATCCAATGCATGTGTAATTTAGTCCCAACAGCAAATGTACTTATTCTCAAAGAGAGACCATTTCACCAAATTTAGTCATTCAGATGAAGCTCTTTTGCAAAACCCTGTCCTATTAATCCTATCGTGGTGAAGCCATGCATTTCAGATGAGAGCTTTGTGGGGTATGCCAGTGAACAAGTGCTTCTAGAGCCATATGACAGGTCCATGTTGATGTGCTTAGACGGGGGGGTCAAAGATCCAACTCATGGGCCGAAACTCCCACCAACAACCCCCCAGATGTTTTGGGTAGAAGAGTGGGGTGGGGGGTATATAAGATATTCACATCCAGTTTGAGTCAATTATGTGTAATAAGCAAGGTCTCTATAATATGACAAATTGATTAAACCTAGTATCCATAAATGGGTGTAGTAAAGGTGTATATCATCAAACAACAATCCATGCAGAAAAATGAACCATGACAATGACGGCCCCCACGAGATCTCATTCCAACTCCGGCTTACAACCTGATTTGAGTCTGACACCCTGAGACATCTCAGTTTGGAAGTTAGAAACCAGGCAGAGGAGCAATCACATCCCACACCCCAACCCAAACCCCTGACACTAACCCAACGATTCCTTCCACCCTCCAAAGGTCACACGTGTACACTTTAGATGCTTAAATTGTGAATTTGGGGCTCAGCCAGGCTCACCTCAGCGTACTGATTCATGGTGCGGATGACGCGGTCGGTGGTGTTAAAGACGTTGCGCCAGTCGAACTTGGGCATGCCAGGGGCTCGCTCCTCTTCGGGGCCGTTGAACAGGAAGTTGAGAATGTCGTGCACAGAGAACGGCACGTTCTCCAGGCTCCGCTCGATGCGATCCATCACCGTAGGGTTCCTGATGGAGTCCTGCGATAAGGGCAGACAGAAGACAAGGGAGGACAGTCCGAGAGGAGAACATTAGACTAACGTTAATGTTTTACGGCGCTCAAACATCCAGAACAGCTTGTTCCTCAAACACACATGGCTCCTAAAACTACTGCCTAATGAGGCGCTAATTAGAAGGACCTGTCAGAGTAACATCAATAGTTCTCTGTAAGTTCCTAGAGGACATACCTCTGTATCGGTTTTCGTTATTAATAGAGGGTGTGCTAATGTCTGAATGGCGACACGACAAAATGGGTAGTCACCAATAAAAGGTAATAACTAACAGAAATGTCTTACTCTCTCATGTTCTATCTCTACTCACTCCCCTGCTTCCTCATTCTTAACTATTCTACACATGCCACACGCACACGCACAGACACGCACACGCACGGACGCACACACGCACACACTCACACACACACACACACACACACACACACACACACACACACACACACACACACACACACACACACACACACACGCACACACAGACTCACCCGGATCATGTTCATCTGGATGCTGTCCTGGAAGAAGGTCCACACTTGAGGGCCCACCTCTTCCCAGGCCAGGCCCATGTTCCTCAGCCTCTCCAGCTCCTCAAACGTGGTGTTAGCCTGGAGAGGATCACACACACACACACGCACGCATGCACGCACGCATGCACACACACACGCACAAACACACACACACACACACACACACACGCACGCACGAACGAACGCACGCACGCACACACACATGCATAAACACACACGCACACATACACACACACACGCACAAACACACACACACACACACACACGCACAAACACACACACACACACACACACACGCATAAACACACACACACACACACACACACACACACAAACACAACACACACACACACACACACACACACACGCCACAACACACAGACGATAAACACACACACACACACACACACACACACACACACACACACACAGACACAAAGACACACACATGGGGAGAGGTATTCAATATAAGTAACACCAAATGCTGGTGCAAACTTAAATACATTGAGCAAATCTCAAACAGAGATGCATAATAAACAGAGTAGAGGTAACCCAATTACACAGTAAAAGACAAAAATCCCACTCACATGCAAATGTGCATATACAAACACACAATCTGACATAAAGGGTCCAGTAACACACAAATTCACATTAAAACATGCACAAACACACACACACACATTCTATACATTTTTATATGTGTGAAAATTCCAAAAGGAATGCATAGCAATGCAATGCTCAGTACAGCTAATTAAAGGATTTCACGGCAGGGACATCTCCACAATGCCCCCCCTCATAATGACCCGTCCTAAAGAAAAAGCCCAAAGAGCCAATTACACATCCTCCTCCTGTATCTGCCAGATAGCCCGGCACAAAAGCCGCACAATGGGACAGTGGAACAATGGCCCCTGACGGGTGACAAGTGGCCGTGTGCATTCAGCGCGTCGGCCGGTTTTTCGCTGGGGTTCCCACAAACCAACGGCTCCCAGCGAGCCACAGCTCCACGCTCCCGCGCCCAAGCAAGGCGGCCAGGCAGGCACGCAGGCAAGCGGGACAGGTCGGGTCAGAACACAGCAGGGCAGTGGGCAGGAGAGAAAGCACAGCACTGGAGAAATCGGAGAGTAGGTCAGCCCCAGGGAGAGTGTGTGTGTGTGTGTGTGTGTGTGTGTGTGTGTGTGTGTGTGTAGGTGGACTCTCGTGCTCGAGCACTGCAGGCTTACACCCGAGCCTCCAGATACGAGGCCCTTTCCCCGAGACGTGTTCTCAACAAGTCACTCTCCTCCCCTTGTTCCTTCCTCTTGGCTCTCCCTTTCTTTCTGTCTCTCTTGCTCTCTCTCTCTCTCTGGCTCTCTCTTTCTCTCTCTCTCTCTGGCTCTCTCTCTCTCTGGCTCTCTCCTTCAGTCTTTCCCCCACTCCATGTTCCCGGGTGACTGAACACCTCCCCAGAGAGAGCCCAACAGAGAGAGGGAGAGAGGGAGAGAGAGAGAGAGAGAGAGAGAGGGAGAGAGAGAGAGTGAAAAGGGTTGAGATAAGATGTGTATCGCTCTACAAAGTTCAGCTGATGACCTCAGCTTCTTTCTACTGCACTTGACGACACCAAAAACACACACACACACACACACACACTCATGCATGGGCACACACTGCTACACACCACTAGGCAACCCAAAACAAGCGACCCAGTGTTTGGCAGGGCTCGGCTGGCATGACCCGAGCTCGGTGCCCAGGATGAGAGGACGGACTGCACCCCGGTCGGCACTGGCGTTGGGGTAGGTGTCTGTGTTTGGGTAACGGTCAGTGACGGCTTAACCTTTGGTCCGGCCGGCCGCCTCCAGTGCGCGGATTCCCACCGGAGTGGAGGCTGGGAACAAAGCGGGAGGCGGCGGGTAGCAGGGTGTGTGTGTGTGTGTGTGGGCGAGGAGGAAGTGGAGCCTTACCAGCGGGCCCGAAGCGGCGTAACGGGAGAGAGAGAGAGAGAGGCAGCCGAGCGTGAGGGCTTGGGTGTGTGTGAGGGGTTTGTGAAGGGCGTGACGCACGTGTGTGTGTGTGTGTATGTGTGTGTGTGTGTGTGTGTGTGTGTATGGCGCCTTCCCATTGGAGCCCCTCTGCCATCATCATAGAAGAGCCTCCAGGGGCTGTTACACACCACAGGATGGATGTCTGAGTGACCACTAGGATTATCCATGCTCCCTCTCTCTCTCTCTCTCTCTCTCACACACACACACCCACACACACACACACACACACAACAGTGGTTCTCCATTAAATACACTGTTTGGGACAGAGTGGGAGTGGTTTATTCTTGTAACTGGTACATTAGAGGCTAAATAAGCCCATTGTTCAGCACAGGACCACTGTGAGGGCAGCCACCAGAGCTTGAGCTCAAAACCGTTACAGAACTGGTCAGCACGGGCAGATTACAATGGCACACACTTTTCTGCACACACATACACAAACACACACCCCCTCTCCAAACACACAGCCTAATCCCATACAGGTGTGAGATTACACAGGTGTGGCAACATAATCAGGTGCAGGAAGCAAAGGTCACTGACTAAGCCTTGACCGCTGATCACTGCAGTGGCTACGAGAAGAAGCGGCTTACATTCTTGATGATCTTGCGGGTGGCCGGCGAGTCTGGAGCGTAGAGGATGTGACCCATGAGGAGAGGCTTGACCGACCTCCATACGACGCGCGTGACGGGGCTGGACTCCAGCTCACGCATCAGGTCATTGCAGAAGGGCGCTGCGGAGAAAACAGGGTGACCAGAACAGGACAAATCAGGGATGTGGGGAGACTTTTGATTTATGTTTACCACTGTATCATTTGTTTTATTGTTTTATTGCTATTTTATTTAAAAATTCTGTTATGAGTAGAATATACAAAATAGTGTGCCTTAATGATGCACTTCAGGATTGTTTTAAGATGAAATGAATCATGGGTCACTAACAAACAATGTCTGTGTCCTTGGAAAGCCCTTGTTTATGTCTGTCTGAGGGAGTCTTTTCCTGAGCTCAAGGTCTCTGTGGGAGAGAGATCTGTGTCTGAGAGGTGAATGTGACTCACTGGTCGAGTCGTCGTAGTCGTACTCCCGCTGAGCCCTGGAGCCGTCGATACCCAGGAAGACCTTGTAGTTGTTGTCCCTCATACCAGTTGAAGGAGGCGACGCGCGAGAAGGCCCCCTCCGAGTAGCCGCACACAAGGCTGGACGCGGCTGCCATCATCTCCCTGAAGGACGGCGGGTCGGAGAACCAGGGCCTCAGCAGCCGCAGCAGATCCTCAGTGCTACTCCTCTTGAACAGCTGTGGATGGGGTGTGTGTGTGTGTGTGTGTGTGTGTGTGTGTGGTGTGTGTGTGTGTGTGCATGTGTGTGTGTGTGTGTGTGTGTGTGTGTGTGTGTGTGTGTGTGTGGTGGAAGGCCACGTGTGTGTGTGTGTGGGGGTGTGTGTAAACAGTGTAAACAGGGGGATAAAAACACTGCTTAGTAAATACAGAAACTAACTAGAACCTCATATTGATTCCATAAAACAATGTTAAAGTTCTAAAGTGGGAATATCACACAGTTAAATGACAACACAAGACCATACAAGAGCAATGTGATTGTGAAACCAGGAGGCGTTTAGAAAGGTTCACTGCCTCTGAATTTAGCGAGTGTGGATGCTAAAGCAGGGCTGCGCAACTGATGAAAGAGGAAACCCGCATCCACCATCGCTCTCACATCAAAGGCACGGAGCAGCTGTGCCACCCCTGGAGGGAGACCCCGTACAGAGAGACAGGTGTGTGGAAGCTGACCGCAACAACATCTTGAGCACACCTTTTTGGATTTGCGCTACGCTTCCCTGCTGCTAGCCAGGTTCAAACGGAGCTATATTTGTCTCACAGGAGCAGGCAGAATGGCTAGCAGAGGCGTGTCATTTGCAAGGGGGCTAGGGAGCGGGGGGTTGGGGTGGGTGGAGGTGGAGAGGGGTGGGACTTCTAATTTCTTTTTCCTGCATCTGGAATGCGTTTGCATCTCGAAAGGCGGCCGAGGTGGAATTTGGAAAATGGTACAGGGGCCGCCTGTAGGCCTGCCGGCGCGGAGGAATGCTGCTACAGCAACAGGATGTCACCATTTTCACTAAGACGCCCCGGAGGCCATCCATCCATCCAGTAACGCACGCCACCCCCACATTACACACACACACACACCCTCCTCCATCCATCCCCACAATCACAACCCCACCCTGATGTCGAGGAAGATGGGGGAGATGGGGTAACGTCTCCTCTTTTAACCTAACCCCCCCCCCCCACCGGTCAACCACCGCCCTGGTCACCTACTCTCCGAGTCCTACCCTCCACTTAGCAGCGTCACCATTCCGCCGGGCGTTGATTGATGGCTCCTTCTGTGGCTTTTGCAGCAGGGCCCTTCCAGAGGACAGCCTCCATATTTAGACGCTGTATGGGCCAGGGGGGGGTTTTTCCACACGAAAAAGCAGCAGACTGGGAGGAAGCCGTCGTTTCCTCGGGCGGCTAAAGATAGTGGCTTCACACGGCTCTACGTCTTTGGGGTGGTGTGTGGTGTGTGTGTGTGTGTGTGTGTGTGTGTGTGTGTGTGTGTGTGTGTGTGTGTGTGTGTGTGTGTGTGAGAGTGTGTGTGCGTGTGCGTGTGTGTGTGTGAGTGTGTGTGTGTGCGCGTGTGTGTGTGTGTGTGTGTGTGTGTGTGAGTGGACAGACATCTGAGCGACGTGGCGCTGTACCTCTTGTGTTTTCTCTGACGCTGCCGACAGCACTCGCGACCAGAAGTGCAGGTCCATTCCAGGGGAGCTGCTGTCCAGCACGAGAGGGAGCTGTGGAGAGCACAGGAAGAAAGGGAAAGAATGAAAGAAAGAATGAAAGAAAGAATGAAAGAACGAAGGAAAGAAAGAGAGAAAGAAACATGGAAGAAAAAAACAGAAAGAAAGAAAAAAGACAAGAGAGAAAGAAAATAAGTGAAATAAAAAAAGAAAACAAAGAAATAATTCAAAAAACATTCATCATCATCTCATCAACCATCAGCACCTTCATCTCTGGGGAACGGGAGTGGAGCCTAGCAGCGTTGACATAATCCTCTCCCATTTACCGTTAAGTTTAGTGGGTCAAGGCTGCAGTGGGGGAGTATGAGTGGTCTTATATTGCTGTGGGGAGTGTGAGTGTTATATTGCTTCAGCATACCACCATGATGACAGACCCTAACTGCAATGATTTCAGCTGGACCAGACTGGGCCAAGCTGCCCTCGGTGGATGAGATTAGTCACACAAAATCTGCTGAGCAGGGGCCGGCTGGAGCGTCTCTCGGCGCATATCCCGTATCCTGACCGCTGAGTGTTTCCAGCAACAGTCACTTCCAGGGACTTGCCGGCTCTGGCGTTTGGTGGGAATGGTCAGAGCGAGCTGCAAATACAATGGGCCCTGAAGGCTCAGGAAATGGCGCGTGTTGCCATGCGGCTAGCGCTAGAATAAGACATCCTTCCTCCCTCACATTCCACGCTATCTCATGAGAAGAGAGAGGGGAGGAGAGAACAGCCGAGAGGAAGAGAGGAGAGAAGAGAATTGAAGAAGAAGAGAAGATAAGAAGAGAAGAGAAGAGAAGAGAAGAGAAGAGAAGAGAGAAGAGAAGAGAAGAGAAGAGAAGAGAAGAGAAGAGAAGAGAAGGGAAGAGAGGAGAAGAGAAGAGAAGAGAAGAGAAGAGAAGAGAAGAAGAACAAAACAGGACAGAAAAGTCTTGGGCAAAATTAGCCAGCGAACAAGAGGAAAGAAAAGATCAGACAGAGTAAAGGACAGAGGGTGGACTGTACACTAAGTATGTACGGAACGCAGCCGGCAGGGTGGAGGCCCACTGCTGCACTGCTGCGTCACATTCCTCTCCTTGACCAGTGGAAACCAACCTGCCCCGTCCAGTTCCACAACACACTTTTCTGCTTCTCTCCCTCTCTCTCTCCCTCTGTGTGTGTGTGTGTGTTATTATGGACAGCAATCTGATGGTTTAGTCTCACAGATAGACCTGTCCATCCTAATCCCATTACTGAAATAGGCCACGTCTGTCTGCTCATGACCAACCAGGCTGGTCAGCGCTCACCCCACTGGTCCCTGGACACTTTCCCTTCCCACACACACAGACAGCTCTGCACTGACCTAAACCTCCAACTTTTTAGATGACTGGAAGACACTGATAGCTAGACAGGTCGCTTACAAGCAACAGGCATGTTGCTAATACCGTAGTTGCTGTGTTTGCAGGGTCCTAATTCAAATGGTGGGTCTATCACCTATCACACATGGCGTTGCGGACGGCGTACAGGCCGCGGCGGCTGGGGAATCACGTTCTCTTGCCTTAAATATAGCTGTCGTGTGGCATGTGGGAGCATTAAGCAGTTCATACTGATGCAATCGATATATATATATATATATATATATATATATAAAATTAAATTATCTATATTTATTTGGATCATTATTAACTGTTTTATATTTTGTATGTTTGTACTGATTAGGTAGGTGGATAGGTCTAGTGCACTTGAGGCATTGGTCCTGCACTGAGGAATTTAGACTCTCCTCTCTGCCACGTCAACTCTGTCTCAGAGCACAGAGGACTCAGCTGTGGAGTGGAGTGTAGGAAGGCATCCAGAACACACCCTCCTTCTTATAGCCTAATCCCCGTGCACTGTAAACAGCACCATTAAGCGCACATGAAAAGCAGGCGCAAAGCCTCCGAGTGCCTTTCCTGACCCCAACTAGCCTCTGTCTCCATTTTAATGACCCCCGTTTCTCCCTTTATGCCGGGAGCGAACTCGGGTGTTTCGCGGCGAGACTTGTCGCCTTCACTGGGCCTCACAAGTCAGGGTCTGGAGGCTGAGTGTCCACTGAGAGAGTGCCAACATGGTTGGCACTGCCCAAAGAACGACTCCTGGGGATGCTGGGAGATCCCGTGAGGCACATTCATGGCGCTGCCAAGGAATGCCGTCTTTGTGGACCTATGTAATAATTACAGTGTAATTGCACCGCAAGCACTGAGCCAAAACATACTGGAGTGGATTCATTTATTTTAGTAGTTACTTTTCTAAATCTCAACCCTGTTGCCTAACTGTTAGAACAACACTGATGATGGTTACATTTTAAATGTTCTTGTTTTTTATTATTCAAATAATAATGCCTGGGGGACATTTTGACTCTAGATCTGTCTTGTGAGTTGCAACAGAGACACAGCATCACCCAGACTTGAATTTTTATTACTTTGGCACTGACATCGTATTATTTTAAAACTGTTGCAACACACATCAAACTCCAAATCCCATCTACCACTGTTGATTGACAGGAACACTTTTGGGTGATGGGAGGGGAGAAGAGCTTAGGTTGCTGACCAGGCGAAAGAGCTTGAAGAAGTCCACGTTGGCGTAGAACTTGTCCTCGATGATCTGCAGCCGTTGTGGCGTGAGGGCACACATGGCGTTGCGGACGGCGTACAGGCCGCGGCGGCTGGGGAAGATGAGGAAACGCTCCAGCAGTGACTGGCTGCAGGCGATGTCCTTCAGCTTGAGGTCAGGCACTCCGTACGCAAACTAGGAGAGCAGAGAGGCCAGAAAGAGAGGATGGGAAGAGAGGAGGGGAAGAGAGGAGGGAGAGAGAGGGAAAGAGAGGGAGAGAGAGGGAGAATGGAAGTGGAGGGGGAAAGAAACATAAGAAAACATAGGGAAAGAAAATGTGAAAAGGTGGCAGAATGATAGAAAAATAATAAAAGCGGTAGAAAGAGAGGATAAGGAGGACAAATGTACGCAGTTCCGATTCATTTCATTCATTGTTCATTTCCTCGACATTCATACATCAACGTCAAGATAAAAGTCCATGTGTTGCCATGCGGATCAACCATAATGGACATACTTCCTCGGTGGAGCGCTAGTCCAACAATAGCATCATTCCCATGGTGACAGACTATTTGTGGCAACAATTTGTAACCAGCTGATAACTCTCTGCAATCTGATACCACACCCCCACACCCCATGCAAAGCCACATCTTGGGACGTGATGTATCATTACATTGTTCCTATAATTACAAGTCAACTGACAGG
This sequence comes from Alosa alosa, assembly GCF_017589495.1. NCBI lineage: Eukaryota > Metazoa > Chordata > Actinopteri > Clupeiformes > Clupeidae > Alosa > Alosa alosa. The sequence goes on from NC_063204.1 coordinate 6,037,909, forward strand.
TGAGCGCCGAGTAGCTGCTTTCCTCATCCAAAATCGACCAATGAGAACACGGATGTTCTCTGCCATCGATGTTGACAAGAGAATGAGTTATTGTGTGAGCTAGCGGTAGCCGTTGTGCCCTCCTCACCACTGATGGGCAGACTTGCGCTGACAAGAGTCCTGTTCAAACAGCTTATGTAACACGAACTGTGAACATTTTCGCCATGGGTGACACATTACTCACCACAGGGCACCTCACAGACAGTTACAGGGAGTGACAGTGGCGCTGCACTCTAACAAAGGAGACTCTGTGAGCACCGATGCTCCTCCCAAGCAGGGGATATGCTGTCAATAAGCTGTGCTTTGGGTTCAGGGTACGGACTCTGCATACAGGCACACACACACACACACACACACACACACACACACCCTCCATCCACATCCATGCTATGGTACAGGGGGCTTGTGGTATGTGGTGGCTTTGGGCCCCGGTGCTTCTGAATGGGGCTGAGCCGTAAGAGAGCCGCTGGGCAGGGATGCTGGCCACACTCCAGACGCTCACACATCCAGGCACAATAAACAAGGCAGCCAGTAAGAGTCCTACTCTCCCTCTCTTTCTCTTTCCCTCTCTTCTCTCCCTGTCTCTCTTGCTTACTGTGTCTTTCTACCTCTTCCTCTCTTTCCCTATACATCTCTCTCTCTCTCTCTCTCTCTCTCTCTCTCTCTCTCTCTCTCTCTCTCTGACCCTGACTGTCCACATTCCTCAGCTCCCACCAGCAGCCATTATGTGGCCCTCTCTGCAGGCCGGGCTTTGCACTGACCCCTGCGTGTAATTGGCTGTCTCAGTGGGCATTTGTGTGCGCGAGTGAATGTGTGACAGTGTGTGCAGCAGATTGCCTCATTGCCTGTGTGTAGGTTTGCTTGTGTGTGTGTGTGTGTGTGTGTGTATGTGTGTGTGTGTGTGTGTGTGTGTGTTTGACAGTGTGTCAAGGATACAATGAGATAGTAGAGGACAGCATACATTTTCCCTAACCCATACATTTCTTCAACCCCTCATTGCCTGTGTGTAGGTGCTGTTTGTGTGTAAAGTATAAAAAAATCTTTTAGGCCAATCAGACTAAGTGTGCATCTGTATGTATGTGAGAGAATGTGTGTGGGAGTTTCTGTCTGGTCTGGTCTGGTCTGGCCTCATATACATATGCATCTGGGTGTCATTCTAGCTGCGCATTGGTGCCCATGGCAACCGTATGTGCATGGTATGCATTTCTATGCATGTACACATGCATGTCTGTGCTCCCATCGTCTGAGTGACAGACGCACCCTCCCTCCACCTCTCTCCCGCCCCCCCCTCTCTCTCTCTCTCTCTCTCTCTCTCTTCATCTCTCTCTGTCCCATCTGATTAGTTGCTAAGGACTTAGCCGCTCGGCCCGTTGTGGCGTGCCAGGCCTCGGCCCATGCTCTGTCCAGCGGCCGTCTGAATTAGGCGGCTCTGAGAAAAGAGCTGTTCTGAATGGACGAGGCCCGCGCTCCTCGCCTGCCCCATTTCCATATGAAAGCGGCCCAAGAGCGCAGCTCTAATACTGATGTCATGCGACCTCGAGGGGGGCAGCACTCACTCCTACCTCCCTCTGAACTCCTCTCTCTCTCTCTCTCTCTGCACCCACCACTCACTCACCCACCCTTACTCTCTCTCTCCCCCTCTCTTTCTCTCTCTCTCTCTCTCTCTCTCTCTGCACCCACCACTCACTCACCCACCCTTGCTCCCTCTCATAAGGATTGAGTCAGATTCCCATAGAAGGGTGGAGGAGGGGGGGGGAGTTGAGTTCAGCCGTAAGCACTCCTGCCCCTGGGTGTCTGAGATGCTGTGTTCTGTTCTCTAGTGGGAACTCACAGTGCGAGGGACGGGGCGAGGTGGGGGTATCTTATCAGAGCCGTGGGGTAACCCGCCTCGCCGGGCGCCCGTCGGGTGTCCTGGCTTCCACAGGATTGGCAAATAAACCTTTGACTCCCAGCTACCTCTGATCTTTTCTCCGAGGAACATGTGCCTTGTATCAGCCTGTATATTTAAATACTCCTGATCTGGCCAGAATGTTAACTGGGGTCTTTGCTTGTGCAGGCATAAAAATACACAAACATACAAAATTAACTGGCTCTGACTCTGACCTTTGAGGTGGGTGGTTGGGTTGTTGTGTGTGTGTGTGTGTGTGTGTGTGTGTGTGTGTGTGTGTGTGTGTGTGTGTGTGTGTGTGTGTGTGTGTGTGTGCATATGCATGTGCATGCTTGCATGTGTATGTTTGTGTATGTATGTGTGTGTGTGTATGTATGCATATGTGTGTGTTTAGGTGTGTGGGTAGGCATGTGTGTGTGTATGTGTGTGTGTGTGTGTGTGTGTGTGTGTGTGTGTGTGTGTGTGTGTGTGCATATGTGCATGTGCATGCATGTGTGTGTATGTGTGTGTGTATGTATGCATATATGTGTGTGTTTAGGTGTGTGTAGGTTTGCTTGTGTGTGTGTGTGTGTGTGTGTGTGTGTGTGCATGTGTGTGTGTGTGCATGTGTGTGCATGTGCAAACAGCAGGACTCTGAGCCTGTGCTGGGAGTTCCCGTCAACTAAACGGTCATATTTACTGCCAACAGGAACCCAAACCCCTGCAGATGACTCTAATGGCCTTGAGGACTGACTAATATATACATCACATCACCACTGACCGCATGCCGGGTTGGCACACACACGAGCAGCTTGTCAAACTCAAACACGGCATCGGCTTACCGTAACAAAAGCCGGAACACAGGCCCCGACGGGCCCCGCGCTAGCCATGAGCCTCACGCAGGGAGAGTCGTGTAACCATCTGGGGCCACACAACTCTTATTTGGACAATCACGCTGAGCGCAAACAGGCTGCCTTCACCACTCCCACAGCGAGTGGTGAATGAATCTGAGCAATGCGAAGGAATGGCGCTGATGAGCCGTGTTAGAGATAACACATTCTGTAAGTTCACATGTTACACAATTAGTAAACACCAACTCAGCTGGCAGACACACAGCGTCTGTCGTTTATGGATGTGTGGTTATGTGAAATAACAAGGAGGTTTATGGCTCCAATAAATCCATGAGCACACACACAGAGTTACTCTTGGTTTTGGGTATAATGTAGGCCAGTGTTTCCCAACCTGTGTGCCCTGGCACCCTGAGGTGTGTTCAAATTCCTTAAACAGAAGCGCTCACAGCAAACATGTTTACTCTAAAAATTCTAATCTGCTCCCTGTTCAAGTTGAAATATTATGTTGTTTTTGTATTTGTGTGTCGCTTTGGACAAAGGCGTCTGCCAAATCCCATAACCATAACCATAAAAAGATCATTTGAACGATTTTGTGTAAACAGCCCATCTCAACAGTAAACCTCCGTCCATCTCCCAGTATGTCGGCAGAGAACTATCTCATCAGACTGTTTGCGTGCGTTCACAAACGTTCGCCTATGTTTGCGAATTTGAGCGAACCACAGGTGTGCCTCAAGAACAATCCGACTGAGACTGAGACTCAGGATACAACATTAGGCCCTCATGATCTCATCTTGTGTGATACTCGCAAGGGCCCACCTGTTCAGGTCGGACCTGGGCGTTGATCAGCTGGTTGACAACAGAGTCGGTCAGAGGCACGTCTCTGAGGAGGTAGGAGGTGATGGTCTCGTCGTCCTTCAGAATATCCTCCACCTTCACACCACGGCCTGCAGTGGACACAGTGAACACATGAGTAGGGCAGAAAAAATGTGATGAGACTACAGGGAGGAATGAGTTCTTGGTGACCACTTTAGAGTGAATATACTACTACCGTAGTATACTATTCTACCGTATACCATACTATGCCATACAATTATTATACTATACTATACTATACTATACTATACTATACTATACTATACTATTCCATAGAAAACGACTAATAAGAAAATGTTAGGGGCCAAAAGAGTACAAGACATTGTAATGAACATGAGCACAATGATTGAATACTTTGTTCCAAAACGTTCTTTTCAATTCGACTGAGGGAATCTAATCCATCACACATTCAGCGAGCGCCTGAATCAGTGGCTGAGAGTGGGTGGGCTCTTTCAGCTCAGAGGAGAAAGAGACACGGAAACAAAGACAGGGGTTCTGTCAATTCAGGGAAATGAACGAGAGGAGAAAGAGAAAGAAAGAGAGAGAGACAGCCCAAGGCATGACAAACATCCCAGGCCGGTCTCTCCAGAGGAGAAAGGTGCTGTCCATCTCAGTGAGGGTCTCTGTCTGGGGGGTTAAGTGTGAACTGGTGATGGTGTTAAGTGCTGAACTGGAGCTGAGCTGAATGGAGTGTCCTGGTTTGGGTCCCAGTCTCAGAGAGGAGTACAGAAGAGGGTAGGAGCTGTGCGTAGGAGGTTTGGGAAATGTTCAGGGGTGGACTGGTCACCCCAGGGGCTGATCAAAATAATATTATTGGATTACTGGCACCCCCAGGGGCTGATGGGAACATGTGAATCATGTATCTCCAGGAAATCAGTGTGTGAGCTCCGGTGAATCGTCACATTTTCATTAACATTTTATGCCAAGCAGAACTCTCATATACACACCCACTGTGAGT
>NC_063204.1:6044996-6069996 GCF_017589495.1 Alosa alosa
CCAGACACACACACACAAACACATAACCAAGCCACACACAGCCAAAAATACACACGCATACACACACGAATATGAGATAAACACAAACATTGTGAGTAAAAATATTTCAATGTAATTTCCTGTGTTTCTGAAAAAAAAAAAAATGCTTTGCATTCCTTTGGGGGCCTGTAACACAACCCGTCAATCTGCTGCACTGCTGCACGCTACATAAGCAGCACTCAAAGCTTATGCTGTATTTACGGATGTACTGTAAATTAAAATGCATCTCGCTGTACTTGACTGAGCAGGCTGTTGAGCGTCTAAAACTCACAACGAGTTGTTGTAGTTGGACACCAGTCCAGGCGACTCCCCACGTGTGGGGTACTGAAAACAGGGATTGTTGGCGTTGCAGAAGATGCCTTGGATCCATGGTAGGATCCCTGTGGAGGGCATGGCTTTGTTGGGGAAGTGACCTACACCACAAGAGAGGGCAGACAGAGTTTAGATCAACAGCACATTTATGTAATGGCATTCAAGCATTCCCTTTCGCCTCTACAGAAACTGCATTAAGCACTGGTACGAGTTCATCAGGGCTGGTTCGAGTCCAGGTTTATTCTGGAGCGCGATCCAAAAACAATACATTCTCACCGCAAACAATATGGGAGCAGACTTTGAACTTACATTCGTGTTGTCGGTAGAGCGGATTGGCCCTCCGCAGCCATACCAAGCCTATGAACAACATCACAGGCCACATGATCTCGGCAAAGAAGCGGATCTACAGAAACAACATTCTAGATTAGAAGCAAAAACAACTTAACATTTATTAGCCAAGTGGAAACATCTCACCCAGCGAAAGTCAATTGTGTGGGAGACTCCAGGCCACTGAAGGCAATAACAGAAAGAGCTACTTGACTTGTTGATTGACAGTCACATTCACAAACTAATAACCCTAATTACAAAAAATGGAGGGGTCAAAGTGAGACTGTTTTCCATTTGAGGGGTTAAAGTTCAACCTAAGGTTAAGGGAATGAGACCTTGACCTTGACTATGTCAACAATCGAGCAGGGGACATTGCGTTTTGTGTATAGTGGGCTGAAACAGAGACTCAATGTTTATTGGGGACATAAATAATCCTGTTTCCTCATAAGACGCCAAGTTTTGGTGGAAGAGAATTGGAGTTCAATGAGGCCACAATGAAAAGCTCTGCTTTACAACAACTGCTCAGCTCCTTGTCCAAATAACTCATTAGAACTTGATTACTCTTTCCACAATTCCATCGTCACATTGTTTGAAATAACGCCTTTGCTTTGATTGGACCTGGGCCTTTAACGCTCCTTCATTCTCAGCCTCTGCAGCTTAGCAGACTGTGTGCCACTTCCAGGACCCACCTTATGCCTAAATCACATGGCCTCTACCCCCACAGTCGCGGGAGGAGCAGTCACGTTGACGAGTCCAGAGAAACACTGTTGCTAAACAGAGACAAGGGGGCTCCTGTACTTGCTCTTTTTTTTTAAATAGAAGAGGCCACCAATATCACAGTCACACACCGCGTATTTACAGAGGCAAGGAACGGGGGCCAAGAATCAATGCAAACAAGGCCGTGTAACAATAGAAGGGTCGTTTGAAGCCCTTGGCAGGCATCGTTGTCTGGGAGAGGGGAGGGTTAGGGGCTGGAGGATGGGGGCTGGTTTGTGGGGTGTGTGGAGGGGGGGGGGGAGCTGGCAGTGAGACATGGGCCAGCGGTCCGATCTTATCTCTGCTCTTGGGATACTCGTTCTGTGTTCCTGGCGTTCCTTCAAACGCGGCCCGCGCTGGGATGCTCAGGGGCCGGTGGGAGGACGGGAGGGTGGGAGGGGATGGGAGGCCTATCCAAAATGCATGGCTGAGCACTCACAATGATCCGAGTTAAGAGAGGCCCTCGCTCAGTGGGCTTCCACCCTATCTGTCCCTGCCTGGTGGTATATCGGTTGACAGGACAAAAGCGTGAGGCACCTTGCACGGACTTGTCCAACAAGAAGGAGCTCAGATCACCTCTTGATGTGAGGCTTGCTCTCAATATGAGCTTTGTGGGTTTTCTTTTATTTTTTCTACCTTTGAGGTGCACCACAATGTCATCTTCAGGAAGAGCAGCAAATCATGCCAAATGTGTGTGTGTGTGTGTGTGTGTGTGTGTGTGTGTGAGTGTGAGTGCGTGCTCACATGCACTTGTGATTTATGACCTATGTAGCAAGTGGGCAATAGTGGAACAAAGAGTATTTTTTGTTGTTGCTCTTTTTTTACCTTTTGTCTCTTCCGGAGGGTCCAGTTTTTCCACAGAAGCAGCCGGACCTGGCTGCCGGTACCCATGGTTACACTTCAGTGCCCCCCCACCCCTTACCCCTCCCAAGAGGGGTCACTACAAGGTCACCAACCCAAGAGGGGTCACTACAAGGTCACCAACCTGGACAAAAACATAAGGACACAAAAACAGACAAGACGAACATCAAAAGACACGGCGCTACTCCGTGGATTTCTCAAAGCCGCGTTCAATTCTAGGGGTAGATCATGCCTCTCAACGTGCAGTGCGTGGGTAGATCATGCCTCTCAATGTGCAGTGGGAGGGTAGATCATGCCTCTCAATGTGCAGTGGGTGGGTAGATCATGCCTCTCAATGTGCAGTGGGAGGGTAGATCATGCCTCTCAGTGTGCAGTGGGTGGGTAGATCATGCCTCTCAACGTGCAGTGGGTGGGTAGATCATGCCTCTCAGTGTGCAGTGGGTGGGTAGATCATGCCTCTCAGTGTGCAGTGCGTGGGTAGATCAGTGTGCAGTGGGTGGGTAGATCAGTGTGCAGTGCGTGGGTAGATCAGTGTGCAGTGGGTGGGTAGATCAGTGTGCAGTGGGTGGGTAGATCATGCCTCTCGGTGTGCAGTCGTGGGTAGATCAGTGTGCAGTGGGTGGGTAGATCAGTGTGCAGTGGGTGGGTAGATCAGTGTGCAGTGGGTGGGTAGATCAGTGTGCAGTGGGTGGGTAGATCATGCCTCTCAGTGTGCAGTGCGTGGGTAGATCAGTGTGCAGTGGGTGGGTAGATCAGTGTGCAGTGGGTGGGTAGATCATGCCTCTCAGTGTGCAGGGGGTGGGCCTCTCTTTTCTCTGCTGCCTCCACACACAACAGTTTGATGCTGAGCGAAACGGACAGAATGTATCCACAACTGTAGAGACAGACCAGCCCAGGGGGGGGAGGCACTTTCTAGGTCATGCCAATCAATACACACAATAGCCCCACAAGCACATATCATTGGCTCTCCTCTCCTAATATTGCATTTGAAATAAATCATGTTAGACGTTAAACAGTGTTATGCTGACAAACACACTGGATCATATTAAGATCTTTCCAGTGACCACTATGTGGAAATGCCCTGACTTGACATACTAGTCTAGCAGTAGTGACATGACTGTTATGTCATGAGTGCATTTCCTACAGTAACATGCTGTATAACACGCTAGACGGCACAGTGAGCTTCTGAACCATGTGTGACATAAGTAAAAGTATGGATGCAAACCAAATACCTGTAGGGAACAGACAGAAGCCTAAATCACCACTGGTTACATCATTCTCTGACATCTTTAAACATGATGTCAAACAGTCCATGCGTTGTTTGTTTTTAAGACGTGGCCATGATGGTTGGTTTTAGCACATTTCCCTGAAGCAGCGTGTGTGGTGCACATACCTCAGGCACCTGAGAGCTCAACACTGACCTGTGAGTAGATTATTCATTTAAGCAGACCAGCTAACAACGCTAAGTGACCCGAGGGCAAGACACTAGCCGCATACACCACAAATCGACGTGGAAAACACGGGGGCAACTATTACATTGTCTTTCCAGAGGAGCCTGTTAGTGATATACTGTGCAATGAACAATAGACTACTGTATACCTTAATAGCAACCTAGTAATAGTAGCCTAGCCTATCGCTCTTAGATAAAATATGTAGGTGAAGGTGAATTGCAGGTTGGCTACTTCTGGTGGAATGAATTAAGGACTATCCTCACAGAATATAGGCTACAATCGTGCTTCAGCGCACCATAGTAAGAATAACAAACTGTTCAGTCTTTGTGACAGCGTTATGTAACATCTATCTATCGGCACTGAGTTTGTTATCTCAAAGACACAAGAACAAATAGCAGGCATTTATCCTTACAGTTACAATACCTGTTGGTAAAAAAATTAGAAGTTACGTAGTCTACTTACCACAGGGGGGACATACTAGCGCAAAGAAACATCTCATAAAATGTTTAACAATAGGCATTTGGCCCGGCGTTCCATGTTGGAGTGTGCGCTGCCGCTTTTGTGCGATCCTACTGGGAGTTGTAATCAGATTATTTTAATCCCCCGCTGAATGCTGAGACCTAACTCACACCTTTCATCCATTTTGCCACGGACCTGCCCAGCCAGCAGCGAGCGAATCAACAAATAGCCTAATGTAAATTAAATGTTGAGGTGTAAATGTTGTATTTTGCTTTCAAGCAGAAGGATTGTAAACAGAGCCTTTGATCTTCAGGCCAAATTCAAGAGCACTAATTTCATCATCCTAAGTGAGATTTGCCACTGTGGGCCATGACCTTTGTGAAAACTGCAAAGTAGTACATGTGCGCTGAACCTGCACCTATTTGTCAAACGGAACTAGGGAAAAATCTAATTTGTATGACACATTTTAGGTTATCACATGTCCACCTTATATTATGCCTTCAAATAAACCTAGTTTGGCTGAAACATATTATAAATGACCACTGACATGAGTTTGTAAATATTGTGAGCCATGAACTGTAGTTTTAATAAGTTACAAAAGTGTGTTCTGACATGTGCCTTAATAATGCTGTAGAAGAGTTAAACCATTTAAGATAAGCAGAGGAATCCTTTTGATAATATTTTATAAAACATTGAGGGATATACAGTTTACATAGAAAATGCACTTACTTGAGCTTAATCAGTGGGGTCTGCAGATATCAAAAGTTGTTTTGTTTTGACATATAAACATCCTTATTGACCTTACTCCAGAAGTGAGCAAAATATATCAATATACTTTGTACAAAACACCATATCATACATCAGTTAACTTTTTAATGTGTTTTGAAAAGACATTAAAGCCAATATTTAAAAAAAATAATAATAATGGAAGTTACGTCCCTCCCAAAGAATGATTCTAATTGTCCATAATATTCACCACACATTTCAGGCAGCTATCCAGTAATGTAACTTAGACATAAGGTTCAATACAAAATATTGTATTAGATTTTTTGATTATACAGCATATCAAATTAAAACATTTGTCCTTTGAATACTTGAACACAAGTAATACTGTACACATACAATAAAATACTGCATTACAAAAATGGTAGAAATGTACAAAAACAATTGGGGATGATTGGATTAAGCCTCGTAAGTGCATTAAAACAGTGGTGATAAAGTGACAATACACACAATAGTAACAGTTGAATTATTTTTGGCATAGTAACAGCACATTTTATACAACAGTCTAATATTCTCCAAGTGAGGTCAATTGCACAGTTTAGAAAGAAAAGGTTTCCACTCTGCCATAACTGTTTAGCAGTCCCATTTTGAATGTTTTGTTTTGTTAAAAAATACATTGTTCATTTTGAACATGTTGTTCATATTTTCTCTGTTGCTGAGCTCCATCTTGATAACACATTTCAAACTGTTTAACCTAAAAGAAGGAACTACGCGAAACACAACTGAAACTAAGTGCATACTTTTGAGTTTTTCAGTTCATCCACCTGGCTTTCCTCATCTAAGCCTGTAGACTCCAGGTAACAGGGTATATATTAACTATATATAACACTTCAGTGGTGTTCTCCTCAGTTTACAATGTCTGTTCAGTTTTTTTTGTGATTCTTCATGTACAATATGACACATTTTTTAGATAACCAGGAACCTCTCAGCCACCGAACGTTGGCCAAGGAAACTGACTTGGGATCAGAATCGAGGTCATACAAAATGGGCCTCTCGGTGCTCAAACTCCTGCAGCCGGCGCGAGCGGAGTCTCTGGTAGACGGGCTTGGCCTCGCTTTGGTTGAGCTCCTCCGGACTGGAGCTAGGAGACTGGGATGGGGAGTGTGGCTCCAGGCTTTGGGTCTCCGCCTCTGGGCACGGCCCGTCCACAGACACCTCGATCTCCAACACCTCCTCCTCCTCCTCCTCGTCATCGTCGTCCTCTGCGCTGTTCGCCGACGCCATCGGCCCTCTGGGCTTGATGGAGATTTCCGTGAGGGACTTGGCCCTGCCCACGGCGGGCGGCTTGTAGAAGGTTCCGGGGGGCGGCTGGAGAGTGCGCGGGGCACGGAAGGTGGTCGGCACTGGGCTGTACTCGCTCACGTTCCCCTCCCGCCTCAGCGCCCCGCGGCCCTGTCGACTCAAGCTGCCCGTTCCAGTCATGCGCTCGGAGAAACGCATCAGCGAGGGCACCGACGACGACAGCGGGATCGTCGTGGCCGCGGTGGTGGTAGCGGGGACTGCGACCCCCGTGCCCCCGTCTCCCCCGGCGCTGGCGTCTTGGCCGGGCAGCTTGGCCACGATCATGGCCGTGCGCGCCGTGATGTCGTAGCGCTTGTACTCGCGGTCCCACTTGCGGCGCAGCGTCTGCGTGTCGATGTAGGTGCTCCGGTAGTGCGCCGTGCCGGACCGAGACTTGAGCCCTGACCGCTGCTGTGGCTGCTGCTGCTGCTGCTGAGGCTGCGGCTCTTCCTCCGAGGCCTCCTCGATGGCCGCGTCCCTCGACTGGGCGCGAGCCGAGGCGGCGGCGGCGGCATCGGCGGCGTTGCGGGCGTTCAGCAGCCGCTCGGGAGGCAGGCTGATGGGCCGGGACGACAGCTTGGACCGCGGAGGCCGCATCTGGACCCGGTTAGAGCCGGAGGCAGAGCCAGGGGTGGGGCTGGTGGGCGAAGCCGCGGGCGAGGAGGACGAGATGGGGATGCAGAGGGAGGAGACCTGGGGGATTCGGGGGAAGCGCGGCGAGCTCTGGATGTCCGGGGTGCTGGCAGATAAGAGACCGTTGATGGTCGAGTCCACGGTATCCATGGCTGTCAAAAAAAAACAAGAGACAAAACCATCAAGCAATCATCCCAAACACTACAGTGCTTTCAAAACATGCACCCATGCAACATGTGTTATCTATTTTATGGGCTCTCTGTGTACTACCACCAATACTGACCAGGTGCATATTCTCTCCCTTCAGTCCTGGCCTTGGCCTCTTTCACCTCATCCATCAGATGCGTGGAGGGGATCACTGAGGAGTGCCTCTTATACATCTTAGCATTTTGCTGCTGCAAAGACACAGAAACTGTATCATCCCGATGGGCCTTGACCAGAAACTGTACTTCACCATCCAAAAATTCGGACCAGGGTTCGGCGCACGTCGTGGCAAATGGGCCGAGACTCACCTCCTTGATGTCCCCCAGAGACGTGGAGTGGCGGCTGAGCTGCCGCTCCTTCTCCTGGGCCGTGAGGCGTGACTTGGCGGGCAGCGGCGAGCTCTCGCCAGCCGCGGGCGAGACGGGCAGTGGGCTGAGGGGCGCGTCGAAGATCATCTGGTAGTGGCGGATGAGGAGCTCCACGATGAGCGCCTGGTAGGGGTAGTCCACCAGCGAGGAGAGCGAGACCTCCGCGTCAGCCTGCCGCGGCTTGATGAGCGTGGGCCCGAAGATAATGCCCAGGTTGCTGGCCGTCATCTTGTTCTCGTCGGCCTTCTCGGTGACCCTGGAGTGGACAGGTGGTTGTTAAAACAACAAAATTAGGAGCCACACATGCACTTCAATCACCTCAATGAGTAATTGTAACAAAAAATAGTAAACAGTATGAGCAAAATGGTTTGTATGAATCTCTGTGCCCAGTATTTGTGAGACTGCCCTATTGTTATACCATTACATGTGTCTGTATCCCAACTATGACTATGGGTCAAGCTTGGGTCAAGCAAAACAAATCACTTAGAGCAACTAGAAGGGAATAAAAACATTTATGTCCAAACATACCTGTGCAGGTGCTCGACCAAGAACTGCAGTGTTTTGTAGTGGGCCGGTGGCAGCTGCCGGAGCAGGTCGCGGATCTTGAAGAGGACGCGGTTCAGCTCCACGCTCACCTGCCGCGTCTCGGAGGCCAGCGACCCGCGCGACGCCTCCACTTCCTCCACGATGACGCTCTGGCTCTCCTTGGCCAGGCCGATGAAGTCGTTGTAGTAGCGGAACAGAATGAGAGGCTCCGGGAGCTGCACGGGACCACAGAAGATCACATATTAGCTTAGCAAACACTTAGCTTAATTATGGATGGCTTAAACCACAGTCATTTTGCAGTGTTTCCCACAGACTTGAATTCTATTTGTGGTGGTAGCTGGTAGTTTTGAACAAATCTGTTTAGCGTGGTTATGATGCCAATAATGTTTTCTTTAAACATGCATGCATGTCCGTAGAGAGACAAAGAGAGACTGTGCAAAGGTGCACATAGCTCTACAATGAAAGGATTTCATCCAATTTAAATAGTACGATATGGAAAATCATTGTGTGGTTGTCAATGTTGATATTGTGGTGGGCCGCCACAAATAAGCCAATGTATAGGAAACACTGTTTTGTCCTCCATAAATAGATATCATAGTTATTTACAACAGAGAATGAGCCACCAAAGATGCCTACCTGTCGCAGGTAGAGCTTCAGGACATTGCTGATATCGTGGGGGTAGAGGTCTGACAGCTCCACCAGGTCCTTGCCATTCTCAAACGCCTGGCACAGCTTCTCTACCCGAGATTTGGCTCCGTTCACGCGGTAGATGCCCTTTGGAGAAAAACAAAACAAAAGAGCCTTTCACGTTCACTTGCCTCTCAAGATACAACCAATTTAGCAGCGCGACAGAGGCAGAGAAATGCCCAGAGATGCATTTTGTTTGGGTGACGGAAGATGTTGTTCATACCTTGATGTTTAGTGCCCTGTTCTCAATCTCCGATGTGCACTTCTTCATGATGAAAGGAATACCATAGGGGCTGTTTTTGGCCGCCTGCGCAAAGTCGACGCCAAACAGGTGCAGCTTGCCGTGCAGCTTCCTGTGGCCGCACTGAATGGCCAGTGTTTCCAAGCACTTCTTGTGGCAGGCCAGGGAACACTGAAGGAGGGGAGGAGAAACAAAAAAAAAATTGTGGCACCAAAGTCAAGCAAGGACCTGAGTGTTGTGTAACGGGCTTAAAACAACGGCCACTTTTCTAAACATTCAAGAATGCTTGGAACTAATTTGATTTATGCAAAGTAGAGAGAGCTATCTAAAAGGAGAGAAAAGGACCTTTAAAGAAGTCATTGAGTATGAGGGATGTGTCTGAATGGGAGTGTGTGTGTCTGAATGGGAGTGTGTGTGTGTGTGTGTGTGTGTGTGTGTGTGTGTGTGCGTGTGTACTCACCTCCTCACACTCGGCTCCATGGAACACCACCAGGCTGTCGCACTCCCTGCACTTCGACGGAGCCCGGAGTTTCCTCAGCTTGTGTGTCTGGGCCGCCTTGGACATTTGCGCATTCCGGAAAGGTCCAGGGGAGCTGGCAGTCTCCGTGACCATTTCACTCAAGCCTGACAGCGGAGAGAAGAGACGAGCACAGCAGCCTTAGCACCTCTCCCAGCAGACAACCAGGCAACGCTCCTCTCAACATTCCCATTTGCAGCCAGCGTCACTTCCAATAAAGGTGAATGAAACCCTTTTAGAAAACAACCTCTTCACAAACCACCTCCTCAAAGTGCGTGACAAAATTTCTTAACAGCATTGTTCAGTCAAAGAAAAAGTCTACACTATCCTTTCAGTGTGTGTGTGAGACTGTGTGTGTATCTGTGTGTGAGTGTGTGTGTGTGCGTGTATGCGTAATGAATACCTACAACAGTCACTATAAAGGACATTCTTAAAATTCTACACTCAGTGCAGTCTCGTCTGCATATTTTCACACAAAGGACGTGACAACAAAAGGAAACAGCCAACTGATAGACACGCGTGCAGAAAACAAAATGATTGACCTTGCATGCCGCGTGTCATTTTCACCACACTGCAACCAAGCGGACACTCACCACCGTTGTCTGAGGGGGATGGGGGCTCCCTCTCGTCCAGGTCGTCCGCTGAGGACATAGTGCCCGTGGAAGGGGTCCGCGGCAGCCTCCTCTTGAAATCCCCTGGGACCAAACAGAAAAATCCCATGGTCATCCCAGTAGTAGCAGCAGCAAGACACCTTCTTTGGCTACCGATATCCGTAAAGTGTATGTGTGTGTGTGTGTGGCAAACACCTTGAGGCTGTTGGGGTTTTTAAGAGGCGTGGGCTGATCTGAGGGGCGTGTTGAGGGGCGTGTTGTCAGATCAGGGGAGGAGAGGGGGTTGCATGTAAGGGAGCAGGGGGGGGGGGCTTGGGGGCGCTGTGCATGGGGATCATAGCCCAAGCAAAAGACCACCCGGCAGGGGCATCAAGGGTGATTCACACCTCTATTCACTGATCAATCCCTCCACCCTGCCTCCCAGACTGGCCGATAATGACCTGATTGAGCCGCCCATCCCAGACATATCTGCCCCTGCATTCCTGGCATTTCACAGGATGCCGGGACAAAGCCGTCGTGAGATGGGAATATTAAAGGAGAGATCCTTCACAAACAGCCCAGATTTGTTGTTTAATGAAATCAGCACAAAAGGAGTTAATCAACATGAGGTGTCTATTAGACATTGGATTGGATATGCACCGAGAAATAATGTGCCACTTAGTTCTAAAAGGCTTAACACTTCTACTCTATGCAAACAGTCTGTTAGCATCTTCAGCATTTATGAGCATTGTTAATACTGAAGGAAATGAGCTGGTATTCAGTGTTGGGGTTTTTAAGTGATTGTTTGTCAAAAGATCAAGAGTGGTGGTTAAACCACAGGAGTATCTTCTACAGCAGATGTTAGCCTGAGTTGCATTAGTGCTCAGCACATTTTTGCAGGGCCCAGAGTGATCTTCCCCCGGGGGCGAGGAGAGGATGCCGCAGTACGTGAGGCTCAGCATGCACGCTTGAGCCCATGACTTGTCTGTGTGTCATAACTGTCAGCAGGCCCAGACGACGTCAGTCAGCTCGGTGTTGATAGAGAGGCTTTGACGTGTGGAATGGTGGAGGAGGAGGAGGAGGAGGAGGAGGAGGGACCCAATGGTAGCTGTGCACACCAACAGCCTCGGGGTGCTTACCAGATGAAAGATAGTGTTTGGGAGAGAGAGAGAGAGAGAGAGAGAGAGAGAGAGAGGGAGAGAGAGAGAGAGAGAGCAGGCCCTACCTGGGCTGGCTATAGAGAGAGAGAGAGAGAGAGAGAGAGAGAGAGAGAGAGAGAGAGAGAGAGAAAGAAAGAAAGAAAGAAAGAAAGAAAGAGAGAGAGAGAGAGAGAGAGAGAGAGAGAGAGAGAGAGAGGAGAGAGAGAGAGAGAGAGAGAGTGCGGGGCCTACCTGGACTGGCTGTAGGAGAGTCCATGGATCTGGACTCGCTGCTGCCGCCTGCACTCTCCGAGTCGCTGCACATGCCCCCACCCTGGTTTCCTGCTCCCCACGCTCGAAACGGGCCCTGTATCCTCAGAGCTGCAGCCACAGAACACACACATGGACCAACGTCAGTGTTACACAATAGGAAGTGAAGACCTTCACACACAAATCTGTCAACATTGGTTTTTTTCCTACATCTTTTTCCCCTCACCAATAGGTCATATGACCTTTAACGATTATCATCTTAGTGTGCACATCATCTAATCAATGGATCTATCTTGGCCTCGGCCGCGTGCTAGGCCTCTAATCAATCTTTAATTATGTATGTGGCATATCTGTCAGACTCCTATAAATAGGCCAGACCAAGAGCAAAGCTCTCAGCTCACCCTAAACAAGGGTTTGAAAGTGAGAGGGCAGAGAGAGAGAGAGAGAGGGAGACGGATGGAGAGAGAGAGGGAGGGAGGTTCTGTAAATAAAGGAGTCATTGGAGGACAAGACAGTGTTAATCTCCAGCCACAAGGATGACCTCGGCAGCCGAGCCCTGGTGGCACACAGCAGGGAGCCGAGACAAGCCAGCTCCTTACAGACTCTCTCTCTCTCTCTCTCTCTCACACACATAGAATTCTTCACCTCGTCTCCAGCCTTATAGGCTACCTGAGTCACCCCTCAGGGCATTAGCAGACGTCCCATTGAGCAGAGCATAGATCACATCTCAGAAGCCTCACCTCACCCCCAACACACACACACACACACACACACACACACACACACACACCATTAGCAACAGCCACACCCTCAACCAGAAGCCGAGACGAGCCCTTCTCTCCAGAGGCCAGTCCCCCTCATTCTAACCCCAGCATAGATCCCATCTCATCATGTTCATCAACATTATTAATAAGGGAGAGCCTTGTGGAGACCCTGTGCTTCCTATTCATGCTCTACAGCACAGCAAAGGAGCGCTTTCAACTTTTTGATACGGGCACATTCTCAAGCTCCTTTGAAAGTTCTTACGAGCTTCAAGATTTGAAGACACCTTTTTACATTTTACTTAGCCAATGGTGTACATGAAAATAAATAACACCTATTCAGGAACCTTCAAACAGCCTTTGGCTTCTAAAATCATTTTGCTCATTCAACACAGATTTACACGTATAATCTCCTACCTCCAGCACAACCACCTGAGCAGCAGCCATTGTGAGCTTAACAATCTGTCAATGGCTCCCTTTCATTTCAATGGTAACACATTCATCTGGCTGTAGGAGGCGGTTAGTATTAGGGAAGGTGTGTGGGGGCAGATATGATCTAAACTCATTAGCGGGAAACAATCTAGATCTAGCCAGAAAGGGAGAGGGTGTGATCGTGTGTCTGTGAGGTGAGGTGTGTGTGTGTGTGTGTTTGGGGGGGGGGGTTAGCTCTGGGTGTGTATTCCACAGGCTACACTTCACTTAAGGGAGCATTTAGCAAAAGTGAGCCACACTGTATTGTAATGCAATTTGAATTGACATTGCTAACCACTAGGCTAGAGTTCTGAGAGGGAGTGACAATGGCAAATAAAAACAGGGAACAGAATGTGTCAAAAAGTTGGCGGAATGTCTTCATGCCTGAACACTAGGGCACTAGGGCACAAAGGGAACATTCCACATTAGTCATGCGCATATCTGATGTGTTTTATTTGCTGTTCTTCTCAAACTGAGTTCTAATTATATTCACACTATGAATTATGTTTTGCTTTGCCTTATATTTCTGTCCCATACTAGATCTATGTATGTTACCCTTCCACTTTTTACAAATATTTTATTGCTAAAATATGTCGAGGAAACTTTCGGGTAAAGAGTATCATGTGCCAACAGCTTTGTTTAAGAATACAAATCCAGACTAGATATGTAAGAGAGGTATATAAAGTCAACCGACAAATGAAAGCTGTTAATGTTGCTAAATGTAGTGTGTTTGTTTTTCTCCAGCGGAGAGGACTTGCCTTGGATGTCGGTGCTGCTGTTCGAGCGCCTCTCGGCAATCTTGGCCGGCCGTGAGTGGAGTGGGCTCTCCACCTCGTCTGTGCCCAGGAAGTCCCCTGAGGTCACGGACACCTGCGACAGGTTCCCATGAGACGAGTGGCTGCTGCTCATCGACTGCTTGAAGGGGAACCTGGAGGAACAGGGAGAGGAAAAAGAACCCGTCGTCAAGTGAGAACAAGAAGAAGAAGAAGAAGAAGAAGAACAAGAACAAGAACAAGAAGTGGACAAGAAGCGTCAGAAGCGTTCAGGGAGCCCTGTTAAGCATGTTGTAGCAACCCTCTTGATTCGCTAATGGAAAAAATGGTTGTAATCAGATAGTTCCAGATATACACATGAAGTCATCCACCTGTTTTGGCATCCTGTATGTAAGCGCATGTGTTTGTTTGTTTGTGTGTGTGAACAGTGTGTGTGAGTGTGAGAATGTGAATACGTGTGTCTTTTTTGCTGAGTGTTTGTCGACAGCATGTTTTTCAGCGGTCACAGACGCGTGGTGGTGATGACCACGCTGATGTGAGAAGTTCTGCCTCTCCCACACACACTCTGCTGTCTGGCCAGGGGCCCCTTTTGATCAGCGGGCAGGATCTGGCAGGAGGAAGTGAAGGAAACAAGGCTCCCCTCCACCCTCCACAACAAAAGCCTGTCACCTCCACACCAGCGTCTGTCGCTGCCACCCCAAACTGGACACGGACCCCATTTTACAAGCCCGCCCCCGAGACAAAAAAAGCCCCTTTTGAAACTCGGTCTCACTAGTGACAGCTTAAAAAGTTGTGTGCGAGAGAATGCGGATCTAAGAATGTTACAGGTTGGTTTGAACATGAATGACAGAGACATAATGGGCAAACCAAAGGTGTAAAGTGCATGTATGCAATGTTACCTTTAACGTAAACTGGAAACCATGTTTCTAGCTAGCTTTCTAGCTCAATCAGAGCGGTCAGAGGTGTCAATGAATAGTGTTTGAGTGTGTGTTGTGGCCAGGGGAGTGGTGCAGGGGCATGCATGTGTGTGTGTGTGTGTGTGTATGTGGGGTCGGTTGGTGGTGAGGCAGGGGGAAGCGGAGGGCTCAGTGATTTGTGTTGTTGTTGCTGCGGTCCAGCGGGCAGTGAGGGTGTGGTGACCCTGCGTAGTGAAAACAGAGCTGACCAAACCCCCTCTACTCCGTACTGCCTCCGCTTCTGTGCCACTCTGCCTCTCAGGACCTCTATGGCTATCTGGCTTTACCATTCTCTCTCTCTCTCTCTCTCTTTCTTTCTTTCTTTCTTTCTGGCCCCCGCTCTATCCTTCGCTCCTCCGACCACAGCCATTTCCTCAGGAAGGCCTGTGGGCGCCTAGTCAATTGTGTTAGAATTTGTCCGACGCAATCCCTCTCTCCCTCTTTCCTCCTCCAACAAAAATCCCTCTCTCTCGTTCGCCCCATCCCCTCTCTCAACATTTCTCATGCCCATTAAATCTCTCTCTCTCTCTCTGCCACGTTCCAACACAATTACTGTTGGAATTCTCTCCACCTCTCTCTCTCTGACTCAGCCATTCTCTCATTCTCTCACACAATCCTCCTCTACTTTTTTTAGTGCGCATCACTCAGCACGCCACTCAAGTGTTCAGTAAATGCAGGTTGGCCACAGAAAGCTCTTTCTTCAAACATTGCTCTCTCAATTCCCCTTTTAGAACCACAACTCTAGCGCAGACAAGACATTCACTACCACACAGAAGATAAAAATCAAAAGGAAAAAAGTAAGTTCTGCACACTGTTAGATGCTCCCATAAACTTTATTCAGCAACGTTTCGACCCTATAGATTTCCGTCAGGCACTGTAAAAATAAGGTTTACGGGAGCATCTAACAGTGTGCAGATGTGGAGCATCTAACAGTGTGCAGCCCTGCATTCTGCTTGTTGACTACCACAACGATAACTCCTGCATGCCAGTGTGTTGTGACTATATCTTAACCTTGACATTGATTTACTGAGCAGCAGATGCCTTCATCCAAATCAACTCACAGTGGCTATAGTCCAGACACATTTCTTTTCCCTATAAGTTATTAAATGTCCATGGTGTTGTTGGCAACTTGCTCTATCAGTGATGGATGTGTACAACGCAGTACAAGAATGTAAACACAATACGCATGTATATTTAGAAGCTGAAAGAGTGTGTGTGGAATCACATTAGTAAGAATGTGTGCACGTCCACTCACCCAGAGTTCTGCGTGGCAGGCAGGTCGTAGGTGAAAGACTCTCCTCGGCTCCGGTCCGTGGGGAGGCTCCTGACGAACTCCGAATAACGCTGGCCCGGCTCATAGAGCTTGGCGCTCTCACACAGGGACTGGTAGTTGACCGGCAGCGACACCACCTGGGCCTGCTGCATCTGGAACCAGTTGACCGTCACCTGGAGGAGCGGAGAGGGGGAGGGGGGGCACACACACGTCATATACCGGCATCACTTGGATCGGTCAGACAGAGTGAGCTGGATTCTTTCATTTATTTCCATGTCATGTCATATAAACACTTGTACAGATGTCTGTGTACTTTATCTAAATGGTTCTAAATTAAACCCAATACAGCAGCTACAAATAGTTACATTATATCAAAAACTGGTATGATATAAAACTCACTATTTGAGTAGTATTAATAGATGACATGATGGACATATATAGACATAAGTCTGATGGTTGTGTGTATATGATTGCGTTTGTACAGGTGTGTGTGTGTGTGTGTGTGTCTGTTTGTTTAGTGAACTCACCGCCTTCAGTGTCAGGTCGCACTGAAACACCAGCTCGCGGACCTGGGTCAGGATTTGTCTCTTGGCTTTGGCCAGGTCCACCTTCTTCACAGCCACATCGTTCACGCAGGCCCTGCAGTGCTCCTTGGCTTCCTCCGCCTGCCAACAACGAGCGGTCAGTCAGACAGCCGGTCAGACAGCAAACCAACAGACCATCCTCAGACAACACACACGCCCGCCTCGATCTGGCAAACTCAGTGCCAACGCAAACCTCCTCTTTCCTTTTCTCGCTCCTCAGACTTCCTCATTTCCAAACCAAAATGGGAAACACACCCACTCTGAGCTATAAATGGCGTTTTGAAATGATTTAAGACCGACACCAAAGTCAGAGTGGCGTTTTCAGGCCTTGCGTTCAAGGGATTTACACTCAAAGCTATGACAGGTTCTTGTCATCACTGGTCAATCTAAGGTCATGGAGTGGCTGTGTTTTTCTGTGGCGTCTCCAGTCAGACTGATACCATAATGGCTAGATGGACGAGACTGCCCAACGGGGGCTGGCTATTTCTGGCTCTGCAGCGCCACAGTGTCGTGTGAGAGCTGACATGAGAGTCCTAAGTGATGCTTTGGAGTGGCCAATAATCCAGCCAGCAGAGGTAAAGTGAAACCTATCATTTGTTTTGTTTGTTTGTTTTTTTGTACGTTTTCTGTTTCCTTGGCACCAAGGCGAGGAAGGATTTTGTCTTCTGATTTGATGTTCACACTCCTAAAAATCCCATCACAAAAGGGGTTTTCATGCAATGTCCCCAAAACAGTTCCTCATACTTTTTGAGCCAGTTTCCCAATGCACGGATTAAGCCTAATCCTCGACTAAAAGAGAACTTCAATAGAAATCTCTGATAAAAAAGCTTTGTCTTGGACCAGACTTAACCCCTGTACAAGAAACTGGCCCCATATGTTTACATGCATGTTTTTGTGTGTTTGTACCCACATCCCTGTGTAAGCAACCATCCGAGTATACATTTATATGTGTGTGTGTGTGTGTGTGAGTGTGAGTGTGAGTGTGAGTGTGAGTGTGAGTGTGAGTGTGTGTGGAACACATATGTGAGTGTGAGTGTGTGTGTGTGTGTGTTAGGAACACATATGTGAGTGTGTATTTTGGGACAGCGTTAGCAGCTGCGGACCTTCTGCAGCGCCTCTTCCTCCAGACGCCTCCTCTTGTCCAGCTGTTTGCTGGCGGCTCCGCCGGACCCTGCTCCCGAGGCCTCCTCCTCCGCCCGGCTGGTGGAGTGGCGCGCCTTCTCGTACTCCTCCTGCCGCTGGGCCTGCAGCAGCCGCGCCTTCCTCAGGGCACTGTCCGCCTCGTGCTGGACACACACACACACGCACGCACATACATACACACACACACGCACCCACACACATGCACACACACAAACACACACACACGCACATACAAACACACAGAGAAAAAAGAAAGGTATTAACACCGACTGGTCAACATGGAAACACAAGCATACCATCCTGAACACTAAGCAGAGCAATACACAGTTTGCTTTGCACACACACACACACACACACGCATGTGTTACAAAACTGCTGTTGACTCCACACAGCTAAGTTCACTTCCTAATTTTCAGTGCCAGCATGCATGAAAGTACTCTCCACACTGCACACACATGTATACATGCGCACACACACACACACACACACACACACACACACACGCACAAACTTTAATCATCCATCACAAACACAACAGACCTCTTCCATATTCCACTGTGCTACGTAACATTAAAGTAAACACATGCTTGCCCAGCGCTACAGGAGAGGACATGGTCACTTAAGTGAACACAATGTACAGTGCCCCCTATGCCCCCCCTCTCCACACGCTGCCATACCCACATCCCTGACGCTGGTGCTGTCGTGCCACTTCCTCAGAGCCCAGTTCTGCTTCTAGGTGTTGAGCTGCTAAACATCCTGCCCCTCTTCCAAGGAGCGGCATTCTCACAACAACCCCAGATCACGCTCAGTCTGCCGCCCTGATGCCAAGGAGCGATATGAGACCGCTCGTCACACATACTAGCAGTTAGCTCACCACATCACTCAAAGCACTTGTGGCCCCATTTACGTAAGTGCTTGTTGTGATTGTCTAATGCTCGAGGCTTGACAACACTGAACTGCAAGAGGACCTTGCAAGTGCTAACGCTGACACTGACTTCCCTCTTCATGAGCTACACTCTTTGTGTTGTGACTTACAAACAACTATCCTCAAGTCTATGAGGCTATGTTACGCTTGTGAAAATAGGCTATGACCTATTTGTTTGCCTCTGGTCTTTCACTGCAATTATGTTAGAGGTTTCAGCGGGAAGTCTGCTGTGATTAAAACTACAAAAGATCTGATGATGAAATGGAAGCTTTGTTAATTTAACGCTTTAGCAAATCATAGCTGATTAGATTGCCAACTATGACATTTTAATGAAGGTAACTAGATAGTGGAGGAAATGGCTCCGAAAGGGCCACGGGAAAACTATGGACCTATAAAAAAGTCTGTTGTAGATTCACACGATGTGGACCAACATTTTTTCGACATGCAGTTGCAGTTTACACACACGAGGTGATGCAATAACATATTAAATGTGTGATTCTGATAGTTCTCACAGAGTTGAAGGTGTCATGATAAAAAAAAAAAAATCCACAAATCTTTCATAAAATGACTTGTAATAAACATCGAAGTCATTTCAGATCATTTCAGCAAGGTAGAGTCATTTTCAGGAACTTAACTCCTGACACACACCGATGACTTTTCAACTCTCTGCTCCCTCTGACACCCACCATTTTCTTCTGCTCCCTCTGCCACTGCTCCTTGACCTCCTTCCTCAGTCTGTCCAGCTCACTCTTCCTGGACTGGAGCGGCTATGGGGGAGTAGAGAGCACAGGCACACAGTCAACATAAATCAGAAGACCGGTCATATGGACACACAGGCCTGTTCAGAATGACACAGTCAACATCAATCAGAAAACCCGTCATATGGACACACAGGCCTGTTTAGAATGACAGAGGTCCAGAAGATGGAGGGGGTGGGGTGTTACCTGGATAAACTTATTAGCCTGCAGGGCTGCGGTAGTGTGCAGGATGACATGGCTGTACTCAATGTCGTTCTTAAATGCCGCCGTGTAGATCTCTTTGAATGGCATGAACTCCTTCAGGACCCGATGATGAGGAAAAAGGACAAAATAAGACAGCTTCCTGGTTAGATGCACCTAATTTATCATTTCACAGCCCTATGGCAATGTGTTGTTCCTAATGTTTCTTCAGTATGCTGGTTAAATTGTGTATTTGATGTATTTAAAACAGTAGCTGAGACAAATCGTAAAAAAGAGGAAAAATAACCTGTTGGCTGGCGAGCGTCTTTGCAGATTCGGCCATTTTGGCAAAGCTCTTGGCGCACTCGATATCTAAATAAAGAAAGCAAAGTAAATCACAGAGAAGGTCAGCAAAAAAAATAAATACTGGGAAAGAAAAAAGAAAGAAATGGCGTTCCCAGCATCTGGTGTGTGAAGTCCGCGCGTAAAGCAAACACACAGCCTCAGTTCTGTCAGTGTGTACATAAACCAGCCCCAAAAACGGCAGATTCATGTCCGCTAACGACTGTTCCGCCCTGGGCAGAGAGGTGAGGTTAGGAGACAAAGCCTGCATCCCACACGGGCCCCAGCACTGACCTGGGTACAGCGAGCATCAGTACTGTCGCCACTATCAGCCATTATCAATGATATGGACCAGACATGAGCGCTGAGCTGATGTTGCAAAGCTTTATCAATGTATAACATGCTGTACCACTGCGCCTCTCTCTCCATAACTCTTCTGACACCAATGGGGAGTGGAGGGCTGGTTTTTCTTAGAGATGGTTCAGGGTAAGGTCACTGAGGTTCCTACCGCCTACACTGCCATAGGGTCATGGATCGTCATAGTCAGCCAAAGGTCACTCAAACGGGCTGACTCGGAGACAGCTTTATCCTACTGTCCTTAGTTCCCCGCAATGAGGAATTAATAAGTACTGATTAATGATTGATGGGAGTACTTTTAACACTTTACCAACACACTTGATAAAAAGTTATACAGTTCATCATAAAGACTTGATTACTCATTTAGGCTTTGAAGAGCCAAGGACACAGTTTTCCGGGCCCTGATCTGAGGCCAGTGTACGTACCCAGGCTGATGCGCTTCTCCACCCAGCTGAGCAGGTCCTTGGTGTACTTGGACCAGGCCTTTGCGTAGAGCAGCGCAGACTCCACGCCAGTGAGGCTCCCGTGAAGTACTGTATCCACCTCCTCCACCCGCGCCGGCGGAGATGGACCTGCCACACACACACACACGCACGCACACACACACACACATGCACACACGCACACACACACGTCAGTCAGAATTATGTTATAGTTCCTGTGCTTCATATGTACAGATGTAGCTGGCAAGGTCACCAGAAGTGTGAGCCATAAAAAAAACTCCATTGACCTTTGTGTAGCTAGCTGTGCGCATGCATCTGTGTGTGTGTGTGTGTGTGTGTGTGGGTGTGTTACATAGCCAGAGGGGGTCACCTTAATTCAGACTGACGCTAAGCAGCTCTGACAGGGGATTGGTTATGACGGCCTTATGACAGGAAACTATACCAGGCATACCAGGGTAATGCTCCCTACTTATACACACACAGTGGCTAAAGCCCTTTATCCATGGACACACACACACACACACACACACACACACACTTGTACCAGTAAACTGCTGAGTTGGTGGGGCTTGTGTACATTCTTGAAGTGGAATGGGTCTGAGCACTGCTTCCTAGCATGTCAGAGTTGGAGTCTAACCACAAAACACAAGGCTTGAAATGACCTACGAAGGCATGTTCTCCCCCCACAGGCCCCTAACCTAAAGCAGACCACACACCCACAAGCGTTGACCCAGAACCCAGCGGTCTGTGCGAGCCGCGGCGGCGGGCTGACCCTTACCTGGGGGATCATCCTTCTCTGGTCCGGACCCTCCGGACTCCACGCACAGGTTTTCAAAGGACTGCAAGGGAGAGACAATGGGGGGCCGGGTCAGTGGCGCAAGGTGGGGAGGATCATGGTGTCCAGACAGACAGGAAAGAGGCCCTCGAGCCGTGCGGTAAACAAGCATCTGCCCCCCCTGCCCAGCCCTGCCCGTGCCCTACTAACGCAAGGGTCATCTTTTTTACGGCGAGGGCCGGCACATCGCTCTCAGCATGATCACTGACTTCCATAAGGATATTTCTGGAGCTCTAACCCTCTCCAAAACAGGAAGAGAGCCCTTTGCGGACTAAGAAAACAGGGGTGGCGGTGGCGATTTTTCATACCCCTGCTGACCCCACCACCACGCAGGTTCTTAAAAAAAGGTGGAAGGGGACATCCTCTGCAGTTGTCCGACACTGATTCATGATCTCTGATCTTTTCTATCTCTTCATGTTGTTGTTTTTCTCCACCCAAAAAAAAGCAAAGGGAAAGTTGAGGAGGCGCAGATGTCTTACCCGGCTTCTTCGAGTCTGGGGAAGCCCCAACGCTGATCCATTCTCTACATCTCCCATAAGGAAGTCAGACACTCTGAAGAGGAAAAGAGGAAGGGGGAGAGAGGGGGAGAGAGAGAGAGAGAGAGAGAGAGAGAGAGAGAGAGAGAGAGAGAGAGAGAGAGAGGGGGAAAAAGAGGAAGAGGATGACTCTGCTGACAAAGGGAACTCTACAAGCCACTGATCTCATTCCTGACTCACAGGCAAACTGGCCCTCACCCTGTTCCATTTAAACACACACACACACACACACACACACACACACACCACATTCAGAAAACAGTCTCTTTGCCATGAGCCATCAGTGGACTGAATCCAAGAGAGACACAGCTGTTATTAAATGAAAACAGACGTGAGCGCTGGCATACGCCCCTCAGATGCACACACAAATTCGTCCATCATCGCTTACTTATGGCAAGAGAACGCTGACTTTCATACGTGATCCATCTCTCAACTGTCAATGGTATGCAGACGGTTGCGTGTGTGTGTGTGTGTGCGTGTGTGTGTGTGTGTGTGTCCGCGCACACATTTCACTTACACATTGCCAAACGTGAATGCCAAAGTGTCTATTGAAGTGTAGATCTCGCCAAAGAGCTTCTGCTTGTTCTCTTCATTCACTTCCTTGAAGTTCACACCTGTCAAAAAAGTGCATAAACAGTGCCAAAAATCAAGAAGATGTGCGAAACCAACCCCCTACCCACATCACACAAGAGCAGTCGGGTGGATCCAGCTCACTCCCGACATGCCAGCTACCATATGGTTAGCTCACTCAGACGGGGCCAAGCATTTAAACAAAATCACAGTCTCGTGAGAAGCGCATGAATACGTCGACACAGAGAAGAAAAGCGAAGGACAAAAGATCAACACAACAAATCAAGTGTATTTTTTTTCCGTCTTTTTCTTTGCTGTGTTTTTTCTCTGTGTTTTTCTGGAGTTTGGCTTGGCGAGGCGTGCGAGAGCAGAGGTTATGCACAGTCGCCCTTGTCAAGGTTGAAATCTTGGATGGCGAGAGGGAGGTGTAAAACCAAAGCCTCTGACAGTAATCTGCTAAAACAACCATTTCCTGTCATGAGCCTAAGAGCTCGGGCAGTTTGAAAACATAAAAAGGGAGCGTTAAAAAATAAGAGGCAAAAAAAGATCAGTAGTGTAAATAAGCTATAATCAGCCAACCAACCCCCCCACCACCACCACCTCCCCCCACCACCACCACCACCATGATAAACTTCCTGTCAAACTGGGAGGAGGGAGGGGTGGATGCAGCGGGAGGGGTGGATGCAGCGGGAGGGGTGGATGCAGCGGGAGGGGTGGATGCAGCGGGGAGCACGACAGACATCGCCGAGAAAACCACTGACGCCATTCCCCCGCTCCCTCCACACCACCGTTAGTCTAGGAGCACATTCTCCTTCATGAACACACACACACACACACACACACACACACACACACACACACACACACACACACACTCACTCACATGCAAACAAACATGAACAAGTACACACATACCCACACTCCAAAACGATGGGGATTTCAAGACATCACAACGCCATTCAGAGACTGTGATATTGTAGAATTGCTATTTTGAAATCACACTTACCGCTAGAGGTTTCATTTCCAACACACTAGTCTAACCATTCTTCTCATCGTTCTTCGAATCAATCAATCACTCCCTTGGACTACAAACTCTCATCCATGTCACCACTTGACAGCTACAGAACAGGAACACGAACACTGCTGAGGCTATGCTCAAAGGATCTGAAAGCAAGACTAGAAGATTCTACTAGAGGAAGCCCTTGCCGTGTTTGCATGTATGCGTTTCTTCACACAACAGGAAACCAGTAGCAAAGAGCTGAGGCTCGCGCTCCTCAGGCTGTCGTAAAAGCTCGGAGCGTCTGCCGAGAGTTTCCTGTCACCAGCGACGCCGTAACAGAAACCACAAGCGCACCAGAGGGGAACACCTCAGAAAGGCCACCGATGGGGTACAGCTTCCCACTCCCTCTGAATCTTATTCGCCTTGGTGGCCTGTAAACCAAAAATAAACAAATACTCACCTACAACCAGACTGCCCATCCAGAAGAACACACACACCGCAAATCAACCACGACGAGTCCAGGCCTGAGAGACACTCCTCCCCACTGAAGCAGTGTTGCAGCTCCGTCGATCAATTCAGTGCCCCGAAAGATATGACGAACCACCGAAATGGCCAAATGATTCAGTAATTCCTTGTCTTGAGGTTCCTCGTGTTGGTTGTATCGTGGATGTATGGCCGCTTCGAGAGCCCAATTTCGAGGGATCCTCCGAGTCACTCCTCTGTGGCCGCCTAACCTCCGCCTGCGAAAGCTAGCCGTGAATGTGGCCGTCACGTCTCCCTCGGCCCCCCCACCCCCTTTCCCTCTCTTCCCCAACAGGACATCCTGAAGCTCACGGGAACACAATGGCAGCCCCTCTCCAGCCACTCACAATCCAAACGTGGAAATTACATCACCAAGCAAAAATGGCATTGTTTTCTCTCCCCCTTCTCTCTCTTTCTAGTTTTTTAATCCTTTCTCTCTTTCTCTCCCTCTCTCTTTTGACATCTCTTTCGTTTTGACATCTCTCTACATTTCATCCTTTCTTTCTCACATGCCCTACTTCTTCGGCTTTCGATACTTCTTGTCCCCTTCAATCTCCTTGAAGTCTCTCTTTCTCTTTCTATATCTCTCTCTCTCTTTCTCTCGCTCTCTCCCACCCCCACTCTGACAAAACACAGCAATCCCAGTAAGCTAATCAATGTCACCTCTGCGTCCCTCGGAAGCCGGCTGACAGGGGGAGATACTGATGAGAAGTGGACGCTTTTGCTCGAGCTGGCCAACACACACACAGCGTCTCGGAGTTTCCCACACATGTTACACGACCCCCTGTCCCGGGGGATGACCTACAGAGACCGCAGCGCAGCGCAGCGCAGCGCACCTTCACGTCTTCATGTCAAGTCATATCGAGTGCAGGCCCACATCGGTTTGGAGCGTGAGGAGTTGAGAGTGCTCAGAGCTACGACGGCGAGTTGAAGTGGCTTATGGGAGAGGCCTGTGGTTGTGGCGAAGGGCAACATGGCTCAGAGGCGATGAGAGGTGTTGGGTAAGAGTTGAGGGCACGATGGGAATGGTGATGGTGTGATATAAACACACACACACACACACACACAAGTAGGTATACATGAAAGTATTGAAAGACTATATTAACC
>NC_063204.1:6074996-6242496 GCF_017589495.1 Alosa alosa
CAGAGAAAGAGAGAGAGCGAGAGAACACTTAGTGAAGTGAGACACAACCACGAAGCACCAGCATGACACAGCCTGAGTCATAACCACACACTAAATTCACACAACAACGCCCCCAATGGCGCCAGTTCTCATGAGGTACAAACACCCCTTCTTTACCGTTTGACGAATCATTACACGTGTCAGTGAGGCACTCAGGTAGAATAGTACGAGTGCTCACAGGAGGTGGGTTGACCCAATGGCCTGGATGCCTAACTTGATGCCTTGGAAGGTGAAAGGGAAATCCGGTTTGTAGCCATAGGGATGATGAAAGCCTGATGACTTGATCTACAGCCTTGGGGCCCTCGAGAGTGAGGCCCTTCACCTTTCAAATGCTCCTGGGGGCTTTCCCACATCCATCTCTCTCTCCTCACCAATAACCTGCCTGTCAAACCTCTTCCATCGAGGCATTGCTGAGGAAAAACAACTGTGGGTCCACACCACCGCTTGTAGTTCAATCAAAACAACAAAAGCAACAACACGAAAAATAGCAGAAGGTCAGTGAAATATTGTACCAAATAACAAAAACAAACGTCTAAGTCACTGCAACACATGTACAGTAAGCCACAAAGGCCTCTAAACACCAGTCTCACCACAGCACTGAACCAGTGTTACATATTCAGCCCTGGTTGACCATTAGCCCTGTCAAAGCCCCTGGTGAGGCATTAGATTTATGGACAGGAGCCGTGGTCACTCTCCAACAGCAGCTGATACCATCACCACTTTATAGCTTGCCAACTCACACAGAAAGCCCCAAAAGCAAAGCAAATACCTGCACCATGACTAAGGATCCTCCGACACACACCCTCCCCCAAAACCATACAAAACAAACATCCAGAACTCAGTGCTTAAGCCACAGTGGGAATGGGTGGGAGGGGGCTTCATATAATTGGGCAAGTGGGAGTCCATTGGTTTCGGCCTTGGGCCTGAGAATGTCCATTAACAGGCGTTAGTCACAGAAGGGGAGGGGGGGGGTAGATAAGAGATAGATAGAGATAAAGAAAGAGATGGAGATAAAGAAAGTGGGAGAGGGAGAGAGGGGCAGATAAAAAGAGAGAGACGGAGTTACAGAAGATAGAGACAGATGGAGAGATTGAGAAGAGGAGAGATAGATAGGATGATAAAATGAGAGAGATAGAGAGAGAGAGGGAGAGAGAGAGAGGAAGAGAGGAGGGAGAGATGGGTGGATAAGGAGAAAGGAGGACAGAGAGTGGCGGCGTAGTGACTGACTGACTGACTGGGATGGTGGCTAATGCTTTTCTCCGCGTGCCGAGAGGGTGAGGTCAGCCGCACCCCACCCACCCAGAAACACTCTCCAGATGCTGCCGCTAAATCACCACGCTCCCCAAACCCCCACAGATCACACAGGGAGGGGCCGCAGGAGAGAGGGATGGACAGAGCATGAGAGAAGTGAAGAGAAGAGAAGAGAAGTGAAGTGAAGAGGAAAGGAAAGGAGAGAGATAGAGGGAGAGTATGAAACAAGGATGCAAACACATGTGTGGTAAAAAAAGAGAGAACGATCGACCGTGTTAGCGTGGTTCTACACGCAGTTGTCCTCTAAATGCAGTGTTTTGTAGGCTACTCAAGGCATTTCACTGTTGTGGTGTTGGCCTATGTCTTGAGTGATGGTTGTCCCTTTAAATGTATGGGACTTTAAATTACATTTTAATTATGTTTAACTCCATGCTGTTTTTGTTGATAGACCAAGCATCTTTGATTCAGAGTTTTCCTACCTATTTTAATAAACGACACATGCACTTGCGTGGTTAAAGTAAGGAATTGTTTTCATACACTTGTAATTCCCACATAAAATTAGATACTAAGCCTAGGTTACATTAAAAAAAAAATGTTGTCTGTTACTATGTCTATGACTAGATCAAACTTCGTTACGGATAGGCTTATGGACCCTTTCAAGAGAGTTCCATTATCAGCATCATAGTTGGCCCCACAAGGCTTCCGTTTTAACATTCCATATGTTATCTTAATGCAGAGGAAGTAGATTGGGAACCAAATAGAACGTTCAAGCATTGTTTTTGTTTTTATTGTTGAAAGGGTCTATATGTGGAATAATTGTATTATTGTAGGCTACGGCTCTGGATGATCACAGTCTGATGGCAGCGCCAGCGTCAGCTGAACCAAAGCTTACACACTAGTCAAGCCCACAGTTGCGTCTTAAAACTAAGCTGAAGTAGATCTACTGCGGAGGTAAGATAAGTAACGGTAGCCTGGTGCAAACTGAGAGTGTTGTCTCCCAATGGAGTGAGTGTAGCCTATATGTTCTTAGCTGCTATCAGGGCTATCTACCGCTCCTTTGCTACATGATCAAACATTATCAGATAAGTGACAGCAGACATTTGACCAGCAGGCCCATATGAGAAACGCTATTCTGGTTCCTCTGGTAGCCTGCGGTAGATGACGTGAGTCGCCGAAAAAGCGTTGCAGTTTGCATCTCTAGAATGAGATAAACCATAAGGAACCGACAGTGAGACGGAAGAGGAAAGGGTGAATAAGAGGGAAATGGAATGGATGGGGAATAAAGGGAAATCTGTGTTCCGCTGGCAGGGATGTTGTGCTGCAACTTCCAGTTAGTGTTTTGACGGAGGTCAAAAGCATAACCCCACAGTGACACCGGGAGAGAGAGTGAGCACGAAAAGAGAGTGACAGACAGAGAAAGAGAGAGGGCAGCGTTTGTGCTGACGGTGGGCCGCAGGATTACCCTGGGCATGGAACAGGGGATCAGAGAGACTTTAGCCGTCTCACGCTTTTTTATCTTTCGTATTCTTTTTTTTTTCCCCGGCATAACAAAAAAAAAAAAAATGAAGGGCCCACTGTGGAACGAATGAGGCCGTGGATGTGGACGCCATGGTAACGACAGCTGAACTCCACTCCACCCATCCAAAAACAGAGAGAGCGGGGAAAAGAAAAAACGAATACAGTCACTTAAAAGGAACTTCCAAAACAACTCCAGCTGATAAAGTTATGCAGGACAAAGGCACACTAAAACACACATGTTATTCAGTCCACAAAGGCCTTTATCCACAACTACATGGGGTGCAATGAATACAGTTGTGCTGTTCAGTGTATGTGCTTCCCGGGGGTCCTGATCCCACGACCTCAGCACCGATAGTACTATGCTGTACCAGACGAGGGCCCCGACGTAAACACACACACACACACACACACACACACACACACACACACACACACACTGAATCCGTCTGGAGGAGTCTGTTCCCCATTGTAGCGCAGCCAGTCACGCCAGACAGACAGGGCAGCTCCCCACCGCTCGCCTCCCATCAGAGGAGGCTGCCAACAACACGAGACGAGAGGCTGGCGCTACGCTCAGGAATGAAAAGGGGAGCTGCCATGGCGACGCTATATGCAGCCGCTACGCTCAGCTCACACTCAACTTCCTGTTGTTTCATTCTCCGGTTTGGAGGTTCACGCTCCTTTGGCATCATCAAGCTCCACTGGCTCTCCCACCACACAAGATGTGGGAGAAGAGAGGAGAGGAGAGGAAAAGAGAGGAGAGGAGAGGAGAGGAGAGGAGAGGAGGAGAGGAGAGGAAAAGAGAGGAGAGGAGATGGAGGAGAGGAGAGGAGAGGAGAGGAGAGGAGAGGAGAGGAGAGGGAGGAGAGGAGAGGGGAGGGAGAGGAGAGGAGAGGGAGAGGAGAGGGGAGGAGAGGAGAGGGGAGGAGAGGAGAGGGGAGGAGAGGAGAGGCTGCTTCAGCACCTGTGGAATTGACACTGGCGGTAAGTGGAAACAGCTACACACACGGTAAGTGGAAACAGCTACACACACACACATTAATCCCCCTGGGAGGATGCTGGCTGTAATGAGCAGGTGGGTCAGAGTTTAATGCCGGTCAGCCCCACAGCCTCAGGCCACCGGCTCTTAATTGGACCCGGGGTCAATGAAGGAACCCTCTCGCAAAGACATTACCCTGCCAGTGACAATAAGACGCACACAATGGCCTCATCCCGCACAACACCTCACCCTACCCCCCAAACACATCTCATTCACAAGCAAAACAAAACAAGATGGTGGTGGCAGTGGTAACTACAGTGTGTGAGTGTGTGTGCGTGCAAATGTGAATACATGAGAATGTGTGTGTGTGTGTGTGTGTGTGTGTACGCGCTTGCTTCTGTGAACTGTGCTGGCCTGAAACAAGCAGCACCAGCCTGAATGGCCAAACGACTGCATGTCCCCTGTTCGGCATCACCACCTCACTCTGACAAACCAAACACAACACCATTTCCACTATTAGGGAGCCCCCCACACACACATACACACACTAATTAGCACAACACTAAGTGGAGGCCGCGGGCCCAGCAGGACTCTGCTGGGTGAGGTGCTGTGGAGGCCTGCCGCTCTAACCCCCCGTGTCTCACCCCACCGGCCTGCCTCCCCGCTGGGGCCCGCGCACAATGGAGCGCCGCCAGTTTCCCACCGGCAACCGCCGGGGGCCAAGCGCTACTCCAGTCACCGCCAGTCATCATCGGGGGGGGATAACACAGCAGCCTCTGACGAGAAGTGCTTGTGTTTAACCATAGTGAGAGTGACAGAACAGAGAGAGAGAGAGAGAGAGAGAGAGAGAGAGAGAGAGAGAGAGAGGAGCACGCAAGAGAGACAGAGAAAAGCTTTTCAGTGCTTGGGAAAGAAAGAAAAGAGAAAGAGAAAGGGAAAGATAGCGGAAGCTCTTTTTGCGGTCTCAACCCCCTCTCCCCCTGCCCTCCCACTTGGAGGCCATTGGCAAACAGCGGGGCCTGTCCTCTTCCTTCTGTTCCCCTGCTGCATGAAGCATTTATTGAACAATAAATCAGACAGACGGCGAGCCTTTCAGTTTATTAACGGGAAGGGGGGCAGGGTGTGGGTTTGGGTGGGGTTAGAGACAGAGGGATGGAGAGAGGGAGGAAGCGAGGGAGGGAGTGCCATAGTGAAAGATGGGAAGAGTCCCAGACTGACTGAGTGCTATGCGTGCTGTCTGTGAACTATTTGGCATCAGGCTTTTTGGTGAAGTGCCTCAAAGGACTCTCCACAGGTCTAGTGTGTGTGTGTGTGTGTGTGTGTGTGGGGTGTGCAGTTCTGGGCACTGGGGTAAGTGTGTGCAGCAGAGAGGCTGCAGGCCTATTACTGCAAATTAGCAGTTCATTAAGAGCATGGCAACTTCCAGCCGACTGGGCAGAATACTACACAGTTGAATGAGAGAAGATGGAAGTTTTGTAATATGTGACATTCCAACTGAGGCTTGACAACTGAACACGAACTCCCTAAAAACACTCACTCACTCACTCACTCACTCACTCACTCACTCACTCACTCACTCACTCACTCACTCACTCACTCACTCACTCACTCACACACTCACACACTCACACACTCACACACTCACACACTCACTCACTCACTCACACACTCACACACTCACACACACACTCACTCACACACTCACACACAAATACACATCACAACCAACCTCCGGGCAGTGACCTAATGAGTTTCCCTTTGATGATCTCATTGCACCGCTGAAACGCGGCCATCTCCATGAATGCTAGCTAACGAAGGCCACAATTAGGTCGCACACACACACACCCTCGTTTCCCACCCCCAACCCCCAACTCCACAGCATCAACACAACCAGCCTCCACAAAGCCAAATCCATTCAATCTATTAGCGGAAAATCCAAAGATAACTCAGCCTTTAAATATAACATTTCTAAAAATAACGCCTGTTTTATGGTTTCAGAAACTTTTTTCTAAAACTCAAAATGCAACAATCATTCCATGAGTAGTTCTGCCCTGACAGTGACATCACAGTTTTGTCAGTGACATTTCAACAGCGCAGTGCTGTTTTGTCATTGACATTTCAACTGAGCGCTTAGGCGCTACAATATAACCCATGAGATAAAAAGCCACGCATTCCTGTCAGGTGTTCTCCTTCCATCTCAACACTGCCTCTTGACACCAGCATCAGTCCTTAGGATCAAGAGCAAGACACATTTCTCCATTTGAAATCACGGAAAGCTGAGAGAGACAATATGACTTTGCAACATTCCTCTTCCCAGTGACCCTGGGGGGCTCTGCCCAGTCATGCATGGCAAATCATGGGAACAATGTATTACTCATGCTTCAAGACATCTGAGTGGGCCCCGCACGGACGGACGGCCGGCCTGTGCGACACAAAGCCACGGAGCGAAAGCACTAAAACATGTCACAACCGGAGAGAGGGAGAGAGAGAGAGAGAGAGAGAGGGAGAGAGAAACAGAGAGGCCGGGGAGGAACGTAGAGTGACCTCCATACCAAATAATGTCAAGGGGGGAGAACTCGGGGAAGTTGGGTCCACCCAAGATTTTAGGAGGAGTTAGGACAGATGAATCCAGTAAAACAGAAGTTGTGAGGATGGAGGAATGTTCATGGGGTTACGTGATCATAACGAGCCAGGCCCAAATACCAATGTGCTGAGACTAAGAGATGTGAACTCTGAACTGAATTGCGATCGAGGGACCATGTGCAAGGGACTCCATGAGGGCTTGCCAAGGCATGCGTGTTTGGATGGGAGGTATTATTAAAGATTGTTTGCACTGTGCATCCTTTCCGCAAAGTCACTGCTGTTCTGTCAGTGGATACAGGCAGAGCTCTCCACATAAGGGAAGTGGCACAGGTCAGTTGTTTATGATCTGAAGAAAACCATGGCAGTTAACCTTTAACATGGCTCTTTTGACGGGTGGGGGCTTTGTGGAAGGTCCAGCGGCCGGCCGGGATCACTCCTCCTCGCAGGACGTGTCCTGCCCAGGCCCGGTGGGCCATGACTGCCCTGAGGGAGAGGACTACTACTGGCATTAAGAGATTACACGGTACTGGGGCAAAGAGGGGACTGAACCTCTCTCTCTCAGACTCACACACACACACACACACACCCTCCTTTGACTAGCCCGTCTCCTGCTGCTCCACCTTTGAGCCTCTCTTTCCCATGACTGCACACAAAAGGCTGACGTTTAAAGGCACCTCCTGACCTGACTCCTCACTCACACACACACACACACACACACACAACCAGCCTGCATGCATGCAAACACACACTACCACAATCACATTCTTGGAATTGAACACACAAATAGTGGTGCATGTTGCAGGCATATTAATATCAACACATAAACATTGACATACAAATACACACACACACAGACACACACACACACACAGGGAGACAGAGCTGTGCACACACACACACACACACACACACACTAAATTATTAGCTTGTGTATGCCAATTATGCACAAACTAAGACGGTATGATTGTGTAAGCAGACCATACAAACACACACACTAAACTGCAGCACTGCTTTGTACAGCTCCAATGGAACCTATTCAGAACTGACTTGCATAATGGCAGGTCCATATCACACTGGGCCAGGGGCCATTTTTATGACCTGGGCTGAAAAGGGTGACAACAAGCCATTGATCCGTGATTGCATCTGGACCTAGTTGCAGCAAGCAAAACAATGCATCAGTTGCCCCTTAGCACGCCTGATAAGGGCATACAAACAATGGGTTTGCTTTTAATGGGCAATAACTGAATGCAATCCAGTTTAATTAAAGCTGAATTAAAGCATGACTCAGGAATGTGTTTGCAGACGAGCTACGATGGCCTCTCAATAAAACGGTTCAGATAGATGGACACAAGATGGGGATCAGACTCTAAACACCAAGGCCGGAGGGGACTGCTTCCTGGGAATAATATGCCAAACTCTTCCTTCCTTCCCAGCCAGCAGTCTGTTTACCCTTTGATATTGCTCTCTGTCCCCTTTGCATATAAATCGGAAGCTTAGCATGGAGTCAAGAATGCACTTTTCTCTTTCACTCAGCCAGAGAGCTGTCCATCACGGGGGGTCGGAGAAGATAGACATACAGAGAGAGAGAGAGAGAGAGAGAGAGAGAGAGAGAGTGAGAGAGAGACATGGAGATAGAGTGAGAGAGAGAGAGAGACATGGAGATAGAGTGAGAGAGACAGAGGGAGAGACATGGAGATAGAGTGAGAGAGACAGAGGGAGGGAGGAAGTGAGCATATGAAGAGACACAGGAGAGCCCTGCCTTCTCTCCTTCTCCCTCTGGACTCCCTCTCGTCCCTCCCAGCACTCCCTGTTTGTGTGGAGCGATGAGGACTGGCATTCCAACTATGCTTTATTGAAGAGGACTGAAAATCTCCCACTGAGCACAGCACAGCAGAGCAGAGGAGAGGAGAGGAGAGGAGAGGAGAGGAGAGGGAGAGGAGAGAAAGAGCAGAGCAGAGGACAGCACAGCACAGCAGAGCAGAGGACAGCACAGCAGAGGAGAGGAGAGGAGAGGAGAGCAGAGCAGAGCACAGCACAGCACAGCACAGCAGAGGACCCACCGGCAGCCAGATAGAGAGCGAGACAGAGAGAGGCAGGACAACAGAGTGAGAGAAAAAAAGAGAAAGAGAGAGGGGCTTATGCTGGGCGGGGTCATGCAGGGGTGAGTCGTGCCTCTGCGTCTCTTACCGGCCAAACAGCCGGCTGGGCAGCCAGCTTCAGCTCTATCCGCTAAGAATGGACGAACTGTCAGACAGCGTTGTGGACTGGCAGGGGACGACCTTGGCTAAAATGGACCTGGCTGGCATCCCCAGCCCCCCTGTCACTGGCTGCATCGCTGGACGTTGACGTTGGCCCCGGTGTCTGACTTTGATGGGTCTGATCCAACAGCCAAGCTGTGACAAGCCTTAGTTTGTGCCTTCTCTTCCTTGACCATGTGGGACGTTGAGATGGAAGCTGAAAGAGGGCAGAAATCCCAAGCAACCATCTTTTATGCCTTTGCCTGACCTGCTTGACAGGGGACTTCTAAAACATTGATGCCTGAGGACACAGTAACAGTTGTAACTTGTAACTGTAAGATTTTGTGCTTGTACAAAACAGTGCTTCTGACTTACTAATGCTTGTGCCTCGGTAAACAGCATAGATGATGGCGTGACTGTTTTTTTGCCGTTCCTCACAATAAATCCTCATCTCTTCAGTCTTCAAGACCTGAAGATGCTTAATCCTCTTAGCCCAAAGAGCCACAAAGAGCAGTGTGGCAACCAATCCCACTAATTGGTTGCCTAATTAAGTTTTTCAAGGAAATTTGTCTCAGAGAATGGCACACAGACAAAAAGAAAGCGTAGGATGAAGTCTTCGAACAGTGCGACCATAATGCCCAAGCTCTTGTGAAAACAAGGATGTGTGCTCTTCTAGGCATCTCCAGAAGAAGCTCGGGCAAGGAAGGGGAGGGAGGGGATGGGGACATGGGAGCGAGCTGAGAGGGTGCTTGTGCTCTTTCTGAGAGGGGACCGCCTCCGCTTCCACGCTGCCCCACTAGCACCATGTTAATTATGACATGCGTCTGCCACAGTGTGCAGCCAACCCCCGGAACATCTTCATGCCCAGAGAGAGGCGGCTCATCCCACAAAGGCCTTCGCAGCAAAGCCCTCATTCATTCATAGGACCTTATGAATTATGGAGATTTGCTCTTTTTCAGCATTGTTGGGGCTTCCTTGTTCAAAAGGATTCTGGGTCACAAAAGGCCATCACTGTGCTTGATATTTGTTCTCCTCTCCCTGGTAATGAGTAATGCGGCATTGTCTCGAAGCTGTGAACAGGATCTCCAAAGACGGGAGTCTGGCGAGGGGAGGGTGTGTGTCGTATTATTTGGATGTGTGTGTGTCAGTGTGCATTGTTTAAAGCGAGCTCTTGGTCTGTAGGGCACAAACTCCACCCATCATCGTCGGGTGATCTTCCAGACCCAAGCAGGGGGTGGGTGGGACGCGGTACGGTCCGAGCCACGCTTCACGCTCAGTCTGTTCATGTT
This sequence comes from Alosa alosa, assembly GCF_017589495.1. Lineage (NCBI taxonomy): Eukaryota > Metazoa > Chordata > Actinopteri > Clupeiformes > Clupeidae > Alosa > Alosa alosa. The sequence goes on from NC_063204.1 coordinate 6,084,890, forward strand.
TTGTTTATCCCAAAATCAAACATGAAGACGGAACCCCCCGTTTATGTTCCATCCCCCAAAATTTGGAGCTTGGGGGTGCTCCTTCATAATTGGATGGCAGAACAGCAACCCCCCACCCATCCAGACCCCCACTGGGTTGTCCTTGCGCTGACGATGACCAGTTGTGAGCTTGGCCCAGCATGGGCCACTGAATCCTCACACGTGACAGGGGCCCTTTGATGGGCTTTCCAGGGTTCAGGGACCCAAACGCAAAACAAGGCCAATTAATCTTCAACTTCCCTCGGCTCAGATTGTTGTGTACCAGCAGTGGTCCTGTTGGAAGGCTACCTTTCCAGAAGAGGTCTTTTCTCTAAACTGAATATTTAAAAAGTTCCTCAGGGCTCTTTGCTGAAGGCAAAATTGAGGTTCTGCCTCTGATACTCCATGCGCTTTAGGCTTGTGTATGATCAGATCAGCAGATTAGCTCTCTTTCCGCCAATACTGTGGGCAAAGAGTACCAGCTGACACATTAATTCGGCCTCTCTCCAGACAATTTTAATCCAGTGTTGGGGGGGGTCGAGGGTCAGAGGGGAGCCTTAATCTAATCTACTGGATAAATTTGCCATCTTGGTTTCAAGTCCCTAATCCTGGTTGGGGGTTTCTGGGTTAGTGGGTCTCAGCTACTTAAACCTGGGGGCAAATTTACCCCATGGGTTTTAGATACACATGGCCTAGTAGGTTGGGAGCAGAGGTTGGAGATTAGATTGCCTTGGAGTTCTCCAAGGCCTTGGAAAGGATTCTTTGCCTATCAACAGTGGAATATTAGAACAGTGTGGACATAGTAGAAGTTACTCGTCCTGCTATGGTGTCACAAAATTTAGATCTATCACACAGGTGTGCAAACGCTTAGTCAGGTTTATGTGTTCCCCAAACTCTTCCTTCCTTTTCTCAAAAGGTGTGCTTCACAGAACTCTCGTTTTTAGTATATTGACACATAGCATTGTACCATTGTATTCGCAACTGAGCTCCTCTAAGAAACTGCAATAATGTTAGTTTAAGATTAGTAAATGTTTACTTTTTTCACCAGAGACTAATGTGTTCCTAAAGACAGAAAGGGTGGCAGTGTAGAGTGCAATGTGTCAATCAGTCAGACCCCCTCTGCACCTGGCTTGATAGAACATTCTGTAAATGGTCTGCATTCATTCGAATGACCTAAATGTAGCAGCTTATTTCAAGTGACCTATATATGGTGGGCCACCCTGAAAAAAAGCCCACCCAGGCTCATCCAGAAGTCCCCAGAATTTGCCAAAGCATTGACCAAAAAAGAGCATGTTATCCAGCCTTCAGAACCATGAGGTGAGAGGCTTAGCATTTTACGATACTGAGGAGGAAAACAAGTCCCTCGCGGAAGAGGGAGCCAACAAATCACCAGGGGGGTTCCCCAAACTAGAGCAATGATGTCACACTGTCCCAGGAGCAAGGCACTCACAATACAGAACCTAACCATTTGGAGAGGAGGAGAAACCTCAATATCTGCGGGTACCCCATCCCAGAACAAATTCCCCAGCCAGTGCGAAGCCCATAACCGTAAATCTGGCTGAAAAGGGAAAAGCAGAGAGAGAGAGAGAGAGAGAGAGAGAGAGAGGAGAGAGGGAGGGAGAGAGGGAGAGAGAGAGGGAGAGAGCAAGAAAGAAAGAATGAGAGAGAGATATGGAACCTCCTTCACGTCCCGTGCACTGAGAGAAGAAAAAAAACAACAAATCTTTGCACTGAGTGCGGTAGAGCCATTAAAGTCAACAAATCAGCACCATGCCTACCAGAAAGTGGCCACCCGCAGGTTACACGTGCTAACCCTCTCTCGTTTCCCCACCACTGTCACCATTTCAGCTCACCCTCGCTATTGTCATCATTTCATTTCTTCAATTTTGTTTCAGGAGATAAATACCAAAGTCATTTGTCATCTTGCTTGGCTGTGAGACTTCCTATTGGGGCAGTAATCTACAGCACCACCTCCTACATGGACTACAATGATAGCCCAGTTAAGGCTAGCTCTGACTACAAAGACAATTAGTCTAATGTTTTAAATCCACCCCCTACCTCAGCAGGCTGCTAGCTCATAAAATCTGACCGAGAACTTTACAAGATGTGACCCAACGAAACGTTCACATGTCGAGCACTTGTCTCTCCTGCCTCCAGGCAAAAGTCAAGCTTGCAAGGGTGCAACCAGATCTTCAAAGGCTGAGAGTGAACCAAAGGGCGAGTCTAGGCGGCTAGGCTAATTTACAGTGACTTAAAATACAGAACTGCTTCAAGTGGCCCATAAAGGTGGCCGTTTTCTTTTCCCCTTTCTTCTTTTTTTTTTCAAAGAATTGGTTCCTTACAGTGGATGTGAATTCTAAAGAGTGAGCCGGATAAACAGAGTTACATTACAGCCAGTTCAGATCTGTATAGCACAGAAGAAAAAAAGGACAGGGGAAGGGGGTAATTTTAGGGTCGCCATTTGACTACGGGTGATTTCAACCACAAATCACGAAAACAGCATTTAGGTTCTCTCAAAGGACCAGCGGCAAACTTTGTTTCCCACAAAGCTTTGGTATCTCACAAGAATGACTGAGGGAGGGCTATGATGGTAGAGGAGGACTTTTTTTCTCCTGTTCTGTCCTTCTCTATCTGTCTGTCTTATTCTCCCACACACTTGCTCGCTCATGTTGTATAAGTCCTGCTTGCTAAAATAGACTGGATGGACTTCAACTCAACGTGGTCTGCTGCAGTCAAGGGGCTATTTGTTTAAGTCTCTAAGCTACGACAGCAGAGAATGGCCACTGTGTCTCTTCACTCAAAAGAATCACATGGGAAGGCAGAAAATAGCGCTTCCCAAAAACATTCTTGGCACCCTGCCACACATTAGCCCATGACGTAAGATGCATAAGCCTGCCTCACTGTGCATTTCGCAACACCTGGTGAACAATACTCAACACCGGATCAGTTAAATATTAAATGAACACTGACATAAACTCTGTGAGAACGACCTGCCTGGTTTCACCTTATCGGCTCTGTGTGTTAAGTCTCGCAGTGACAAATGACTCACTCTCTGCTATACTTCTTAACTAGCAGAGTGATTCACATGTACTGAGGTTACCGCTATTAAAATGGAAAGTGTTGACACAAGATGTCTTTGTTTCCACTCTGATGTCTGTTCCCCATCAACACCATGGTGGCTTGACTCATGCCAATGTGTGCCAACACCTGGTAATTAAAAACCATCTCACTGTGATATTGTTGCAAAAGTAGCAAAATAAAAGAGAAAGAGAGTAAAAACCCCACACAGGGAAGTTCCACAGTCTGATATGGGGCTCATTGGTACAGCACTATATGCCCCCACCTCAAAGCTCTCGGTCAAGGTTTCATGGGGGGTGTAGTGTGAACCCACCTTCCACTTAGCCTCCCCAAAGCACTACACAATGGGGGCCAAAGAAAATAAATTTTTTAGCCGATCAGAGCCCCCCCCCCCTCCTTGAACCCCACTTGCTGGGCAGGTGAAGGGTCCTAATCCATCCCTCAAAGTCCATCTGAGCGCACTGATGTAGCAGCCTGCAGCAGTGGCCCTCCAAGAAAACCCTTCAGAGCCACAATTGCCCAGCCTCTCCGGAGGCATTCCCATCAATTTTGCCCCGGGCCAGGGATTAATTTACTTTCCCCACACTCTTTTAAAATGAAGGTCAAATACGAGACAGAATTGAGCTCCGATCTCTTTAACAATACCCCAAAGCTCTGGAGTGAAGTAAGAGAGGGGAGCTGGTCTTTGATCATTACATCAACTGTCCCCACCTCCTTACCCCTCACACCCCCATTCCTGTGGTTTTTCAATTAGGGCTTAAAATAGGGCCACACTGCTCGGCTTCTGGGGGAGGGAGGAAAATTAATTTCAGTTCAACACACAGCCTCTGAGTAAAATGACAGCATCAGAAATGTGGAGTTCAACCTAATCTAACTTTGATTGAATGTAGTAACTATGGAATTGATTATCTAATTTGATTCACGTGTGAGTAAGGACAAATGGAGTTATATTGATGGTACATTATGAAACACTTGTTGGTTGCCTGAGGAAGAGCCAGGGGCTCGAAACGTTGCACGCATAATAAAAAACTTTCCATGGGAGCTATATGGTGTGCGGATCACTCTCTTTTACTTTGGAAACTCTGTCCTCTGATCCAGCACCCATCCGAAACGGTGAAAAGGGATGTGCGCGGTCACATGTTTACTTAATTAACAACTAACCCTCTCAAACAAGAATGAGTAAAGAGCTGGCAAGTGAGAGTGGCAGGTGTCCCAACTTCCACCAGCATTCCAACAAATATCATGATACTAAAAACTAGTCATTGCAATGGACAAAAGTCGTAAAGAAAAACACTTATGGGAAGCAACACAGGAGAGGAACTCTCATTGACGCCCTCCAATTGCACCCAATCCGCGTGTGAACTGCAAAATCTAAACAACGACACTAACTCTGCGACCCGCCATTTGCGTTTCCCAAACACATGCGAATATATGATCCGTCCTTTCATCTCATTCCCTTCCTTCCATCTGTGACCAGATGTACTTTTCCTCTGCATTTTCCCCATCGTTTTTTAAACAAAGTGTCCAGCATCTAGCAACTGTTGATCTAAGGCACTAAAGCAACAAGTGAGCATTTGTTCTGCAGGAATGCCGAGTATGCGGGAGGGGGAGGGGAAGCGGGATAAAGAGAAGCTCGCAGTGCGGAGCGCAGAGGAGCTTTTTTCCCACCCCTATCAAAATGATTAGCTGTGCCGCTGGTAATGGCCACTGCAGCGAGGGTCAATATTGATACAGAGGTTAAATATGCACTCGGCCAAGCGCTCGCCTCAAGGTTCTACAGTGCGCGCAGCGGGACAACAGGAGGAGGACAAAAAATAAATAGCTGAATAACTGATATAATTTTGTCCCTTTTGGCCAATGCAGTGAAATTATGTCTGGTGTCAGCCTATTTGTGCATTTATGGGGGGATGAGGAAAGAGCTCTAGGTTCTCACAGCACAGTGTATAGATAACAGATGGTTACGCAACACATGAACCAGCACTGCTGTGCTAACTGAATTAAATATTTTAGACCTTGATCAGTAGATGCGTAATAATAAATGTTACAATTACAGCCTAATCTTTACAGATAGAGATCATGCTAAGTGGCAGTTTATGGGTGCAGAAAGGCAAGAGCTCCCTGGATGAAGAATCATCACTTACAAATTCATTGTTGTTGATCTGAACTGTTGGATGTCGAATTCACACATCCTATTGGAACCCACTTGCATTTTAAAACAAATTGTAAACATCTGAACACAAAACGTCCTAGATAAAAGCACATTAACGACAAGCATACCTGTACATTAGCAGCTCCCAACATTTCCTCCTTCACGTTCTCACATCAACAACATGCTGTGCCACAGTGAACTGTTTCTCATCACAGCCTGGCCATCCTTCCAAAGACGAAGAGAAAAAAAAACAAACAGTGCATTCCTCCCATAACGTCAAAGGAAAAGTATGCCCCATGGGTTGTGAACAGGTTGTGGTCATCCAGAGATGATTCGATGACTGGGAGTCTGGGTCAAGATTTGAGGTTTCAAGCCGGAGGAAGGCTGTACCTCCCGCGGAGAGAGAAGGCTTCTCCTCTGCCATGGCTGAATTGTTCTGCGGAGCCTACCTGTTGTTTTTCATTCCAAAGTGGCTGACACTTGCCAGCCATCATGCTGCTTCAGTGAGCAGGCAACTGGCATTGCACGCACACCATTCCAGATGAGCACAGACCCAATAACTCCTGAGGACCCTGGCTCAGGAAAAACTCTGAGTTGTCCTCCTTTCTACTGACTGTCTCTAAGTTCAGGGGCAAAAGCCTGAATGTATCATTTGATCATTTGAAATGTAGCCTACCTAAGAGGAACGATGAGCTACCGGTTTTATTCCTTTTTGTGTCCAGGGGGGTAAAAGAGGTTATGAGCAGGAACAGTGGAGCCATTTTGTTTAGCACACTCTGCTTTCAGACAGCAGACATTTACGTGACATTTACACATGCTTAGAGTCTGGCAGCTGGACAGCTCCCCCCAAGCCCACGGACAGACAAGCTAGCGTTTTACAACTGCATTACCATTGGGAAGCCAGTTGAACAAACCCACAAAACATCACAATCTCTGAAACAGGAGCCCAATTGATAGTATGAGACATATATTATATTATATTATATATATATATATATATATATATATATATATATATATATATATATATATATATATATATAAATACTGTATATACTCTTTTGATCTCACAGGACCTGTGAGGGAAATTTATAACAGAGAAGAGAAAGACTAATAAGTAGAAGTAACATACTTAAGATTCTATCTACAATTCAAATGTCACAAATGCAACACTGACCTGATAGGTTGCTGCAGACCTCAAAACGGCCTGTCGCGACCCCAAGCTGGGTGAGACCAAGAATAATCCAATCCAATTACGGACATGCTTCTAACAAGCAGGCCTTGAACAAGGTCACGACCTCCTTGGGAAATTCAGAAATCCCCCCACATTGTGAAGACATCATTGTGGAACCTGCGGTAATCCACAATAATCAGTCCACCACAGTAACAAGCCTGGGGTGTGAGGTAGCGTTTGGCCACCCCGAAATGTTTAAAAAAATAAGAAAAAATAAAGATCTCAAAAAAAGCGACAGAGTGATGCTTCTGAGACCAAACCAGAGCAGCCACCAAAACACAATCACCATTTAAGGTGGCGTTTATAGAAATGGAGACAAGAAAAAAAATAAAACATGTTTAAAAAAAATAATGAATTCCTATTGGAGCTGGTCTCAATCTTTCCCCCAGGGAGCAATCCATGAGGGTCCAGCTATTCTTACATGGGAAAGTCTTCCTCTAGCCAAAGGCGGCCAGGCTCCCTCGACTACAAGGCCCCATCCACAGCAGATACTTGAGACAAAGGCTGAAGGCCTCACATCATCGAGCATGAAAATACTGACTGTTTTCGGGAGACAAGAACATCACCCCCTACACACGCACACAGATAAACTCAACCAGACACACACACCCCCCCAAAAAAAATGACCGCTTGCCAGAAAGAAGTGCGTGGAAAAGAACAAACCAGGCTGTTGTTTGCCTTATTTTGCCTGAATGGCCCGGGGGGGTCAAATGAAACGGGGGGGTGCTCGCCCTCTGGGACGCATCGCTGAGACAATAAAGTCATAAATTGGAAGGGATTTAAATCACTCTCAATCACACCATAGCCAGTGATTCACAACAGCCTTTTCTTTTCTGCACCGTTTGAGCCCCACCCAGTTAACTGCCACCAATGGCACTTTGAAGATGTGCACTGACCCGTGCCCCATGTCATCCAGATATGATCACTCGCACGGACGCTAGTTCATTTCCTCAATGCAGCATGTGCCGGGCATCTTTTCAGGGGGCTGACCTCGAGACCCAAAAAGACAAAAATTGAGTATCGCAACAATTCTGGCAGATAGGATATCCAGTTGAATAAAATACAGGATGCATCAGCTACAACACTAAAATGATCTCAAATGCAAACAATGAATTTGTTTATCTTGCTGATAGGGCTAGACCTCCCTAACTCTGTCTGTCTCGCTGTTTGCATGGCCTTGTCTGCCGCTCCCTTTCTTTCCGTGTCCACAAAATCTACCTATTCAATTTCTCTCAGGCCAATTAGCTTACTCTCCTCAAAATTGCCCTTTCCGGCATTTAGACTAAATTCACTCCATTACGAGCATTATCGCTCAATCCCATCACAGGTTACAGTTTCACGGTGTTTGTTTACATAATTGACTGTCGACTGATTCACCACCACTATTCAAGGCAGGCCGCATTCAAATTCTGTGTGTAACGTGGTTATGCTGAAAACTAAACATTCAAGTTTGACATTTGGCACTTGCATTCACAGCGCAAGACCCAGGAACCTGGCCTCCTTTTTGGGAGCAGCGAAGTGCATCTACTAGAGAAAGGGTTTTTTTGTGCCGGAGTGTCTTGGCACGATTGATCAAACCTCCTGTGTGTTTTAAGAGCGAGGGCTAGCCACAATTCTGAGGTATGACAACAATGCAGAGCTATTACAAACCTGCTTGCATGAGCATGGCAAAACCCCAGACTCCCTAGACAGTATTGTCTTATGGACAGCTTGGGCACAATAAATAACGACAATGAACTCACTAGGAATCTGTTTGCTCTGACCCACAGGGTTGGTGTGGGTGTGACTGCTTAAGGACCTGCCTGAGGATGTAACAGCAACACCCCCCACCCCCCCAAAAACAAGAAAACCAGTCACTCAGAATAAGCTCTCCAAACTGCAGCCATGGCTGGCTAAGGTCAAGCACCCTGACTGACCCTCAACAAAAGCTGAGATTCCTCAGAACGTAGGCCTGCATGGCACGGTTTGCACAGGAGAGACACGGAAGGGTGTGTGTGTGTGTGGGGGGGGGGGGGGGTGGGTGAGGAGGAGAGGCTGGAGAGGCTCCGGCCCCCTCTCAGGACACTCTCATGCTGGCCGGTCGAGGATTAGCCTACAGTGGGCCCGAGCCAAGACGATCCAAACGGGACCAGAGCAGGAATGCAATAATCACACACGCAAGAGCAGCCGCCCCGTTGATCTGCACTTTCCCTCCATTCTTAAAAAAAAAAAAAAAACGTTTCTCAATGCTTTAGAAATGCTTGGGTTGAGATTACCAGGGGGTGGGGGACCGTGTTGGGGGCGCAAAAAGTGGAAAAGGCCATTTAATTACCAGCAAGTGTAGTATTATTTTGTGGGACCGCGGTGAAGTAGGGCCCCACAAAACTGCGCCTCTCCTGAGCTGAGAATTAGTCAGAGGCGATTCTCTCCCAGACAATATTCTTTAAAAAAATCTTTTGATTTTGCCTCAAAGACAAATGGCCTCTTTAGCAACACACACAAAAAAAAATCTGAAAAGTTTAATAAAGGCTCAAAAGAGCTCTGACACAGAGGCAATGATGGAAGTGAAGAAGTGGAGAGTGGGAAAAGGAGGAGAGAGAGAGAGAGAGAGAGAGAGAGAGAGAGAGGGAGGGAGAGAGAGAGAGAGAGGGAGAGAGGGAGAGGGAGAGGAAGAGGGAGGGAGAGGGAGGGTGAGAGAGAGGTTGTTGTTTTTCCTTCTCTCATACCCCTGTGCCCCAAATCTCTCTCGCAGCACCTCCCCTTCCCCCAACTCCTCCAAAATAAGACTCCGGAGGAGGGAACGCAATGCACTCGGCCTCCCTCATCCACAACCACAGGCAGAATACCTCCGCAGGGTGGGTCCCCAGGGCACCCAACTTAGGCGGACATTTTACAACACGCAAAGAGCTGTAATAGCTGTACAATAAAATGTTTATTAAGTTTCTTCTGTGACTTTCTGGCTCTTTAATCAAGTTAGACTGAGTTTGGGAGTGTGCAGTTCAGGCACGGTGGCTGCATCAGAGTACTTAACTTAGTGAGAGTCACACGCTCTTCATTCAAACCCTGCTACCCTCAAAGAGAGCATTCGGACTTCCATTTGGAGCTAATAAATTGAGACGATAACGGAATAATGGATGCAGAACATGAAACTCAAAAACAAATATTGTTGAGGAAAAAAAAAAGAGAGAGAAACAGGAGCACTGGCCATCCCACTCACCGGGCAGATAGATAAAGAGAGGTGAGTGACCGCACAGCCAAGGACAATCCAGCATGGCTGGCTGATAAAACAAATGTTTTTGAAAGACAGCTAGCCCGCTTTTAGGAAGCTTTTGTTTTAAAAGTGTCAGCCCTGGCCAAAAACACTTAGGAAGCTTCCATCTTTTTCAGGACACTTACTATTGTCCGGGATATGTGGGTGCACCTCCAATACGGTTTAAAATCACTTTCCTGTCATCTCCAGGGGCAAGCTACTTACCTTTGGAGTTGAACGCCTCCTTGAGTTGGAGAAGCACGTCTGCAAAGTGCCTCACGTCGTTGACCAGCTGCATAATGTAGTCGGAGTCGGCCGGTGCCGCGTCTGTGCTGTCCGAGCCCGAGCTGACGGAGCTCTGCGAGCTGCTTTTGGCCGGCCGGCCCCAGGTGCCCCCGCCGGTGCCCGAGGAGGAGGAGGAGGAGGTGGTGGTGGTGGTGGTGGTGGCGGTGTTGATGGTGCCCGAGGACAGGGGGAAGAAGTGCGAGTTGGAGAGGCGAGCGATGCCAAGGGAGCGCTTGTTCCCGCCAGCGCTGCTCTGTCGCAACATCCCAGCCGCAGCCAGTGTGTCCAGTGAGGGGGAGGTGGGGGAGTGAGGAGAAGAGGAGGACAACTCCTCTCCTCTCACTCACTCACTCGCTCACCGCCTCTTATATCTCCTCTGCGCCGTCTCGGACACTTTCTGTCTTGCTCTCCTCCTCCGACCCCGATTTGCTCTTCGCTCGCAAATCGCCCAGGGTGTCTCACAAAACAGAAGAAGGTCCTGTACACACATACATACAAACACACACACACACACACACATCCTGTTAAAAGTCCCTTTGACAACAACGCCTCAGATGTTACCCCACACCAAGCCGAGCTGATGTCAAAACCTCAAGCAGCCTCCATGGGAACACATGTACCCCATATGCCAATATGATCTCCCTGCCACACACGCAAGCATTGAATGGTAGCCATGGCGCCAGATGTAACCACGCACACAGATGTTCCTATAAACCAGACTGAATTTTGACTTTCCTTTGGCTTTGTTAGGCCTTGCACTCTACACAAATGACAGAGTAGGCTGATGTAACACAAAGCCTCAGTGTAGCCTGGTAGACATGAAACCTCTCTATTCTGGGAAAGTGAGCGCTCGGTAACAAGCCAGGCAGCCAGGCCATTCAGAGGCCCCTGTCTGGTGATGGGTCATATTGTGAATGCGTTGCAAAGCTGCTCTTGGTGGAGGTCATGGTGGAGGGGAGAGAGGACAGCAAGAGAGAAATAGCAGAAGAATACAAACCCCATCGTCTCACCATCACAACCTAGAATCTGCTGCACCACCTCCCACTCTCTCTCACACACACACACACACACATTTTCCCTCCCTACTCCTACAACACTCCCAGCATCTATGCATTGCACCACACACACACACACACACACACACACACACACACACACAACATAATGCATAATAGTTTAATGCTCCCAGGGAAGAATTTTGTATATGAAATTAGAGATGTGTATACTAACCAGCAAATTACAAGACATCAGATCAGTTCCATGAAGATGTTCAGTAGATAAAAAACCTTAAACTCTTTTCCATTTGTTTCCAATCAGGTTGCCAGGTTCCAGACAGGTTGAATTTGCATTCAAGAGTCGGAAATATTATGCGTGACCACCACCACACCACATTGACAAGCTCCCTCCTGTTTTGCTTAGCAGTGCGAGGAGCGATAGCGAGAAGTTATTTTAGTTATGTAGTATCTCTCTCCACCACAACAAACTAGTGGATGTGCTCGAAAACGCTGTAGTTTATGCACATCGCGCAAAATAGAAGCAAATAAAGTTCTGGACCGATGTAAATGTTCACGTCAGCGAGCACGAGCCAAAAAAAAACGTTAACTTATTACATTCGTCTATTAACATTTGGAGTCACACCGATTCGTTCCAAAGGAAATGTATCATTTTAAAGTGTCAGCCAAATACTCACCCAATATGTTATCCAGAGTCATCGTAAACTGTAAAGTTCTGCTTTCAATTCTTCTCAATGATGTTTATCCAATTTTGCAAACTATTCCAGTGCCGCTCTTTCGCATTTGTGCGTCCGTTTGTCACCGCTATTTGCTCCGTGTCGAAATTATGGAAGCGCGGTGCAATCTCTATCTACAAATACCCCTTCAGGTCACGTGACAAAATGTAGAATTTTTGGTTGGCTCGGCGTGGATTAAGAGGGTGGGCTCGCGGTCTCCTCCCCCTAACAACAGGTGTTCTGTCTGTTGACATGTCGTGTTTATGATAGAATATCTAGAAATACCTGTCATTCTGTAATCTTTCGATAAAGAAAATAAAAATCACGCAACGATACAACTAGCGAGACAGTGTTAAACATCAAGTGGTCCTAGCGTTTGATTTAATAGACACTCAAAGAGCACAAAAACTGCAACATCATCATTAAATTGCATGCTGATAGACACCTGAGAAAGGTAGCCTAATAGCCTAATGAAATTACAGAAAATACATAAAATTATAGGTTCCGGTCTCGTGACAAGTCTCTTGACAAATCTCTTGACTTCTTCAAGATGAAATCACTACATTGAAGAACACTGATTCAGCGACTTAAAACTACCTAGGCCTACCCCATTTCTAAAGACATCTGTTCCATCTAGTGGGCAAAGTATGCAAGCATGTATAGGCTAAATACCGTCATGAAACAGCACCCCCTATATTTCAGTGAATGCCCTAAATGGAAGTTTGTTGAAAGTCCAAATACGTCCAATATTTATTTTACAGTAGTTAGTTGTTAAAGTAAAGTTATGTCCCACATTCTAAAAAAACTAAAAAGGTGAAGCCTTCTACTATTTCCCTTTGTAGACCTACTTCCAATACATAAAAGACTAAGCAAAGACTAGAAGTATACAGGTGCTGGTCATATAATTAGAATATCACGAAAAAGTTGATTTATCTCAGTAATTCCATTCAAAAAGTGAAACTTGTATAATGTATACATTCATTCCACACAGACTGATATATTTCAGGTGTTTATTTCTTTTAATTTTGATGATTATAACTGACAACTAATGAAAATCCCAAATTCAGTATCTCAGAAAATTAGAAAATTCAACGCGATTTGTAAAAAAGGTTCAATTTTGAAGACACCTGGTGCCACACTCTAATCAGCTAATTAACTCAAAACACCTGCAAAGGCCTTTAAATGGTCTCGCAGTCTACTGAAAGAAATGACTTGTAGAATTTACTTAATAAAATCCTTGTAAGTATTTGCACTCAAACTTTCTAAGTAAATTTTAATGCTGTAATATCAAGTATAACTTACTTACCAGTATCAAGTACAATGTACTTACTACTAACCTTAAAAATTGTGATGATATTATGTAAATGTTATTTAATTATTTTCATACAGGAATATCAGTTATCAAAATATTAAGTAAATCTTACATGTCTGTAATATTTACTGTTATGAAGTGAATAAGTAGATTTTACTATATTTTTTCTGTTTGAAAATTTTAATTACCTAGTTGTATTAAGTTGTTTTACTCTACACTATAATTCTGCAATGTTACTTATTTTCTTTTGATAAATCTTAACCTTATGCAGTTAATATGCTTTTACCACATACCACACAATTAAAATGTAATGCAATTAACTGTTTATTTTGTCAGAACAGCCATGCTCACAATGTTCACACATTATATGAACTTAACGTTGGGGCGGGGGGCAACAAAAAATGTCGGGGGCAGTCATCACTGAAACTCAACACTGCATGTACCCACTGATATGTTTTTGCTGTATTGAAAAAGTAAAACACTGTTGAATGCTCATTCAAATGACTGCTTTTCTTCACCATTTTTTTTTTAATAACTAAAATATCACTGGTGACCATACATACTGCCTGTCAAAATGTTTAACCCATGTTTAAGGCATAAAATATAAATGAGAATATCACAAGGAAAAAAAAAAAACAAAAGGTTTACAGCAACAGAGCTAACACAACCAGAATCCTAAAAGGACAGTATGTTTTACCATTAGTAAAATTAACAATCAATGCCACTCCTACCCAATGTTTTTTGATGTTTTTGTCTCCAAGTATTACAACATATCAAAGATAAAACACTCAATTTGTCGGCAAATATTGCAAAGATGTGGTTGTGTCAACTTGCTCTCAAAGACAAACACACAACATACAACACAACACAACATAACACAACTTAACGGGAAGTCAAAAGCATTTGACAAAAACTTCCAACAACTGGTTGAGATGGTGATCTGGTGAAAGCATTTAAGCCAGCAATTTCAACTTTAAAGCTTGTATTTTTGGGGACAGCTTAATGCCATCCAAATCCAAGAAAAGTTTTTGGAAAACTTCAAAAGTGTATCGAAGTGCTGGCGGATATGCAAGGCTGAGGGCATAAATGAGTCCCATAAGCAATGCGCCTTGGCTTTTGCTTTGTGCATCCACATCCTTCGATCATCTTTCCTTCAACAACGATGGCCACATCAGCTGGATCCTCTGCACCATGAACCACCAGGATTTTGAGGACATGTTGCCTGGCATCACTGCGGCAGTCCTCCTGCATACAATTTACAAGAAAAAAGACAATTCTATTGAGTGACAAATCAGAATTTCCTCATTCATTATGACGTAATTTCCAGAAAGTAAATCATTAAATTGATTGTGAGCTGTAATCATACTTTACCTGGCAATCTTCAAAAAGGTCCTCCACTTTCTCACCCAGGTACACAATGAGGCTGCGGATAACAGTGTCACGTTTCTCCTCAATGCTTTGGTTCTGTTAACAGTTTAATATAGTGTCAATATTGAAGCCTTATTCATAAACAATGAACTGTCTCAGGAAAACACAAGAGCATACACTAAATTGCCAAAAGCATTGGGTCACCTGCCTTGATGCGCATATGAACTTAAGTGACATCCCATTCTTAATCCATAGGGTTTAATATGACGTCAGTCCACTCTTTGCAGCTATAACAGCTTCAACTCTTCTGGAAAGGCTCCACAAGGTTTAGGAGTGTGTTTATGGGATTTTTTGACCATTCTTCCAGAAGCGCATTTGTGAGGTCACACACTGATGTTGGACGAGGAGACAGTCTCTCAGTCTGCGCTCTAATTCCTCCCAAAGGTGTTCTCCTGGGTTGAGGTCAGGACTCTGTGCAGGCCAGTCAAGTTCATCCACACCAAACTCTGTCATCCATGTCTTTATGGACCTTGCTTTGTGCACTGGTGCACAGTCATGTTGGAACATGAAGTGGCCATCCCGAGCTGGGCTTGGCCCCCTTAGTTCCAGTGAAAGGAACTCTGAATGCTTCAACATTAACCAAGAGATTTTGGACAATTCCATACTCCCAACTTTGGAAACAGTTTGGGAATGGCCCCTTCATGTTCCAACATGACCGTGCACCAGTGCACAAAGCACTGGTGCATGCTGTATATGCTTACGAATATGTGTGTGTGTGTGTGTGAGAAAGAGAGTCAGAAAAACTGAAGGTCTATCTTGAAAAAGTGAGCAAGCACACCTGACTTAGTCTGTACAAGAACAGTCTCAGCGTGGTCCCGAAACACCTCCCTTGGCCTTAGCTCTGCTCCAGGGACATTGTGGTTATTCTCCTGAATTCCTCCTTGATCTGCATTGACATAAATCACAAATACAATATCAGGTAAGGAGATGAATAATCTGGTGCTAAATGAAAATTCAAATTATAAGGAGAGAATTTAAACCTTATAGATATTCATGGTGGAATTATATTTATTATAGAAACATTGTTAGTGCCCAATGGAACAGGTCAACAAAGCAGGCCATCTCTCTCTGAAGTCATCAGCAGCTGGACTTTCACTCACAATCTTAAGCCTTCGAATCGAGAATGTTTTGGCCATTTTCTCTTGAATCACCTTGGTGTTGTTACTCTTCTTTACCTCATTAAGAAGTTCCTGTCTTTCCATCTCCAGACTGTCGCTTGTTTCTCCACTTGAATGTGGAGGAAGGTAGTTCACCTCTGCCTTCTTCGGTCTCTTGCAATTTTTTGCCGGATTTCGCTCACCCGGGAGTTTCCTTCTCAATGAGTTGACATCAAGCTCAGGACAAGGTACTTCAAGCCTTTTCAGTTTGCTACGGTAATTAGCCATCTTGTATGTAAGACGCTGCTGCCACCCATACATGCCTGAAAATGAGGTATCAGGCTCCCTTAGGCATGGATGCTTTTTTAACAGAGCTTCTACAACTGCCAGTCTTTGACGGCCAGTGGGATAAGCAGTGTAGTAGAACACAGTGTCAGCAAGTTTCTCAAGTATGCTTGAGTTCATGGTTGGATTCTGAAGGAATGAACCATCACTTTCATAAGCCTTATTTCCTGCATTAAGGAGCATTTCAACATCGTATGAAAAGGTGGGTATCTGAAAATTAGTTGGCCATGGTTCTGATCGGCATTCTGGGGACTGTGGTAAAATGATAATGTCAGCTGAGCTAATTCCAGAATTGTCATCCTGCAAAGACACATCCAGTGACACTGGAGGAGAGGAAGCAACTGACTTGTTGATGGGAGTCAATGTCAGAATCACACTCGTCCATTCTAACTAGTTTGATTGTGTCTTTGTCCTTAACCACATCTGTTGATGTTAGAGTGAAGAATTGGTTATCAAAGTCTTTGTCCATGTACATAACAGTAAAGCTCCCTTGGAGTTGAAAATGACCCTGTGCAACTTCTAAAAGTTCATCTAAAGTGCTAGGGACTCCATTTGGTAGGGTCAACTTGTGAACTTGAGTCTCTTCAATAATCACACGTAGTTGAGTTGGGGCAGACATCATAATCTTGGGCAAGCAGAACTACAAGAAAAAACAGAACAAAAGATATGGTTCAATAAGACAAGAGCAGATATTCCATTTAACCACAATATCATATATTTAATGCATGTACTAGACCAAGGGACATTTTTAAAACCATACAAAACCTGGAATAAATACACAAATAAGTCCAATGAAGTTGTAATGCAAACAAGATGGATTCACACCATTTAAAATTATACTTTACCTAGTTTTACAGGCAGATGTGGTGTTTCAGAGAAACCATTCGATCACCTTGCAATGAATAAGTTGCCAATGGGTATGTGTCAGTGAGTTGTGAGTGCTCAATCACTTTGACTATGCTTGTGGACTCTAACTTGAAACATCTGAAACGCTCAAGGTACCACGCACTTTGCAATTTCACCACAAACACTAAGCTGTCACGAACAATGATGATTTGCAGTATTTCAGCAAAGTCGGGCAATCCACCAGTGTGGCCATATACCAGGATCATGCCAACACCGTAACTGGTGCCCCGAAATTCTGCCTGTTTTGTCAAATTAACAGCTGTCTCTTCAGGAGATTTCTGTAATAGAAATTCTCGTATGTTGTCATTTACAACCTCTAATGGCACTCTGGACATCTTTGACACAGACACTGCAGGTTTTTTGACATTTGAACTATGGAGATGGTATGCAATCATGGACTGATGTTTTTTTGCCATAGACTTCAAAATGTTACGGAAGCAGTTAGTCTGTCTCACAATCTTCTTAAAGGGGTGGTTCAGGATTTTGGACATAGGACCTCATTTCCAAGTAAGCAAGTGTGATATTTATCAGTGGAGACCGTTTTCAACACGTTTCATCCAGTCCTTCTAATTGCAGAGTTCGCAGGTGCTAGGCTAAGCGCCAAGTCAACGGTATGTGCTAGCCTGCCACTAAAAACAGTCTTACCCACTCCAAAGTACACCCAAGGCAAATAAATTATAACGCCAGACTATCGATGCAAATGTCTGTATTGATAGTTTTATTTCTAACATTATTCTATCCTTGCATTTCAACGATCGCATTACATTTTGAGGGACTAGTGTCTTAGCAGCGGCGGAATTATACTTGCTCCAGTTAGTAGTACTGCGCCAAAAAGTAAACAGTAAAAGCGCTCCAATGGGGATACCTAGTAGTAGCCTTGGTAATATCAGTCCGCCCGGCTGAGATGCAAAATGACTACTACCAACTTCAGGGAACAAAGTATAACTATTGCAACGCGATCGCGAGGGTAGTTGTATTTCTTACACTATTCTATCAACACAGACATTTACATCGATTGTCTGGAATTTGCCTCGAAAGTGTCCTTTGGAGTAGGTAAGACTGTTTTAGTGGCAGGCTAGCACATACCGTTGACTTGCGCTAGCCTAGCACCTGCGAACTCTGCAATTAGAACGACTGGATGAAACGTGTTGAAAACGGTCTCCACTGATAAATATCACACTTGCTTACTTGGAAATGAGGTCCTATGTCCAAAATCCTGAACCACCCCTTTAAAGAAGCTATGCTTAGCTTCAAACCTCATTGTCCATAAGGACACTAGTGGACCAAATGCTTTAATGAGCTGAGGATAATGCTCTAAAAAATGGTGTTTTGGAATCAATTTTTGTTGTGGAAAAACACTGCTAAATCTATGTCTATGCTCAGCAATCAGACTATCGAGGTGACCAATGCTTTCATCTGTGTGGGTAGGTGACATTACCAAAGCAACAACATCTTTGAGTGACATCAACAACTGCCAGGCCTGTTCCCCTTCTGGTACTTTAGTACCAAGCATAAGTGGAAGCAACCTCAATAAACACCAATTCTCAGTTGCGTTACCACCAATGGTTTTACGGGAGGCAAAGGTTGGTGGTATACCATGGGGACAATTTGTACGGTCTTTCCACTTGTATGGGAACTGTTTGATAATTCTATTGAGCTCTTCAAAAGAAAAGTATTTTTTCTTTATTAAAACCCCAAGACACAATGCCAATTCTACAGGTACTATACCTTCAAGTAAGTCATGGAGTATATCGGGTGGGTAACCTGTAGTCACATGAAAATGATTTAATCTTTGAGTAATTGCACAATGCTTTTTTACTCCATGACTATGGGTGTTACTGTCCAATGCTGCTTCAATGTCCAACTCATGTTGCTGTTTTGTTCTACTAGGGAACGCTCCTACCCTGACCTCCAAGTCCTGAAACTGGGACCGCTCTCCAACACAAAATCTACAAATGTATGACCCACTAAAACTTTCAATAAACCCCCCGACTGAGTAGGCACCAAGGTTATCGGCAATGACAGAAAATACAGTGCCTTTTATGATTTTTCCTAAACAGTGCACAAAAATACCATCATCTTCTAAGTTTCTCAAATCCCTTAAAGGAATTATCCGGAGTAAAATGCACTTTAGATCGATTTACGGATGATTGGGAGTACATACGTTGAGTTGACATCCAAATCATGTCATTCGGATGTGTTTTGAGAAAGTTCGATGTTACCGTTTTTAGTCTAAGCTCGTTAGCGTGGAAGTGAGAAGGGCATATTATTTTGCTGCTACAAAACGCTATTTTTATACCTCTTCTACAGTTCCAAACAACATTGCACTTACGTGATAGTGAGTAGAGGGTCCCTAAAGCCAAACCGAAGTATCCCGAGGTCTTTATGTGGTCGGATAGAGAGTCCAGAATGAATTTCATCAAGCCAGTACCTTTCCGGAAATGTTGCCATCTTTGCTGCCATCTCTGGAAATTCACAATTTCGTCGCCGTTTAAAAAAAAAAAAAAACATAGTCCAGTCCATACAACTTCATTTCAATTTCAAAAGAAATACTGGACTATGTTTTTTTTTAAACGGCGACGAAATTGTGAATTTCCAGAGCACACTTGGCAATCAACTCCTACGGACTTTCCCCAAAAGATGGCAGCAAAGATGGCAACATTTCCGGAAAGGTACTGGCTTGATGAAATTCATTCTGGACTCTCTATCCGACCACATAAAGACCTCGGGATACTTCGGTTTGGCTTTAGGGACCCTCTACTCACTACCACGTAAGTGGGGGGCGGTGGTAGTGTAGTGGTTAAGGAGCTGGGCTAGCGTGCAGTAGCCTGAAAGTTGTCGGTTCAATTCCCAGCTTCCACCATTGTGCCCTTGAGCAAGGCACTTAACCCCAAGTTGCTCCGGGGACAATGTGATCCCTTGTAATATAGCTGACATATGTAAGTCACTTTGGTCAAGAAGTGTCTGCTAAATGTAATGTAATGTAAAAGTGCAATGTTGTTTGGAACTGTAGAAGAGGTATAAAAATAGCGTTTTGTAGCGGCAAAATAATATGCCCTTCTCACTTCCACGCTAACGAGCTTTTGACTAAAAACGGTAACATCGAACTTTCTCAAAACACATCCAAATGACATGATTTGGATGTCAACACAACGTATGTTCTCCCAATCATCCGTAAATCGATCTAAAGTGCATTTTACTCCGGATAATTCCTTTAATAATGGCTCTAGCACTTGAGAATAACCAAATTCCTTAACATCATTTGCCTTGCACAAAACAGCTAAGTAAATTGATGGTAATGTGGACCTTAACACTAATGGAATATCAGCGAACACCCAGTAGACACCTGTCACCTTATGCTTTTTACGAGAGGTTCCTAATGGGTTACATATTTCAAAATCGTCACAGTAGAGAAGAAGGAAAGTCTTAACTCATCTCCAGAGATAAATGTGTTTTCTTTGAAGTGAGAACCATCACGGAAACTACTATACTGACCTGGAGAACCACAATGCCTTGTATGCTTCAAAACCTTTTCCTGAATGTCACTATTTTTCAGAGCATGTGACAAGGTTTGCAAAATTGGTATATATTGGAATGTCTTACCCTCTTTCGCATCAAGTATATACTCCAACGGTTCAACAATAGAGAAATGTTCCTTTAAATAACTATTTCTCTTGTATGCTGTCCCAAGAGGCCCTTCCTCACTAAAGGCTGCACTGAGAGGATTTAACTGGCAAATGTTATTCACCAATTCTGCAATCACCAATTCTTCAACGGTGCAGTTATGATTTTGTAATGTGCTACAGACAATGTTTTTGATAATGGGTGCGGATGCTGTACTGGTTTTGAACTGAAGCTCGTCTACAATCTCATCTATACACCTATTAGAGACGTTCAAGATGCAGTCTAATTTAAGTAATAGGGACCCAAGCTCATCAACAATGACTTGAACAAAATCTTCACCCTCACTGACAAGTGTTTCATCAGATTAACTTCACTTTCATCTACCAGCCAACTACCATCCTCTGTTCCCTGACTTGAATATGTCTGAAATATAGCATGTTTAAAATCGTCAAGGCTGTGAGGATTGTGCTTCCTACTTTTGTGTGAAGCAAAAGTAGAATAAATATTAGTAGTGTAATCACAATCCTTAAAAACACAATGCACAGTTTCGTGCTTTCTCAGATGAACTGCAATGTGTTCAAAATATTGCCTTTCTGTGTTAACACTATATGAATTGCATACAAGACATGAAAATGAATGAGTTTGCCCTAACTGTTCTGCTTGAGTATGATTTCTAGACAAATGGGTATGAAGGGCCCCCCAACTTTTAAATGAACAAGGACAATCTGAGAATAAGCAGGGTATTGTCCGACCTTGACCAGTGTGGAAATGTTTTAATCTATAGTGCTTTATGAGCTCTAAACGTTTTGAGGCACTGAAAGCACATTTTTTGCATGACCATCTCATAACAAAGGATGCCTACTGTTTCTCCCTGATGATGCCAGCATGGAAACCCTTTAATCTGTCCTCAACTGTCCACTGTCCTCATCCTAACTGCAAGGTCACCCTGCAAATCACAATTTAAGATATTAAGAGTGAATTATGGCTAATACTAACCGCAGCAGTATTATATCATGCATAGGTTTTTACTTGCCTGAATGAGACTCACACTCCCTCAACTCACACTCCACTCCTGCAGAAAATCCTGCCTCCAACAAGTGACACCTCAACTCACTTCTTTCTGTTGAGAGAAATATATTAATAACACAAAATACAGATTAACTTTATAAATACGTTTTAAGTCTAAACTAAAGCAATGATGCATTCGAGTTTGTCTGTATATATTGACTGTAATTTTACGGCGAAATTGTAGTAAAATCACAATGAAATTGTGTGATTTTACTACAATTGGCCATAAAATTACAGTGAATATAGAGCGGAAAGCCGTAATTTTACGGCAATTCCTTGTATGACATTTTACCATAATTTTACGGTAACCAGGCGGCAACTTTTGCTGCCGTGCCTTTTACCGTTTTTTTTTTTTGCTGCTGTACATTTTAATGTTTTTTTTTTATATATATATTTTCTCTTATTTCAGACATTTTACATGGTCAAACCATATAAAAATACACCATAAGTTAGTTCCAACAGTTATAAGTTTATTCTAACATCAAATGAGGCATTGCATTTCTACAGTTTCCAATTAATTTACAGTGCATTGTAAAACAAAATATTATTCCTCAAAATATTTGAGAAAAACGATGGCTTAAAACTACTTTAACCATTCTTGTTCTGACAACTTAAAACTTTGTTGTAGCTACTCAATTCATTTCAGGAAACCGATTGCCTTAAACCTTTTAATTTGGTTTTAACACACTGAACTCATATCTAAACAGTTTATTTAGCTAAGTGCCAAACACTCATAACTGAATACATTCATTCAATATAAAACTCTGTGATTTGAAGAGTTTTAGGCAATGCAAGCCAAATTATAATTATTAAGGCAATCTACAAAACCTGTTAACTTCACTCCAGATCATTTGTAGCTTGGGTTTGATGGCTTTCTCCCATCATTGATCAAAATTGAAGACGATAACCTGAATGAACTCAATAAAGCCACTTTGCTCCTCAGGGTATCTCAAAAAGGAGAGCACAAATCAGTCCCATTATTTAGATAGATAGATAAATAGATGCTATTAAAAAAAGACAAGAGTCTAAAAATACACCAAAATTCAATATCAAACTCTAGCAAAAGCCAGCATATTGTTCAGGAGAGGGTGCTCAATAAAGTAGACAATGGAGGCTGCTGTTAGCCCCTTTTCAACTTTTGGACCTTACTTGACAACAGGATGTTCTCATATCTGACATTCAACAGCAGTGGTGTCCTCACATATGACAGCAGTGGTAAGATGTCTGCTGGAAGCAATAAAATGCAAACACAAACTTCAGAATTAGGATTTTCCAACCACACAAATGAACGGCCTCAGACAGATTGTGTAAGGGCCTATTTAGACCGCAAGCATGGCGACTGTGTGTCAGCTGCGTTACCTGTCCGTTTTCATTTTGGCACAGATGTTAACAGGTTAGAGCGTACACTGCCTGCATGACACGCATGTTTCAGGTGTGTCTTGAACCACGCTGAAAACGTGTGTATGCTAGAAATAGGACTGGCGTGTATTTTTCAAGCGATAGGCAAATGTGTAGAAAGCGCTTCCATTCAAAAGAGACAGTGAAGAGATGCTACAATAGGCAGACTGCCCACAGCAGCGCTACATCTGAGACGTCTCTGGTATGAATGCACAGATAAAACACAATGCAGCAGCCATGGAACAGACACGCAATGCACATGCCACGTTGACGCTCTGAATAGGCCCTAAAAAACTTTGTGTAATACATTGACACTCACCTGTCATAGATATTGCAAGTTCCGTGGACTGTCCAACACTTCCAAACTCCTAAAATTACACAAAATACCAATATAACAAAATAACAATAAAATAATACAAAGATAGCACCAACCAATATGAATGACATTACTCTTGGACAAAACAAACATAATAGCATTTTACACAAGTAATTTATGAATGCAATACATGTAGCTTAACATTAATAAGAAAAATACCACAAGTATAATAGATAAAAAGGTGTGTTAACTTACATAGCCATTAGATCCAAGGTACTTTCGTTGTTAGCACTTATTCTGCTCATATTCGGCATTGGAGGGACAGAAGAAGAAACATTAGGTTGTTGAATAAAGCTGTATTATACAAACAGATCTCTATTGACAACCTATGTTTCTCTGTATTGCATGAATCACATTAGACTACAGCAACAGTGAAATGATAAACTGGTGAACATAGACAACTAAATTATTTTCACATAAACATAATGCTTACAGGATTGTTTAATCTGCATTTACCACAAGCCAGCCTTTCTGGAAACTTTTAAATAACACGATGCTAAAAAGGCTGTGCTATGCTAGTTAGCTAAACAATAGCTAGTTGGGTTCTACAAACTTACAAGGACAAAGATAGGTAAAATACACAACAGAGTCCTCCTCCTTAATCTAAATTATGATAGTCATGCATTATTGAAGGCATGTGAACACCATTTTGAAATATCAGAATTCATGGTTAACATGGGCGAGCACTAGCTTGCTAGCAGCAGCTGTTGACGTATTTTTAATGTTAGCTAATCATTTGCAGTCGACAGTTTTATTACCACCCGAATATCCTTACATTTTAACTAAACCTTACCTCTGGATAGCTGTGCCTCCTCTTTCACAAAGATAATTCCATTATTCCTGCACAAGTGTTTCTCATACTTCAAAAGCTCCTCTGTTGAAAGTTGCTGTAAGTGAGTGAAGAAAAAAGTAACGGTCGTTCCAAGAGTCCGACCAAGCGAACTCCCCTCCCCCAACAACATTTGCTGCAGAGAGCCAGCCAATCAAATTGCAGTTATGCTAATGAGCAAAGGCAGCTCATTAGCATAATCAAGCCGAATTCATAAGATGGTCCGAGACACCGTATTTGCAGATAAAAGTCATTTGTTTGTAGCCTAGAAATCTAGACGCACCCTAGCGGCGGCAAATTAATTTGCTCAGCCTGTACTTCTAGTACCAAACCATAGGGATTTCTATTGGCTGATGCTGTGGACGTCATCCAATCACAGCGCTCTATTTTGTTAGTCTTAAGGCGGGCTTAACAGGATAACGACAGTCCTGCAACAGTGAACAACAAGGCAGGTGGCTATGGCTAACGAAGAGCGGTTGTTTGAATCGGCGTTGGCGTCAACTCTGGAGGAGTTGGACTAGTGCTTTTCTTTGAAAGTTGAACAACACAATGCACTTAAGTCATTCCTTTGAAGAAGGATGTATTTGCCGCTTTGCCGACCGGATCTGGGATATGGTCGTGGCGCTGGCCTATTGCATGCCTAGGCAGTTTGAAAGACAATTCTCTGCCCGCCCCTTGGATTAAGCGAGGTGAATGGTTTGATTCCAGACTATACATTTCAATGATATAGGATGGCCCGCCAGGCTAATTTGTTTGTTTTTTTATACTTGGATTTTCTGACCACTAGTGAGAAATAGATGCTGTACATTATTTAAAAAGCTGTTATTGTAAAACATGTCTGAAATGTTGTTTGAGCCTATAGCCTACACCATCTAACATTAGCAAGTTAGCAGTCAGTGGTTAAAACACCAAAACAAATTTTTCACAGTATTTTTACACTGATAACTACTAAATTAAAAGTCTAAACCATTTTAAAATGGTACAACTGTGCTAAAAAACGGTGGATTCTTCTCATTTAAACATTACAGACTTTGTCCGTGCTTTTACGGCAGTCTTCTTGAAAAAGCTGATTTTACTGTATTTTACAGGTATATTCTCTTATTATTAAAAAGTATAAAAAGAGTATAAAACCGTATTTTTTACGGTAAATGTCAGCTAATTTTACAGTGTATGGGGGCAGTGTGCTGTAAGTATGTAGAGGATGTGTGTTAGAGAAGATCCTGAAGACAATGTGCTGTGTATGTAGGGAGGGGGGGGCAGTGTGCAGCAAGTATGTAGAGGAGGCTTACTGTAGCAAGCAGTGTGCTGTATGTATGTGAGGTGATGACAGTGATGATGTAAGTGTGTGTGTTTTGTGTGTGTGTGTGTTGGGTATGGGGGGGGGCAGAAAGGCTAGGCAATCAGGGACATGGGTAGATAGATGGAGGAGAAATCAAAAATAATAAATAAAAAGTTCTATGGAGATGTGCAAAAGTTGGAGAAAGTCAGATGTGTGTGTGTGTGTGTGTTTTGACATGTGATGAAATAAGAAAATAAATAAAAGGTCTGTAGCATAGGGAGAGGGATGTAAAAGTGCTAAAAGTCATGTAGGTGGGTGTGTGGGGGTGAGTGGTCATCAGTGCTGAGGAGTGAATGAGTGCAAATTCAGTATAGTGTGAATTCAGAGTTGGGAAAGGTTTGAGAGTGCTGAGGAGTGAATGTGTGCAAAGTCAGTATAGTGTGAGTTCAGAGTTCGGATGGCCTGGTGATAAAAACTTCTCCTGAGTCTCTCAGTTCTGGCTTTGTGACTACATAGGCGTCTTCTTGATTTCAGCGGTAGGAATAATCCATTGTTAGGATGAGAAAAGTCCTTCAGAATCTTTTGGGCTCTTAGGAGTACTCTTCTGGAATAGATATCTTGTAGAGCAGGGAGTTGAGTTCTTATAGTACGTTCAGATGAGCGCACTACTCTCTGCAGAGTACTACAATCTCTAACTGTGGAGTTCCCATACCAGGTGATGATGCTACCAGTTAGAACACTCTCAACCGCTGAAGTGTAGAAGGCCTTCATGATGGATGTAGAAACTTTGAATTTCCTTAGCTGACGAAGGAAGTAGAGTCGTTGTCTGGACTTCTTCAGAACATGAGTGTTAACAGTCCATGTTAAGTCTTCAGTAATGTGGACACCAAGGTATTTAAAACTTGTGACTCTCTCTACAGGTTGCCCGCTGATCATTAGTGGGGTGTAACTGTAGTTCTGCTGCTTCCTTCTGTAATCCACTACCATTTCCTTGGTTTTATTGATATTCAGTGTCAAGATGTTAGATTGACACCACTGTGCCACCTCATCAACCTGATCCAAGTAGAGCTGTTCATTGTTGTTACTAATCAGGCCCAAGATCACTGTGTCATCTGCAAACTTGATGATGGAGGTATGACTACTGTTGGCTTTGCAGTCATGTGTGTAGATGTTGTACAGCAGTGTCAGACCCCCCACTAACCACTTGTGAACGGTTGGTGAGGAAGTCAAATATCCAGTGACACAGGGTGGTGTCCAGTCCTAAGGCCTTCATCTTTGTGACCAAGGTGAGAGGTCAAGATGTTAGATTGACACCACTGTGCCACCTCATCAACCTGATCCAAGTAGAGCTGTTCATTGTTGTTACTAATCAGGCCCAAGATCACTGTGTCATCTGCAAACTTGATGATGGAGGTATGACTACTGTTGGCTTTGCAGTCATGTGTGTAGATGTTGTACAGCAGTGTCAGACCCCCCACTAACCACTTGTGAACGGTTGGTGAGGAAGTCAAATATCCAGTGACACAGGGTGGTGTCCAGTCCTAAGGCCTTCATCTTTGTGACCAAGGTGAGGTACTATCGTGTTGAATGCTGAACTAAAGTCAATGAACAGCATCCTCACATAATTCCCATTCCCCTCCTCCAGGTGAGTTAAGGTGGTGTGCATGAGGTTTGAGATGGCATCCTCTGTAGACCTGTTGGCTCTATAAGCAAATTGGAGGGGGTCGAAGGAGGCAGGGAGGGATGAGCAGATAATGTTTTAAACACTTCATCACTGTACGTCAGGGCTACTGGGCGGTAGTCATTCAGACATGATGGACTTTTGTTTTTCGGTACTGGAACAATAACAGACTGCTGGAGGCAAGTAGGAACTATCTCTTGAGCCAATGATGTGTTGAAGATATAAGTGAACACAGGAGCTAACTGAGCAGCGCAAGATTTCAAAACCCTTAGAAATTCCATCCGGTCCAGCAGATTTTCTACAATTAACCCTCCTAAAGGCATTGCTCACATCGACCTCAGAGACACAAAAAGTGCATCCTCATTTGCTTCACATGCTGCAGCTAGTGCAAGATCAAGTCTGTGTTTTTCATGTCAAAGCGAGCATAAATAGCATTAAGTTCATCAGGGAGGGCTTTACTCACATTCATCATAGTACTTCTGTAGGCTACACAATCATGGGGAAGACTGCTGACTTGACAGTTGTCCAAAAGATGACCAGTGACACCTTGCACAAAGAGGGCAAGACACAAAAGGTCATTGCTAAAGAGGCTGGCTGTTCACAGAGCTCTGTGTCCAAGCACATTATTAGAGAGGCGAAGGGAAGGAAAAGATGAGGTAGAAAAAAAGTGTACAAGCAATAGGGATAACCGCACCCACCGATTCACAAAGAGTGGACTGCAGCTGAAGTCAGTGTTTCAAGAACCACCACGCACAGACGTATGCAAGACATGGGTTTCAGCTGTCGCATTCCTTGTATCAAGCTACTCTTGAACAAGAGACAGTGTCAGAAGCATCTCACCTG
The DNA here is from genome assembly GCF_017589495.1 of Alosa alosa. Lineage (NCBI taxonomy): Eukaryota > Metazoa > Chordata > Actinopteri > Clupeiformes > Clupeidae > Alosa > Alosa alosa. The sequence goes on from NC_063204.1 coordinate 6,112,798, forward strand.
CATGGGCTAAAGACAAAAAGGACTGGACTGCTGCTGAGTGGTTCAAAGTTATGTTCTCTGATTAAAGTAAATTTTGCATTTTCTTTGGAAATCAAGGTCCCAGAGTCTTGAGGAAGAGAGGAGAGGCACAGAATCCACGTCCACAAAGTTTCCACAGTAATTCAGGCAAAAGGAGCCCCAACTAATGGAGTGCTGTACATGCTCATACTTTTCATGTTCATACTTTTCACATGGCCAACATTTCTAAAACTTTTTTGTATTGGTCTTAAGTAATATTCACATTTTCTGCGATACTGAATTTGGGATTTTCATTAGTTGTCAGTTATAATCATCAAAATTAAAAGAAATAAACGTTTGAATTATAACAGTCTGTAATGAATGAATAGGCTACAAGTTTCACTTTTTGAATGGAATTACTGACATTAATCAACTTTTTGATGATATTCTAATTATATGACCAGCACCTGTATGTAGTACTGTGATTGAGAGTATAGAGTGCAGTATTGACTTTTTTCTCTTTTATATTGGTTAGTTATTTAGTTAAGGGCGGAACGCGCATCCCGGTCGTTGTTCCCTTGTGCGTGGGGCGTCTTTCACGCACGATAAGCCTGTGGTCTCTCCCCACCCAAACTACCCGGCATGCCCATTGCTGTTCTCTGACCGGCTCCGGCTCGCACTAGGAAACATGGCGGCCGTCAGTAAATATCTGACTGCGAGGAACTCCTCTATAGCCGGCGGTGTGCTTCTAGTTTTGTACCTCATCAAACAAAGGAAAAGGGCAAAGAAACTGAACGGGTATGTCCCTGCGCAGTAGGAGTGGAAAAGTTGAAGTAGCATAGTGAAACTGGTACTGATCAAGCGCAAGGATAAGGGTGTCATACCACTGGGCTAGCTAGCCGGCTAACATTAGCAGTGTGTCTCTAGCTCAGTTGCTAGAAAGAGGTTCCCCAACCAGAATTGACAGTTTCAGAACTGTCAAAGTGTAGGAATGCTGGTATTGTATGGATGTAGACGGGAAAGTACATCGTATACCCAGTGTATCGTTAATGTTTATTTTTTGGCACAGTGTTATAGAATTGTAACTAGAAAATTCATGTCCTTGATTATTTTTCTCAATGGTCAATTACATTGATGTTAGCTAACTTAACAATGAGGTCTTTTATGCCCTAGGGAAACACGCTAATCGCACTTATGTTTTCCATAACTTTGTTGAAAGTAGCTAACAAACTTTATGATGTTTTTGGTGTACACTAGCAACCTCACAATACTCTAAAAAGTTAGAGGTTACTCAAGTAACTTCTCCCAGACAGCAACGTGTTCATACATGAAATGCGTAACCTAAAAGAAGTCATTTGCACATTCAAGGATATAATAATAATGTCAATATAATCTGTCTTGAATTTACAGAAAAAAAGGGGGTGCAGAACTAGTACTGAGCAATGAGGTAAGTGACTAGCATATTATAACATGAATCTTTCTTGTGTACAATAATTGTTACGGTCTGTATTGTTTTTAGTTAAAGTTTGAAAAATAGTAGACCTAAATAGGCCATAAAATTCTGAATTGATTTGAGTTTGGCAACATCGCTTTAATGGCCAACTGTAATATCCCATCTCTTCTGCAGCAGAAAGAGGCCAAAAAAGACCGGGCTGCTGTGGACAAGCTGTTCTTCCTACGCATCTGCCGCCTCCTCGGGATCATGGTGCCTCGATTTTTCTGCAAAGAGGTGGGCATCACCCTTCCAGTCTCAGTCGCATCATAAGTGATTAGTGCAGCAATTTAAAGTCCCAGTCACTGTCTTGATTTAACAGTGTTGTAGAAGAGAAGATAGTCTACATACAAGTTACTCTACCTACATTTGCTGAATTACATTCTTAAGTTGACACAATAGGGTAACAAAGAATTTAAATCTGGCAGATGTATATTCTCTGAAATCCTAGAGTACATTTACATAACAGTGACAAACATAAATTAATTTAAATTAAGATAATTTCATATTCAAGTTGTTCAAGTATTGGGTCAAAACCTCCTCAAACCATGCTTGCCCCCCTATTTGACACAACCATCCATGTTGACCTTGACGTAATTAATGTTTCATTTGGCCTTGACCTATTGTTGTGAGTTCATAGTATGCTCATTGCATCACCTTGCAGACTTTTTCTTATCTGACGAATGCAAAGTCAGCGTCAGTGTAAGATTTACATAATGTTTACACTGTAACACAGTTAAAATACATATAATTTAGCACTCCAGTGTATTGTATGGTAAAGATATAATGTTTTGTATGGGAAGCTATAATGTTTTGTATAGGAAGCTATAATGTTTTCTAGAGTTCTCAGCCTGCCTTTATATTGATAACCCTACATTGCAATGAGTTAGTGAGATTAGTCAATGATAAAGCTTTATCTCGCCTCTCACTGTAGCTTATCAGTATAGTATGTCACAATGTCTCTTTTCTCAGCAATAGTATATTGAGTTGTCCTTGTCACATATACTTTCTATTATTTTTTTTTAATGCACTGTCCTGCAATGTAGTCCATTAGTGGTCATGCAATAGTGGCTTGGTTTCTAATCTCAGTTTATGTTTTCACAGACCGGATATTTGATACTAATTGCAGCAATGCTGGTGGCACGAACCTATTTTGACGTGTGGATGATCGAGAACGGCACCTTGATTGAAAGGTTGGACTCAGGAGCACCTCTCCCCTCTGCAAAATTGATATTCTGTCTCAGCGTGTTTGGTGTTTGCGGTGTTGGGGGTCGGAGCATTTAGTATTCTCTCCATGTTGATTTGTTGCATTCTAATCTTCTACAGTGGAATCATAAGCAGAGATATCAATCTATTCAAGAAGCACTTTTATTCCTACGTGGCTGTCATACCAGGGGTAATTGTTTTGCAAGTGTGTGATGTTAACCACAGTGAGAGACCAGTGTAACTAATATCCCTGTGCTGTTGGTTCTCTCAACTCCATTGAGTGTCCCAGTGACGCCACTTCCATTTGCCTCCATAGATCTCTCCAGAATAAGTCCCGCCTCGAACTTCCGTATCCATCCAACTTCCTGGCGTCGATTGTCTATGGGAAATAACATGGCGTTTCGAAATATCATACCCGGTAAAACATCTGTAGGTAGCGAGTAGAAAAAAGCTGGTGGGCAGATTGGCTTACACACTTCTGCCATCTAGTTTCCACTGGATTTTTTGATTGTCGGTGCCGTTTAAGTAGTATACTATAGACTATACTACTTAAACGGCACCAAAAATCAAAAAAAAAGTGGAAACTAGATGGCAGAAGTGTGTAGGCCAATCTGCCCAGCAGCTTTTTCTACTTTGTCACCTACAAAGTTTGACAGGTACGATCTTTCAAAACGCCATGTTATTTCCCATAGACATTTGACGACCGATGGTTGGATGGATACGGAAGTTAGGAGGCGGGACTTATTCTGGAGAGGTCTATTGGACCTATCTTTCAAAAAAATTTGAACACCAGTCTATGGCGAAAAAGAAATGATTTTCTGGTCCCGGTTGACTTGTGCCTTGAATTACCCATATGATGTTTGTCAATTTTAAAGACAATTTTTCATGTAAAGACATTTGCAGTTTGTTTCATAACTATTGAATTACAACATTGTGAAAGATCGTAATTCCAACGACTAGTTCTACAAACCCATCAGTCGCGCTAGTGACGTTAGCTCATTCACAGCCACACTAGATTGTAGAAGCATACCAGCAACAGGTCTTAATTGGGCTTTCCTTGCCGATGCAAATACCATGAGTCAGAGGATTAAACACATCAGGTAAGTTGTATTTGTCCATAGACTGTACATTAGATACTGTTAAGTGACATAGCAGGCAGCAAGATGCAACCGTTAACTAGCATAACAGCTAATCTTATCGTTTCATTACGTTGGTGACGTAGCCTACATCGTTCGAGACGAGAGATGTAGTCCACTGAGCGGATTCGCACAAAACCAACATAACTTTTGAAGTCTATCGAACAACAGTACTTTCTTGACGTGAAAAAATATCTTCTAAAAATAAAAGTTAACACACATCATATGTGAAATTCGTGGCACAATTCAAACTGGACCAAAAAATAATTGTTATCTCCATTAACTCCCATTCATATTTTTTTGAAAGCTAGGTCCCTTGTAGCGGAAGTAAAGCGGAAGTCACTGGGACACTTTATTGCCTAGACCCACCGCAGGCATGTCTGAAGTGAACCTGTGTTTCACTAGCATCTATGATAAGTTGAGCTCTATCAAGCACAACAGACTGTCTTTAACACCTACATATCCATATTCCTTGAGAGCCAAAATGTGTCAGACTGCCCCTCTCTTGTGGTTGTAAAATCTAAAGACTACAGTCCATGAGCCCAAAAACAAAACAAAAAACACTTATCAGTACCACCAGAGGTAGCAGAGTCTAGTAGTGATTTTTGTAACCCTCCATCATGTGTGAGAGACATTATTATGTGATGGCAGCTAAATTATTATGCTATACAGCATAGGACCATTTACAGGTACAGGTGCGCCAAAGTATGTAGGAAGATGGAACATGTGTTAATTCATTTTCAATCACATGTTGAGGATCCAGGCTTTTAGAAACTATAGTTTAGGTGGTTGATTTATTTATGACAGGTTGATCTAATATTCCTCTTTGTGGAGTTAAGATTACCTCAAGATGAATTCATCGATCCAAAGAAAAACAAAAAAAACAGCTGCTCAAATAGAAAGGTTATTTTGCTTCTGTTGGTGTATCAACAACAATGTTGCCACCTTGGTTGGTACTGATATCTGGTCTGGCCTGTGGACTACTAGTACCAGTAGTAGGGCCAATTCTCTCTCCTCTGCTTCACCAGTTCTAGACCAGGGATCCTCAACACATGTTATGACTCTCTATGAACATGGTTACTCACCCCCTGACTTTTACAGCCAATAATCTTGATAACTCATATTTTGTATCTAGGGCTGAAACGATTCATCGAGTTACTCGAATAACTCGATTACAAAAATTACTCGAGGCAAAAACCCTGCCTCGAAGCCTCGTTAAATTCCTATGACGCGCACTATATGCGCAGGGATCTGATTGTTCCACACGGACCGTTGTTCAGGAAGCACACCACTAGCGCGTGAATCGTGATACATTCGGAATTTAGCTGGCGTGATGGCGGAGTCAAGATGTCCATAAATGGCAGAGAATGTCTGAAGTTTAAGTAGTTTTGGGATCATTACATACTCAAAAAGAACAAGCATCTGAACCGAAAACATCCACTCCATGCTGTTTCACCAAGCGTCAATAAAATAGGCCATCTCTATCTAGCTATCTACGTAGCCTATAGCCTAGCTACATTGATGTTGGCTGATTTTAATCACATACTGTATTTGTAGCGATGTCGTGATATAATGTTTAGCTTTGATGTTTGTGGTATAGAAATCTACATAAAACAGATAGGCCTATTTACTTTGATGTCAGGTCTAGATTACAGCATGAAACTTGTGCATATTAATACATTAAATTGCTTTCCCTCTTCTCCCTCCCAGCACTTCACAACATAGTATGGACAGCTTTGTTCGCCCAGCTAAGTCATGCACAAGAGGCTGCAATTTTACAGAGAGCATTTTGAACATTATTTAATTGTTGGCACTGGCACTTATAAACACTAAATGGGTAAATTGCAATAAATGGGCTTAGTTTCGTAGCCTGATGTTGGAGTTAGAATAAATACCTCTGTGCCAATTGCTTGATCATTTTACAGCCATGTCATTTTCGTTATGCATTATTTGTTTTGGTTGTTTAAAAATGCAAAAAAAAAATATCCGATTAATCGATCGATAAAGTGCTAGATTAATCGATTACAAAAAGAATCGATAGCTGCAGCCCTAGTTGTATCATCATTAACTAGTTCAGACCTCCTCTGCCAAGTCCAAGTGCAAACGTATTGCGTCCGGTGCATATAATGTATTTGTGCACGTCTTGAACACCCCTGGAGAAGTCCTAGTTCTGCTTTCATTTCACATGTTGACTGACCAGTGTCCTGCACTTATGTTTTTTTTTTTCTGGTGTGTGTGTGTGTGTGCATGTTGTGGTTTGCAGTGCAATTATTGGTCGCTCCACAAACGGTTTCAAGAAGTACTTGCTGAGCTTTGTCAAATTCATGCCGGCTGTAAGTGTGCCTATTTTTTTCTCAGAAGTTCTCAACATGACCCGTCACAGTGGACACCCATTGATATAGAGACTCTATGGAAACTGTATTCAGATCAGTTTTTATCACAAATTGTAGTGATTTGGATTTTAGCATCAGAGGAGCTCTGATGAGTTATGTGTCTATAGTCTTGTATAACAATTAATTTCATACAATAATCACGTTAATGTCTTCATTAGGGCTGGGACAACGCGTCAACATAATCGATGACGTCGACGCAAAATATGAGCGTCGATTCGTCAAGCATAACGTGTGCTGCTAAATATTTTTAATTTTACACCTTCAGTGTTTTCCATATGTTGACTAATCTGTTAGCCTAGAAATCTAGACGCACCCTAGCGGTGGCAAATTAATTTGATCAGCCTGTATACATTTCAATGATATAGGATGGCCCGCCAAGCTACTAATCTGTGGCTGGGCACCACACATTGATGTTCTATATTGTAGGCCTACTATTTAATTTAAAGATAAGATAAAATAATTTCATTGAGCTGCACTTTTTACTCACACAGCCTTTCCTCGCCCCGCCCGCTCTCTCGTAACGAGCCCGCTGCTCCTCCTCTGCATGTGCATTTAACAAAATATTCACGATTGTTGAAGGATTGTTGTTGCCACATAGAAGCACTGCATAGAACACAGTGGGCTAAATTGCTATTAAATCCGCTTAGCATCGTGACCATGCTGCGCAAATTTGCAGCATTAAAACTGCTGAATTAAAGTTAAAGTAAACTCTGCTAAGGTCTTATCACAACATAGTTCATTGAGGAGACTAAACTAAGTTAAGTTACAGTATGCAATCAAGCAGTATCTCAAAGCTAACGTTAGAATACTGTTTGGGTGTCAAGTTTAGGATGCTTACTTGCAGCTGCTTATTCGTTAATCATGCAGGGCTCATTTTATTGACTCTAAAGTGCTTGTCCAAAGGAGAAGTACGAACCGTTATTTGAACTAACTACGTTATGAAATGCATCCACACATCAGCAGCCTTTTAACTGTGTTAATGTTAATTGCAAGGATTCCCACACGAACATCTTAAAATGACAGGCACTCAATTAGACATACACTACTGAACTTTATTGAATGCTACCTCTGACTAAGAATGCATTACTTTGCACTTGTATAGTCTTTTATTTTGGAATCTTAAGAGCAATAAACATATATTGCAATGTTAAAGAATTCATGTTTTTTTCATTCAGATGTGTAAATAAACATGTATAAGTTGCTATTAGTGAATTAATGGGGAGATAATCGAATCGAATCGAAATTGAATCAGACTGAAAAAATTAATCGATGCATCGAAAAAATAATCGCTAGATTAATCGTTTAGAAAATAATCGCTTATCCCAGCCCTAGTTTTCATAATGTCCTATGTCTTGTTAATGTCTTCATTATATTAACTTAACATATTCTTATTGTTGACTAATATGCTGTAACATAGCTGACAATGTCAACATCAGTACTGTCAGTAGCCCTACTTATTGAATTGTGTATGAATTGCTGAAATCTTGCCCTCCTTACACAGTATGTCATTCAGTAAATAATAGAGAATGTGTGAGCCGAAATGTTTGTGTAAATCGGACTGACAGGTAGAGCAAGGTCTGCTGTCTGGGGTTTTTGAAATAATGGAAGGCATGTGACTGGTTGTTCCTGCTCTCCACAGATTGCGTTAGTGAATAACTTTTTGAAGCTGGGCCTGAATGAGCTGAAGCTGTGCTTCCGTGTGCGCCTGACCAAGCATCTCTACGATGAGTACCTGAAGTAAGACTGCCAGGGCGGGAGTGGTAGTCCCACACCCTCCACACCAGCACATCACTGCGTAACACTTGCAAAACACTTAGCTAATCTTCCCTCTTTGGCAATACATTCCCTGTACTTTCAAAAGATTAGAGGAATTCCTTGGCTATACAGGACTTTCACCAGTCCCATAACATAGAATATAGAATAGGCTGACATTGAATTGCTGCATTTCTGGATGCTGTGATTGAAAGTTACAGGCCATAGTGAGAATGCATCTGAAGTGTAATACAGTTTGATACAATGTGGACATGCATTTGTAATATAGTTTTAGTAATATTGAATTACCTGTATACATTTCAGAGGGTACACTTACTATAAAATGGGCAATCTGGACAACCGCATCGCAAATGCTGACCAGCTTTTGACTCAGGATGTTGAGAAATTCTGCAACAGTGTGGTGGAGCTCTACTCCAATCTGAGCAAGGTAAACACATGGACAAAGTCAAAACAGAGTCACCAAAACGACTGACATCTTCAACTTACAAAATAAAGTATTTAGGAACTGAAATGTTGTTTACTTTTTTCCCTACAGCCCCTCCTGGACATCGGCTTGTACATCTTCAAGCTCACAAGTGCCATTGGAGCACAGGTAATCTGAACTGAATTTCTGTGTTCCATGCTAAAATGTAACTAGCCATTTCTGTAACACATTGACAGGAAGTGATGTAATCTCTGAGTGCAGGGCCCAGCAAGCATGTTGGCGTACCTGTTGGTGTCAGGTCTATTCCTGACGAGGCTGAGACGGCCCATTGGCAGGATGACCATGACGGAGCAGCGTTTTGAGGGCGAGTACCGCTACGTCAACTCACGCCTGATCACCAACAGGTAAGGAATAAAGCAGTGTTCTATATCTAGTGCTACGTGTTCTTCAGGACCTCAAGGTGGATGGTGGATGGCTTGCTAGCACTGTACATAGTACCTGTTGGGTAATACTTAGTGAGGAGTTCTTTGCTGTTTTAATATGTTTGGTATTTGTTGTCCACAGTGAGGAGATTGCGTTTTACAATGGAAATATTAGGGAGAAAGCGACTATCTACTCAACCTTCCAGAAACTGGTAAGCAAAAGAGTCCTTGGTTGTGAATGGGTAGTGCTAACTATTCATTGTATTATGGAATCAGAGGTTGGACATCACTTCAACACAATTTGCAGATGTATTTTCCACACATTCAAGACATGCCATTCTTTAGAGATGACACATCCATTTTCTTGCTCCACAGGTCAATCATTTGCACAATTTCATTTTCTTCCGTTTCTCGATGGGCTTTGTGGATAGCATCATTGCCAAATGTGAGTAAAGGCTGCTGTTGCCATGGAGGCTTGTGTGAAAAGATGTGGCATTTACATGAGCACCCGTCCTAAACAGATATACAGATACTGCCCACGGCTGATAGGCACATTCATGTCATCTCCACGTGAGGATGGCGTTGACGTGTCTCTCACTTGTCTCTTCTCACAGACTTTGCCACGGTGGTGGGCTACCTAGTGGTAAGCCGGCCCTTCCTGACCCTGTCCCACCCACGCCACCTAAACAGCACCCACTCCGAGCTGCTGGAGGTGAGAACAGCACCCAGAGACATCAGGGGCTTCAGAAATGCCAATGCCCTCCAAGAGGGGCTCAGGCCCAGGCTACACCAGGGCCGGAACTGAAGTGCTCCGCTCAACACAGTGTAAAAATAGTTAATAGTGGAAGCTATTTGTTGCAGAAGACACAGAGCGAACGGAACCCTTCAGTTACGTACTCGGTGTAGCCTTCCTTTCAGGAAGTAGTTTTCCATGGAATGTGAGCCTAATGACTCTACACTCATTGTAGGAGCCACACAACTGGTTATCTGGCTGCATATTCCCATTCATAGATGTATCTTATAAATCCCTCATGAAACACACATCTATGCATGAACAGTAGAACAGAATAGAAGGAGAACTGTATTGAATACACATATACAGTATATTGAGGCTGTTTTAAGACGTGTTAAATTTCCACTGTTTCTGTCTACAATATGTGCTCAAAACTCTTGACACAGGACTGCTGTCCCTGTGAAAGCCCTCAGCCCTGTGAAAGCCCTCTCAGCCCTGTGTGATTTCTCCTACAGGACTACTACCAGAGCGGGCGTATGCTGCTGCGCATGTCCCAGGCTCTGGGCAGGATTGTGTTGGCAGGTCGTGAGATGTCCAGACTCTCGGGGTGAGTCACTCAAACCCCTCTCCACGCTGGCTCTGCTCCGAATGATTCCCATTCTTTGTTTTTTTCATTTAATCTTTTTTTTTTAGTTTAGTTTATTTTTTAGTTTAATTATTAGTTCATTTGTTTTCACATACCATACAAGCCTCACAGACATGAAATACATAGATACACAGTGTCACGGTTCTTCACCCACCACCCTGCCACCACATACCCCACCCACATATATCACAACAGCACACAAACAGCACATGTATCACAACAGCACACATACAGCACATATACATCACATTACACAGATACCAACAGGAAAACCATCACCAGTTGACATTACAGAGGAATGAGGGCGGCACAGTGATCCATCTTGCAAGCAGACCTGTCCATCAATCCACCCATTCATCTAGCTTCCCGCTGGTGGTGCACATACCCATTTATTTTCTCACTGTCCACACACCCACCTATCTATCTATCCATCTAACCAATTCTTGACATATCTGCTGAGCCACATAGAAGTTTGCTAACCCATTTGCATGATTCATTTAGCAGGCGCTCTTCTCCAAAGTGACGTATAAAATGAGGAATAACATTCAAAGCTACTTGAATGTAAGGAGACATTTGGTAGCAATAAATGCTACAACTAGAGGATCAGATTGCAGAAGTTTAACAAAGTGTCGAAGGAGGTGGTGGTAGAATGAGAAGGCGGTAGAAGGAAGTAGAAGGGGGTGAGTGGGGTTGTTAGATGTATTAGGAGAGGAGGTTCTCTCGGAAGAGTTGGGTCCATCCAACAATCTCTCATCAGTCTTATAATTCGTCCATTTATCCTCCCATTCCTTCATTTTTCCATTTATCTAGCAATCGTCCAGAACGGGTCTGAATGGTCTGAACAGTTCTTAACGGTCATTATGTCCGTCACAGTGTCCTTCACTGCCTGACTCTGGGATGTTAACCATGATGCACTTCTGTTTCTGCCACATCAGGTTCACCGCCCGCATCACAGAACTCATTAAGGTTTTGAAAGACCTGAACTCTGGGCGGTACGAACGCACAATGGTGAGCCATGTGGAGAAAGGTAAATAGTGAAAGCAGCTTCACAAGTTGTTGTTGTTGTTGTTGTTGTCGTCATCATTGTCAGTGGTTTATTAAGAATTATTGTCTTTATTTATGTTTAGACACAGAAGCCATGGAAAAGCCTAAACTCATTCCTGGAAGTGGCCGAATCATCAACATCGACAACATCATCAAGTATGAACATATGGAAACTTAGCTGTTAGTTCTTCACACTATAATACTTAACCATCAATGCCTATCAAACAGCACTGAGCAGGATTGTGTCTTTGCAGGTTTGATCATACTCCTTTAGTGACACCTAATGGAGATATGCTCATCAAGGACCTGAACTTTGAGGTATGGCCTAGCACCTGCTTGTCTTCACTCACTGTTGCACTCCTGTGCAGAGCCTTAGCGAGCAACAAGGATACAGAAGTGCGACGCAAAGGGGGCTCAGAGCGCTTCCAGGAGACTTAAACTGTTTTTGACAAAGGATACAAAAGTGTTTCAATAGACAAGTTGCCTCTGAAACAGGGGAAATCTAGGCATAGCCAATTCACCTTCACCGGCACTAGAATGGTCAGAAATACCACTGCTCTGAATAACCTGAATAATTAAAGCTGCAGTTGACAAGTCCGACAGATTGAGGGGACTTAGCCAAAATTTTGAATGTTTACACTCACATGCCCCTCCCCCACTACCACTGAGCACCCTCTCATCGAGGTTTGTGCTCGTCAGTAGTGTTGTCACGATACCAAAATTATGACTTCGATACGATACTTACCATAAATATCACAATGCTCGATACTGAAACGATACTACGGCGAAATCCTAAGATATCTGGAAAAGAAAGGACTCGTACCTGATCCGAGTGTCATTTGTGTTGAATTCGGTGCCCAGGTCAATTCTGGGTTCTAAACTTCCTACATAATTATTATTTTTATAGTCAGTAAAATAGTAGGCCTACTTTGTGTGATTAAGTCCTTTATTTTTTATTATAGTTCATTTACATTGTGTTGTGTTTTGCCAATAAAGTAGCTTTAAATAGCCAAACTAGGCTAGATCAAGGTCAATGTTGAAATTACTGCATGCAAATCACTGAATGCTATGCAGAGGGGCCTAATCTTTAGGCCATCTGATGTACAGTATAGGCTTCCCTAGGCCTTCCCGTGTTCATGGGATTTCTTTGACAAGTTGCAAAGGGAAAAATGTGAGGATAGTCTTCTTTGCGCCCAGTGTACAAGTACGACATTCCAACCACTCAGGTCTTCGTCAGATAGACCTACACCATTACCTGTTGCAATATGTCTGTGTGCATTCCTACCTTAGCCTACGTCTATTTCTTTGATAACATGATTTGCTACCACGTAACAATAAGCCGCTATTATTATCAGGACTCAACACGCTTTGGTGGTATTATATGCTGTGGGCTTTAATTAGCGCATTTCGGGTAGCCTATCCTACATCTGGGCAATACTTATTGAACAAATTGCAGTCTACATGCCATGACAAATATTACCAGTAGTACTGACCGAACATGAAATAGATTGTTTACAAGTTATGGTAATGTTATTCTGGCGTGAACATTCCGCTTTCATCACGTTAGCACCCTATGATTACAGCTCGTTATGTCTCATCAAAATGATTACAGCTCATTATGTGTCGTCAAAATTCATTGATGAAGGAAGGTTCGCTTTATCCCAGAGAACCATACTAGTTTCACTTAGGCTAGGCTAAAACAGAAGAGAAGAACTTGGCACTAACCCATGTAGTCGTGTTTTCTATAGCATATTCGTTAACCTATCGTTCTTTGAACAAAAATGTTGGGATATGTCTGTGAGGTGTTTAGCCAAGTTCCATGCGTAGCCTACTGCTTTTAAATGACTTTGAAACATATTTCAGAAACAGGCCTCTGTGTACCTGATGGCTTGCCTTCGCTATTCGCGATGTATCCAAAATAGTTGCAGATTTGACTTCACCTTTTGTTTTATCCACAAGGCCGAGGACGGTCGGCAAAGAACTACTGTATGTTGACGTTGGCTGCGCACTCACTCACTCAGAGCTGCCTGCTTGACACGCCCACTTGCCTAGATGCGTGCAAGGAGCAGTGAGAGCAGCAGTTCACGCAGATACAGAGTTAATTTTAATAAAGTATCGATTCTAAAAATGTCGGAAATCGTATCGTTTTTTGCGTGAAGGCATCGTGATACCTTTTTAGTATCGATACAATGTGCAGCACTACTTGTCAGTGCGCACCAGACTGTGATTGAGACCCTGCTCTGATTAGACCATAAGAACCAGGAGCTGTGGATTTTTGCAAAACAAATAACAGGCTCTAGGTGGAGGTAGAAGTGCGTTTGTTTTCCTAAAACCGGCTGATTTATGTTGTTCTGTCGGAGCATAGTGTCGGTTTCAGTGAATATGGTCAAAAAAATCTTGCCAACTGCAGCTTTAAGTACATCTAGGGTTCAGAATCAGATACATGGTTTCATTTTGTATGGAAGTTCATTCAACTTGAATTTGTCCTGAAGTGGTTGTACCACACCGTGTAAGGGCATTCTGTTTGAGTTCAAAGTGCAGACAACTGATTTGGATGTTACAGTTTTGTGTGTCTGTGTCTGTGTTTTATCCCTAAAAGGTTCAGTCAGGCACCAATGTTTTGGTGTGCGGGCCCAACGGCTGTGGAAAAAGCTCCCTGTTTCGTGTCTTGGGAGAGGTGAGTGGCCAGGGAGGGGTCACTGTGTTGGAAAACCTCTGTTCCGTCTGCACATGCAGCTGTCCTAAACACAGGGTTGAAGCCCCTGTTGTCTCCACATCCCAATTCGGATAGAAAACAAACAAATAAACAAACGCAGCAGGTTCTCAGTCAGCCTCAGTATCATGTGGTTAAAATCATTTAATGCTCAGGAATAGATGTTTATTTCTAGACTCTTGTACCCACCCAACTTTATTCATTATGTTGTTTTGGTGTAGTTTATTTTTTGTTTTGGTAGGCTTCACACAATCATGCTATTACATAATGGCAGTCATTTATTAGTATGTATTGACCTCTAAAATGGCTTTGGATTTTGCTCTGCTGTCCATTAGCTGTGGCCTCTGTTTGGTGGCAGCTTGACCAAACCGGAGAGGGGGAAGCTGTTCTATGTCCCACAGGTGAGCTGCCTTCACAATGCCACTGTTATCAATGAATAGCATTCAGTGTTTTGTGAGTTCCGAGTGTCCTGCTGTACTGGCATAGTCCTAATGGGTTCCATGGACTGGTGTGATGATCTGTGGTGCCTAATTTGTGGTTGTCAGAGGCCATACATGACGCTGGGCACCCTCAGGGACCAGGTGATCTACCCCGACACCCACGAGGACCAGAGGAGGAAAGGGATCTCTGATCAGGTACTGGAACCCACCAGACGCACCACTTAGCTTGGACATTCTACAGTATATTGACACATGATATTGTCTAACTGGTGTCTTTGTTTGTTTTGTTTTCCACAAACTTGTACATTCTGTCTATTTTGCATGTCGGCATCATGTTTTGAGTGTTGTCACACCAGTCTTTCTGTGTGTGTGTGTGTGTGTGTGTGTGTGTGTGTGTGTGTGTGTGTGTGTGTGTGTGTGTGTTTTTACATATTTCTGTGTGTGTTTTTTTTTTTTTTACATATTTGTGTGTGTGTGTGTGTTTGTTTGTGCAGGTGCTGAAGGAGTACCTGGACAATGTCCAGCTGGGCCACATCCTGGACAGGGAGGGCTCCTGGGACATGGTGCAGGACTGGATGGACGTTCTGAGCGGGGGAGAGAAGCAGAGGATGGCGGTGAGTCTCAGTCCAATCGCAGCTGCTCCCTAGACCAGACGCGGCTATCTGCACAGAATCTGGACCTCATTGTAGCACAGCCTGGTTTATGGGCTGTCTTATTAGGAAGGAAGGTGCCTGTTGACACATGTTGCGTAACACACAGACTGCTTTTTATTATACTTTTTTCTGGCATGAAACCTCTTTAATTTGGCGATAATGTCCTAGTCTGATATCCTGACCTGAAAAGTGTTTTTTGAAAATTGTCACATAATTCTACATTCACTGTGTGTGTGTGTGTGTGTGTGTGTATACATGCATGCATCTCGATTACAGATGGCCAGGTTGTTTTACCATAAGCCTCAGTTTGCCATTCTTGATGAGTGTACCAGTGCAGTGAGCGTTGATGTGGAGGACTTTATCTACAGCCACTGTAGAACAGTAAGATCTCGCTCTTCATCTCTCTCTTTCCCTCTCTCTCTCCCTCTCCCCCCTTTCCCTCTGAGCCACACTCTCACTGATAGGGGTTGTTCTCTTTAGTGATGTCGAAGGGATGAGCTCACTGCTGGCCTAGAGGAATAAGTGACCTGATCCAGTGTTTTACTGCTTCCATAGCAGAGTGTCAGACTCGCTTCTCCCATTAGGAGCCCTGTCGTCTCCACACAATTTAAGACTGCTGCTTTAGCAGGCGTGCATCAACACGCAGTGTGGTTTCCAATTGGGGTGTTTCTGATCCATGCTTACAGAATGAAATAAATGCATTATTATGATAACAATAACCCACTGATTTAAAGTGATGAGGTAAAGAAAGAGCTCCTTGTGGAAATGGCAGATAGCATACTTCGTTCAATTATTATTAATTATTGATTACTTAGTAATGATTCTGTCATGACATACATAGGTGCAATATGGCAAATTGTAGTCTGAGGCAATACCCATAACTGCTACACCTTTTCCCTTTTCTTAGTTAGACTTGTTCACTCAGACACTGGCACATTGATTTCTAAAGCCGTGTAATGACTATGTAAATAGCGCTCAGCGATGTCTTTGTTTCTTTGTTTCTCATTGTTTTTCTGTATCCACGTCTCCTTCTCACTTTCCCCGACAGGTGGGCATCAGTTTGTTCACCGTGTCTCACAGGAAGTCCCTCTGGAAGCACCATGAGGTAAGAATTCTAAGGCCTCCTCACCAATGGGAGAAATCCAACACCAGCGGTCAGCGCTGTACAGCTCGTTCCTCAGCTGCAGTTGCCAAGTCTGACAGATTGAGGGGATGTTGAATGTTTACAAGTCTCATGCCCCTCCCCCACTACTGCCGAGCACCCTGTCATCGAGTTTGTGCTCGTCAATGCGCACCAGACTGCACCAGACTGTGATTCAGTCAGATCTTACACAGCCCTGCTCTGATTGGACCAGAAGAACCGGGAGCTGTGGATTTTTGCAAAACAAATAACAGGCTCTAGGTGGAGGTGCGGGGTTTTATCTAAAACCGGCTGATTTTATGTTGTTTTGTCGGAGCATAGTGTCGGTTTCAGTGAATATGATCAAAAATATCTTGCCAACTGCAGCTTTAACAGCCACACTTTTGTTGATCCCCTCCCCTACAGTACTACCTTCACATGGATGGCAGGGGCAGCTACGAGTTCAAACCCATCACTACGGACACCATCGAGTTTGGTTCCTAAGGAGATGCTCCTCACCCTCACCCTTATTCAAGCTCACATAGAGGAGAGACCCAGTAACTCCCCCAACACAAAAACAGTGTCATACACTACATCTAAACAATTCTGTTTGTAATTTTGTTTGTCCCTTTTGATTAAGCTGTATTTATAGATCCGTTATAGTCTAATTATTGAAGCCTATTATTTTTGTCTCTGATTGTAATTAATTTGTAATATATCGTAGTCAGGTCCACTGATCTGGACTGCCACTCTGTTGTAAAAGACAGTCTAATTCCTAATGAAATATATCTGTGTGTCTGTCTGTGTCTGTCTGTGTCTGTCTGTCTGTCTGTGTGTGTGTGTGTGTGTAGTATCCCTATAGTTGTGAACTAAATGATGTCTAATCATTGAGGAGTCAGCCTGTGTAGCCTCTTGCATGGGAACAGGGAGCTTTGCACAAATGAAATGTACCAGTGATGGGCTGGCATACTAACAGTGCTTCCTATTATCATTAACTAGAATGAACCATTCTTAGTGTAGTCAAGCTGCAAAAACTAAGTGGCCTTAGTACTTATTGTATTACCTGATGGTTGGTTTAGAGTATAAAACTGTGGGAGAGAAACAAAACCTGTGCTTCCTGCCATTGGAAAATGTATGTAACCTGAGTTTGATACCTTGTTTCACTGCTTGTAGGTGTTTTAAAGTGTTTTATTGAGCCTGTCTTCAGATGCAGGTGGGGTTTGCACCTTTGGGATGCTTTGACTAGCTCACTTGGGTTAGACATGCTCAATCACACACTGAAAATTGGATCTACAACCAGAAAGGTACTCGGCAAGGTTTACTGGTTGTGTAACTTAATATGTCAAAGCCTTTCATATCCACACACAATGTAAGTATACACCTGATGCCTATTTGTTTCTGATTTGTGACTTTTTTTCTGAGATTACTGTAAGTGACTTTTGAACTGTAAAAGCTGCATTGTGTTGAAGCGGTGAGTTTTTATATGAGAAGGACTACAGTAGCCTAACAACACTGCACTCACACGGTGCATAGACCTGCGGTAAGCTGACCTGTGCATTTTCATTAAAAAACAAATGTGGAAGACCATTTTTATACGTTTGTCCTTTTTTAGTGTGTGTGTGTGTGTGTGGCACACAAATGTGTTGTGTTGTGCACAAATGTCACCTCAACCATCATACAAATAGTTACCCCCCCCCACACACACACACACACAAAAGCACATCAGTCAGGGGACAAATGTCATCATTGCATTTCCAGCTTCTCAGGTCTAAGCATGCCCAAGTGCACATTAAGCTGTAATGAATCTCATAAAGGCGGGCGGGCATATAGACGGCAGGTTGATCACTTGATCGTCAGCCACAATGAGTCATATGTACCTGTGCCGCTAACAACGTGTGTCCTGAAGTAGGTTTTAGTAGGTGAAGGGTCACTCTTAACTCATTCCACTCATGTCTTACCTCGAGTGCTATCAATCCATATTACTCAGTTAATGAGTAATGCCAGTATGCCACCTCAGTGGTTGTCAGGCAAGCAGAACTTATGACAGACTCTGGAGAAAGAACAGTCAGTGTTGTGAAGTCAGTTCTTGTGCTGAAGTCAGTTCTTCCCTCTCACTTTTCTGTCTGTTTACCGGTATTGTTCTCTTTGTTCCCTATGGAATGTGAAACGGTTGTGGTATTTCAGTAGGGGGACAGATTGATTCTTACATATCTCTATGTAGAGCTCACATCACATGTTTACCTTTCAGTTAAGATTATAAGACCATTCATATCAAAGGCTGAGAGTCAAAGTTCAATTTGTGTATACTGCTGTGCATAATGATCACATTTAGCTGGCCTATCTTGTTTTGTTCACCTCCCCCAGTACAGGAAGTTGAGGTTTTTCTGTCTTCATCACTACGGTGCTTCCGTATGTGAAGCAGCTGCTTTGTTTAGTCCTGTGACAGACTGGTTCTGTCTACTCAGGCTATACTGTTTGTTAGGTTCATCACTGCTGCATTCATTCCCTGAAGGCATTCTCCATGGATAGGCTGGTCCTACTCTGCTGTTTGTGCTTACATGTGCAATGGCTTTACGGTCATCCACAAGAACAAGGTAAAGTCTCTTCTTGAGGGAAAGGGCTTTTAATTGTATATTTCAATACTTTTGTATTGTATACTTTTGTATTTTAGTAGTGATCACATCATGTATGTGATCCAGTTTAAGTGTTGCAATGTGTGTGGATCTACAGTTGTATAGTGCTCATATTGATCAGATAGCTGTTACTGCATCAGTTTACATGACCCCATTTAGTGCATCTGTTCAGCTCAACGCACAGTGTCACATGCTGAGAACTGGAACACATAACCCCTTAGAACCCGATTCATCATCTCTCTATCTCTATTTATCTTTCATTCTGTAATTCATTCTCTCCGTCTTTCTCTCGTTGCTCCATCAGGTTCTCTCCGATTTGTCGGCCTCGGAGACTGGGGAGGATTTCCCCTCCCCCCATACCATACTTATACCCAGTCAGAGGTAGCGAGTGAAATGGCCAGGGTGACTAGTAGTATGGGTCTGGACTTTGTCCTCAGTCTGGGTGACAACTTTTATTTCAGTGGAGTAAAGGACGTGGACGATCCCCGCTTCAAGGCCAGTAGTTTGACACAATTCCTCAGACAAGCCCTAAAGCTTGCACAAAGTAACGTTCGCTTACACAACATCAAGTAATATCACAACTGTGTCAACCACAATCTCACACCGATTAGTGTGACAGAGTGTGTTCTTGTGAAAAGAAGCAGTGAAACAGAGAAGGGGGTTTTCTTTAGTGTCATGGGCCAGTACACAGTTTCAGAATTCAAAGCAGACAGCATGTGGTGATGGTTGGTTAAGGAGAGTTTTTCACAGATAGGAACAGCATACTAACAGCAGCTGAAGACAGAGGGGCACTTTAGCTCAACAAACTTTCATTACCTTAGTTGTCATGTGACTTCCATGACAGGTTGAAATGAAAGAGTGACAAGTACTCTCTCTTGTGGTGAAATGCAGTACTACATTTACTTCTGAACAGTTCATGTTTAGTTATATAGCTGTATTATATGTGCCATATTCACGTGGCGGCCATTGTGTAAACCAAAAGGAGGCTAAGGGATACACTGACTAAATCATTAATGGTTTTAGCCACCTACTGACAAATGCATAGAACACAACAATCATATGGTAGTGTACCCTGTCGCCTCGTTTTGGTTTATATTGGCCGCCATGGAATAAGGCGAATTGCACACTGAACATTGATCTAAAAGACTATGAAGTGCAGTGGAGTATGTAGAGCATGGATTAGATCATGTATTGGTGTGGTGATCATGACCATCGGATCAATTCAAATGAATGCACCAGAAGATTTGGTCTGTTTTACCTTGAGGTCAGGATAAATCTGTTGCTGTGTGTTTCATGTGTGCTGTCCTTCAGGTCACCTTTGAGAAAGTGTTCTCTCATCCAGACATTCTGCGTGTGCCTTGGTACGTGGTGGCAGGTAACCATGATCACTTGGGAAACGTGACAGCCCAAATTGCTTACTCTGCCCGCTCAGAGAGATGGTAAGCAAGTTTCTCTCTCTCTCTCTCTCTCTCTCTCTCTCTCTCTCTCTCTCTCTCTCTCTCTCTCTCTCTCTCTCTCTCTCTCTCTCAGAGTGTGTGTGGTGTGTGTGTGTGTGTGTGTGTGCATCGTATACATGAGCCTTATCTGTATTTGTTATTGTTTTGTGTCCACTGTCCTCATTCTTACTGTTTGCTGTGTAGGCATTTCCCTGAGCTGTACTACCAACTGAAGTTTAAGATCCCTAATTCAAATGTCTCCATGACGATACTAATGATTGACACGGTGACGCTATGCGGGAACACCTATGACAAGGATCACCCATTTGGACCTGAGGATCCAGAGGCCTCTAACGAGCAGCTCCAGTGGATCGAGAACCGCCTGAAGAGCGCCAAGTAAGAACCTTCTCACCCAGTGGCAGAACATGACCCTATGAACTCTTCTAATCTCTCCCGATCAAAAATAAAAATATAAATCACCACCAAAGAAGGCGTTTAATCCACAGAGGTATTGGGTAAACACTGCGTCCAAGGGCGGCTTTAGTGTGTGAGGTTGAGGGAGTCGTGTTGTTACCCATGACAAAGTTCCCCTGAGGGAATGTGAGGCATTTCAGAGCATGTTTTCAGAAGCCCCGACATGCAACAAAGAATACACTCCTCCATATTCCACACTGGGCTTCTCCTGTGTGTCCACCGATACGCCCTCGCATTCCTTAGAACCCAGTCGCCTGGCAAACACACCCAGAGGTGAAACCATAAGAAAAAAGAGTCATACACACACACATACACACACTCACAACACAGCTCACAATTCACACTCACCCCACATTTCACACAGTGACCTGGTCGCGTTCACTGAAGCTAAGCCCGAGGCCGATCTGGTTAATCAATCATAAATGTTCCTGTCTATACAGACTTTTTGTGAATAGAAAATACCTTTGATTAAATTCAGATATGGCAAGCTGGGTCAGTGCCACCCTTTCATGCTGGCATGCTCAAATGCAGTGGTGAAGGGGCTTCAATGGGCCTCTCCACCGTGAAACTGTTTCTCACCTCTCATTTGGAATGAGTCATCTTCCCTCTTTCCACCAAGTTGCCAAATAGGGACAGATCGGGGCATGAAAACCTTGGAGATATTCTTTCTTCATTCATATCTGACCAAATTCTCTGTGAAACTCCTACTCAACCGCAGAAATGCTTTACACCGATCACATTTGTTTTAGTTTCGGTTGAATTCGTCCTTTGAACCTCCCTCAAAAATATTTTCCCATGGTTTTATTTGGTTGGTTCTGTCTAAATTGGCTTTGAACTCCACAGTACTTTGAATTAGCCTACTCATTGTTGATTGAGACTGTGCCTGTGTGGAGGTTGTTGAAAACCAACTGACTTCACAGTTTATTTAATCCGTCAGTGTGTAATTCTGCTGTTTTTTGTCTAAAGGTCAGAGTATGTAGTGGTGGCTGGTCACTACCCGGTCTGGTCAATTGGTCACCACGGTCCCACCCAGTGCCTGCTGGACCATCTGAGGCCTCTGCTGAAGAAATACGATGTCACAGTCTACCTGTGTGGACATGACCATGACATACAGGTATACCATAGACCCTGTTCTTGATGCCCTCGCTATTGAAACTTACAGATGGGCATCAAATAAATGCACTGGGATCGAGCAGCAAATGGTATACAGTAAAGATGTCCATCTACTGTATAAGTGATGCTTTAGGATTCAAACCACGTCTTTGAAATGTAGGCTGAATTACTGTACACATGAAAGACATGAAAATACCTGTGTTACAGTGGACAGCAGACAGACTTGGTTTGGGGAAAAAACATTCAGGGTTTCTACATGTTAAACATAATTTTTCTGCTGCAAAAGGCTTTCATAGAAAATCGATCCTGTCCATTTACATCAAACCATATGGCTGGTGACTTGTGTTACTACTCAGATATTGGCTAAGTATGAACCTTTAGTGGTATCTAAAACATAAGCGTTGGACTTATCCCATGTTTGTGTCTCTTCCACCAGTTTAACCAAGAGACCGATGGGAGTGCGTATGTGGTCAGTGGAAGCGGAGCCGTCACGTCCACTTCCGTTCAGCACCAGAAGAGCTTTCCGTCGTCCTGGCAGCTTTTCTCTAATGCCATCAATGGCACTTCCAGCGGATTCGCCTACTTTGAGGTGACGGCTGACCGCATGACCATTAGCTACATTCAGACAGACGGGAAGTGTGTGTATCAGATGTCTCTTCCAAAGCGACGGACACAGTGGACAGATAGTAGTGACCTCCCTTGAAGAATTCCATGGGATTTTATCATCACTGACAACTACAATTAGTGGTTTCAATTAGTGATTTCAACTTTTTTAAGAATTATTTTATAATTTGTTGCTGTGTAATGGACTATATTGATATAGTTGACCTAATATATACCATGACTGATTTTATGAGTGGGCTATGTAACATCACCTATAGAGGGCAGTAGAGTATGTGGTATGCATCAGTGCATTATGCATCAAAAGGATGTCTATTCAAATCGAGAGTCAAATCATTTCTCTTTATTTTCAGTATAAAAAGTAAAACTACAAAAATAAAAAGTACCTTAGTCCAGAGGAACACTTCAGTAGTATGATCACTTTGAAGAATGCTTACCAGAATGCTTGTCATGCTTACGATAATATTCATTTGAAAACATGGATACACATTCGTTTGACATACACAAAGAACATAAAATAATCTGGATTTTGAAGATTGTTTTGACAGTACTCACCGGTGATTTCAGTAAGCATTATAAACATTTACCTCTCTTCCCATTAAGCATTTCATATACAAATAACATTTCTGCAAATACTAAAAAAATAAATATCACAATAAACTATTTATAAAAATAGAGAAATCAGATTTAGACATCACATTTACATGTACACAGCTCTCATAATTCACCCAGCATGTCCCAAATAAAAAGTTAGACAGTTAAAACAAAGCCTAAATATTATAAATATAAAATAAGAATGTAGTGCTTATATCAATCTATTAAAAAGAAGTAAGTCATCCCAACAGTAGATAGTTTGAGTACCATTTCCCACACCTAGTTATTTAAACACAGTGCTTTCAGCATTCAGATTTTTCAAAATCATATGTCCCACACATGTACTTATGCAGTTTCATAGAAACCAGAGGGCAGATTCCAGTGTTTTACAGTGGAATGTTGAACTGAAGATGGCCCCTGTGCATCCTCTCCCTTTCGGATCGAGGTGAGCCAGTTCAGCCAAGTTGTGCAAACTCCGCGCATGCCAGACCAATGCAGACCAACACCCAGCTCGCTCGGTGACCTCACACCACCCCCGGGTCTCCAGACTTCTCCTTCCGCTGGCGTTTGCAGCAGACCACCGTCACCACGATAATGATGATGATGATGGCGAGGATGGTGAAGATGGCCCCAGCAATCGCGCCGATGCCATACTCTGGGGAAGCAAAGGAGGGGAACTGTTAGCGATCACACAAGCGTGCACACACACACACACACACACACTCCCATATGAACACCTATAATGTGCTGTCCTTCAGTGACTGTCCATTCTGCAACCTTTGCATTTTCAATAGTCCCACGCCGCTGACATGATTCATGCCTCTCCCTTTGTACCACTCTTTAGTGCTGTTCCAGTAATTACTACTATGAGCCATCAGTACTCTGCTCTGCTTACCGGGTTAAATCATTGCCTATGACTGCAGCATAACTAAAAAAAAACAACCCTCTGCCTCTCACTTCACCTCTAACCCCCACAAGTGCTCTAATACAGGCTGACACTAAAGAGAGCAAATGGCCCCTATTTCCATCCATTAACCGTTGTGACAGTCGTAGGCTGTCATCAAATGGGATCAGATGGGTATCAGAAGATATTAGCGCCTGGTCATTATGTTACGTTTTACCTTCACTGTCTCAAAGTGACTTGCATGCCATTCGTTTTTTTTATAAACATGTTGTTAGAGACACAAACCAGGCAAGCGTCTGGTTAAGGAACAAAGTGTCTCTACAGCTATAAAAGCACTTCAAATGTGACTACAGTAATCAGCTCGGACATTTACAAAGGAAGGGACCCTGCTTGGGACAGAGGCAAGAAAGCCTGTGCAACTGTTCTAAGAGTGTAACTTGGTTCTCTGGTCTTTGGGTTTGCTCTCATGGATCATACCATAGGCTCTTACCATCAAAGATGCCCTTCTTGGTGTTCGGAGTGCACTTAGTGTTGCTGAACTCCCCATTCTTTTTGTCGAAGTCTCGAGACGGGATCACTGCCTGCACCATAAGGCAGTAGCTTTCCCCTTTGTCCACGTTGGTCAGCTCGATGATATTTGTCTTAGAGGTCTGAAGCTTCTGTGGACCAGAACATGCGAGATGTATTAGGTTCTGCATGACAGCAGGTGCAAAGTGCTTTTTGCATCACTTCACATGAAACAATATATATCTTGAAAAAAATAATTTTTGTAATTATAGTATAGGCCTACATGTAAAAATATATGTGGGATAGTCTTAACCTTAATAATTAACTGCATTAATTAACAATTAATTAACACTATGAAATCTATGCAGGTTAGTTTGGTAGACTTCTCTCTCACCTTCCCTGTGCTCCCCGCCCTCTGGTACGTGACACTATATTCCAGATCATCCCCAAAAATATCCCGAATACTCAGGCGCCGGGTCTGACTGTCAAAGACTGCAGTGAGCGGGTCAATGACATGGATGGTGATCTTTCTGCCGTCCTTGCTCACGGTGAAGTTGAAATCAGGTTTTCCGATGATAGCTGAGAAAGACAGAGCAAACTTGAGATTCTCACCCTAACAAAGTGATGGTTCAGTTTGAGAATGTTGTGTGAGTAACACCTGGGGTAGGCTACGTACTGTCTGTGTACGGGCAGAACTTTTTGGATGCCGTATAGGGCAACTCGACTATGTCGGACGTGGCTCCTCGCACTGATTCCGATAGCACGTTAGCTGTGTAGATTTGCTTCAGTTCCTTGAGCTGTTCTGTCAGATCACACTCAGTCTCTGCCGTCTGAATACAGTGAGGGCTTCTGTCTCTGTTCTGGCCAGCACTAATGGGGTGGAGAGAAATGCATTTTCACAGGTAAGCGAGCAGGCCTTTAAATCAAACATGCTACAGCAAGTCATAGCAATACTGTTGGGCAACATGGTAGACACTTAAGAGAGCAAATAATTATGTCAGCTGTGTGTCTGGGGTTTATGTGAGGTTCTGTGTTCCACTTTCTCAAATGAAAGTAATTAGCCTATATTGTGTGACCATTACCTAAGACTGTATCGACTGAAAAACGTAATAGGCAAATAACACAGTGTATCAAAACTACTGTAGTTCCCAGTTAAATGATGTAGGAAGTCACGGCAGTGTGTAGACTACAGAGTAGTAGGAGTCAAGGTATTCACTTACGCAAAAAATTCTACGGTGTACGAATAGCCATCAGGTTTGGGGCTCCAAGACAGCAGTGTTTTAAAATTGATCGATGACCAACTGACGTTTGTGGCTCTGGGGTAAGAACCTAAAAATACAGCAACGAAAAGATACAATTAACGTTAGAATAGCAAAATTGTAGACTTATTCATAAGCTGCTGGAGGACACGCGAAACTGCAAAACAAATCCTTCATGCACCGTTTCATAGTCGCAAAGAAAGTGCAAGCAGTAGGATACAGGTAGAAGGGACTCACCTGTAACAGTGTTTAAAATGAGCAGCTTTAAAAAGCAGATCACCAAAAGTAGTCCCATTCTTCTTGGATACATCCTGTAGGTTATTTAAAAAGTGAGAGGTCCTTTAATATTCAGGATAGCAAATGTCCCTAAAATCAACGCACAGGGAAGGTAGGCTACTCCGAAACGAACGTCTGTGAGTGTGTGCCGAGTCAGATTGTAACTAAGGGAATGTAGCCTATACCACACGCAGCCAAGCTCACGTTGCTGTGTCGCTTACGCGCACAATTGAATTCCGCCTTTGGTGTTGGAAAGTGATCTGTCAGTGGAAGCGTACGCTGTCAAGCAATATAAAGCACCGCATATTGACCATATATGGGTATCCGATCACTCTATTGGGCTGGACTTAACAAAAGACAGGGGAATGGCACAATTTCAGCGTTAATGGTCAAAATGTGCTAACATGAGCTTGGTTAATGTGCCACATTAGAGGCATGCATTTCAGGCTAATCATGAAACTTCATCACATCACGACCTAGCTACTTATTTGGAGTCAGCAGCATTTAAAGAGTGGTTCATAATGTAGCAACGTCTAGTTTGGTCATTTTGAACTGTTTTGAATAGAATAGGAAACTCTAATGCATTACACTAACATTTAAAAGGCAAAATGGTGTTCTTTAAATAAAACAACGTGGAGGTGGTCGCACGTCTCAGACATTCCTCAAGGATGACTAAACTAAGCTGATGTAATCATGTCAGTAATCCCACTCAGTGTCGCATTCTCCTGCTGCCATGCATGTTTAGTTTTTATACCATCATGTTATACATTAACAACATCGCATTCACTTTTAGAGATAGCACGTAATGATGGGGACGAGACCACATATGTCGAGACCGAGTCTTTAAAGGGTCAAGACCGAGTCGAGACCGAGACCGTTGGTTGGTATAGGCCTATGGAATGATGTCAACATTTCATTATTGAAGGTGTTAAATTTTGACACTAATAACAGCAATATAGTTGGATTTCACATTCAAAGTGTGACATTTAGGCTCATTATATCAGCAAACAATTAGGCCTAAACATCACAATTTATTGACTGATCCATCAAAACAATACACCTTAAAAGTGTAAGTTTACAACTCCAATGGGCCTTTTGCAAGATTGTATTGTATCTTTCAGTATCTTTCAAAACCTTTGAGCTGCGCAGCATATCACTATAAAAAATATTTTAACGCCAGTCAATATTAGAATTTTTTATTAAAATAAGAATATTTGTAATGGTTGATATTTTAGAATATACCATGAAATATACACAAACAGAGATGTAACATTATGAAAATGTAAATATCACAAGTTAAACTGCTCACATCTAAACTGGAACACCGGGTCTGTCGGCCAGAGACCTAGTAGACAAGTGCTGATTCAAGAAAAAGTCCTTGTATGTGCTGAATCCAACTAGCCCTGTTCCCAAGCAGAATTTTGAGTTTTTGACCATCTAATTAGCATAAACAAAATGGCTGCCAAAATGGCGATTTTGGGCACTTTCTACGGACGGGCATCATTATACCATGTAAATAAATTAATATTGTTCACATCTGTGCATCTCAGAAATCTCCCGTGGACAATAAATAAAAAGTAAAGGCTATGCAAAATATAAAAATGCAAAAAAAAAAACTATTATTATGCTAATTAGCCTTATTATCACCTCATAAACCATACTCTTGATGTTTACGGTCCTCTTTGGCAAAAAGTCTGGCCTCGCTTCATTGGTAAACATCTTCTTTGTGGTGGGTGGACACATGTTTGGAGTTTAAAATCATTGGAGTTCCTTTGAACTAATCATGAACAACCGTTAACTAACAAGCTAACATCATATCCTTGATTCCAAATGGGGAAGATGGCCAACAGTCACATGTTTCATTTGATTAGATTATCTTAGATTAGATTCACCTTCATTGTCATTGTGCAGAGTACTAAAAATATATGTGTGTGTATGTACAGTATAAAGATCAGTAGAATATCACTATGTTTAAGTGTAATTACAGTATGTACATTTATAAATATAAATAGAATACTACAGTATGGGTAGGATAGGGCCAAAATGTTTGCCTCCTTGTTGTCTCTGTGAAGGTTGCCATCAACATGGACACCTCGACAGGCACAGGCTGCTCTCAATGGTGCAGTGGTAGAGGTTTAGAAGTTCACCAGGATCTGAGGAGAGAGGTTGTTCTTTAGTCTCCTCAGGAAGAAGAGATGCTGGTGATCCTTCTTGATCGGTAGAGGTGTTGAGGGTCCAAGAGAGGTCCACAGAGATGTGGACACCCAGAAACATGAACTGGTGACATGCTCCACCTCAGTCCTGTTGATGAGGATGGGGCTTTGTGTGCTAGCTTTTGACTTCCTGAAGTCCACAATGAGGTCTTTGGTCCTCTTGGTGTTGAAAGCCAGGTTGTTGTCGGTGCTCCGCGTTGTTAGGTGCTGGACCTCCTCCCTGCAGGCTGTCTCATCAATGTTGCTGATGAGAGCAATCACCGTAGTGTTGTCTGCAAACTTGACAATGGTGTTAGAGCCATATACAGGTATGCAGTCGTAGGTGAAGAGGGAGTAAAGGAGGGCTCAGCACACGCCGGTTTTCAGGGTGAGGGTTGAGTGGGTGAGGTTATCTAATCTAACAGACTGCAGACTGTTGGTTAGGAAGTCCAGAATCTAGTTTCAGAGGGCGGTATTGATGTCCAGTTCACTGAGTTTGGTGATCAGTTTGGAGGGGATAATGGTGTTGAATGCTGAACTGAAGTCAATGAACAGCATTCTCACATAGGTGTTGCTATTGTTAAGGAGGGACAGGGCAGAGTGAATTGCCGTAAAGATGGCATCCTCTGTGCTCCTGTTCTGGCAAATTCTCTTGAAGCACTCTATACTGCAAACAAAATCTACCTCTGGGTACAAATAAAGTAACTTAAACTTGAACTTGCACTAGTTGTTATATAAGTTATTCATCTAGCTATTAATTCACAGGACATTCAATCATTTTACTAACACAAAGGTTATGAAGAAATATGGGTAACACTTTATGGTAAAGGTACATGAATTATAATGAATTCATGCATGAATTAATTCATGATTTATGCATTACTTCATTCCTTTATATCCTATGAATCATCAGGAATTGACATGAATTCCTATACTCTCATTCATGATGACCTCATGTATGAACAACACATCAACTAAAGCATTAGGTGTGATGGGTATATCATTATGATTTCTTAAGCATGATCATGATCATTCATGATTACATGAATTTAGGTTAATTGCTCATGCATTCATCATGTCTGTGGCCCCTCAACTAAAGTAGTGAATAATGACATGTGTTTAGAGAACTCCAAAGTTATGTTCAAATCAGAATTTGACCAGTGATGACCACATTTTTGGCAGAAAAATCATGCAGTCATGATCATGCTTAATACATCATAATTCATAATGATGTGCCCACCGTACCTAATACTTTAGTAATTTGTTCATGTATGAGGTCACAAATGACAAACTATGAACTCAGTAAATTCCTGATGATTAATTAGATATCAATTAATGAAGTAATACATAAATCATGAATTAATTCATGCATGAATTCATGATAATTCATGTACCCTTACCGTAAAGTGTTACCGAAATGGGTAAAGGCCTATGTAACTTACTCCGAGACTACATACATTACCAACCTTATTCCCTTCAATTATGTTAAATGTAATGTAAATCAGGTTTTATGGCCAAGTATACTTGCGTATACAAGGAATTTGTCCCATCCATGAATTAGTGAACACACACACATTAAAGGTCACCTATTGAAGCACACATTAACCTGGAGCAGTGAGCTGCCTTGCTACAGTGATGCTCGGGGAGCAGTGAGGGGTTAGGTGCCTTGCTCAAGGGCACTTCAGCCATGGATGTGGGCATGGGAGAGTAGTGCTCAACCTTTCCACCACCCATATTCTTCGTCGGGGATCGAACCGGCAACCCTTTGGTTTCAAGCCCGAAGCCCTAACCAGTAGGCCACAATTTTAAACTTTACATTTCATCACTACACATCTTTCTTGACCCTCAAAAAACATAAGTCTCATTCGTCAAATACCATGTGCCTGCTTAGTTCGTTAGTTCGTCATTTTGGCAACCATTTTGTTTATGCTAATTAGATGGTCATAAACTCAAAATTCAGCTTGGGAACAGGGTTAGTTGGATTCAGCACACCTTAATTATGTTAAAAAGTCCTGTTCCCAACTTTCACTAAAAAATGCCTCTAGGAAGTAGCCTAGAAATCTAGACACGCCCCTAGCGTTGCTGCCAAGGCTAGTCTAGCAACTCTCCGTTGGCTTGTGAGCTCCAGAAATCGAAACTCAATCAGGCCAATGAAATCGTGTATAGAGTCGTTAGGTGGGCTTAACATAATGATTGATGGCAGAGTTGCAACGGTTTGGCTTGAATTCCCTGCTACTTGAAAACAAATAAGATGGATGTTGTTGTTGGCGAACAGTGTGACACGAGTTAAGCTTTTATTAAGTTGGCAAACGTTTGAACTAGCCAACTAGCTCCGCTGGTGGGAAACGCATGGACTCATAGCGCTGACGCTGTCCTATTGCGTGCAGAGGGAATTTGAAAGACAACTGATTATCCCGCCCCTCGGACTGAGCACTGCGAATGGTGAGTGCCCAGACCCTACATTTTAATGTGGGTCTGGCTCGCCAGGCTAGAAACTGAATATTGAAAATTTAAATGCAAAATTGCCATTTGAATTTTGAGACTGAAGTACCATGGCAAATTGGAATGCAATTCAATCCATGTTTATTCTATTTTTTAACCAAAATTATTCAAATTGATTTTAGGATTGCATTGTCACTTTGCAAATTAAAATACAATTTGTTGGAAATGATTGCAAATTGCATAATGTAATGTCTTTTTGAATTGCATATTGCAGATTGCATTCTCATTTGAATTAAGCTACACATATGCTTCCATATTTTAGACGAGTGGTAAAAAAAAGATATACGCTCAAAAGTGTTATGCCACTCATCCCATATTGGTAGATTCAATGGAGAACCAATCCTGTGAGAGTACAGGCCTGCGGAAATGCACTGCTTATCCACAAAGCAGGTTTTATTTGTGTTGTGGCACCTGATTTCAAACACATAACAAATACCCACATTGAATGCTGTGCCTGTGCGCCTACTTTGTTGCTGGAAAGAATTTCATCACACGTGGTAATCCACCGCGGTAATTAAGATAATTGAAATTAAAACGTTAATTGTTATTGTCGGGAATTTTATTGCGGTTTACCGTTACAGCTAAAAAAATGGGGGTCTCGTGGTCATGCTCTGAAATTATGAGTCTGCCTCTTTCCAATGTAGACCGAGTCAAGGCCGAGTATTTTTGTTTTCAATTCCGAGACGAGACCAAGTAAGCAAAAAATGGTCTCGAGACCGCTCGAGTACTACAACACTACGTAGGCCTAGGCCTAATGTCCATAACCAAAGAAGAACTATATGGATCTATGTGAAATAGGCCTATGGATATCTGTCTAACTTTCTACCATAGCCTGCCACTGTTTGGTCATATATACAGGTGCAGCTCAAAACATTTGAATATCGAGATTTAACCCTCCTGTTATCCTTGGGGTCAATTTGACCCCAAGCAACGTTTAACATCATAACATATATGGTTCACTTTTTTTTTTGCTTCATGTTTCATGACTTTTCCTCAATTGAAGGGTACAACAGAATTAAATGAAATTTGTACAATAATATGTTTTCAATGTCCTGTACAAATATTTTGTACATTGATGTTCCTTGGGGTCAGTTTGACCCCAGCTGTATGAAACATAAGATACATGAATATTTGACACATTATGGATATTATTATTTAAATAGTATGATAACATATTGTTATTATCATTATTACATACACAAGTACTTATTACATATAAGTCATTTTGGCAGGACTGAGTGTATAAGTTAAAAGGGGAAGCAACAGCAAGCCTTTGGGCTGCTGACACTGGATGGGCAATATTGCCAGCCAGGGTTCCAAGGTTCATAAAGGGGTGTGGGGGGTGGGATTGTTTTGTAGGGCTTTTGATGGTGGCTATTACACTCTTGTTAAGTACCTGTCACAAAAAAACTGGGTAACGATATGAATTATAATCATTTTCTGAGGGTTTATTTAGCTGGGGTCAAATTGACCCCAAGGATAAAGAGTGTCGGTAAGATTTGAGGATAACACAAGGGTTAAGGCTCAGAAAACCATTGCTGATCAGAGCTCATCTCAGGTCGACAGTTATGTAGGCCTTTAATACATTTTTTAATTGTGGAATACAATTTTCTAAAATTGTGGAGATTCTTGATTTTTGATTACCACTAGCTGTAAACCATAATAGTCAATATTAGATTAATCAAGGTTACATAAAAAAGGTTTGACATATTTCACTTTATGTGTAGCCCTACTGAACCTAGACTAAATGAAGGTTCCTTTTTTAAATAAATTCATGGGGGAATAACTTTTCCCATGAAATTCTATTATATATTCTATATTTTTTGAGATGCACCTGTAGTCTTGTCTAATGCATTGGCACTTTTACATACAGAATGCAGGTTTATCCCAAGAAGTTCTGTGTATACAGAGGCTTTGTTTAGTTTATAGAGTTAGCTGTGCACACATCTGCTTCAAGAAAAGATCAAGCAATATCTAACTTGTGTTTTGATATTTACAAAGTGGGGGGTTAAACAGGGACAAAGTCATATAACACAATATGTCAGTTTAAAAAATGTATCATGTTAAGATTGTATGTATACATTATATGTATGTTTACATTTATTACATTTTTAGATGATGTTGACATTTGTACAAATACAATTTACAAAAGTATTGATTTATTAATTCAATTATGGCTTCCTTTTCCACAATGAAATGTTATATGTGAAGATGATAGATAGATAGATAGATAGATAGATAGTTTGGAAATGATATGACCAAATGAGGCCAAGTTTGTGAAAACAAATGTCTTCAGAGAAAAAACATGTTTTTAGAAGCTGGTTTGTGTCCCAGACTGTAAGGTTTACACAGGGTCTGCAATATGAGGAATATATTATCGGCTTCACATTCACTGCATGATGTAACCCTGAATTCAGTTCCAGTCAACGCAGGACAGAAAGGAGAGCAAAGAAAGCCCTACTGTTTGAAACGGATATTGTGGGTGTGAGTTTGACAGCGTATTTTGCCGATAGTGCATGCGCACTGATGTAGCTTCCCGCTACCTATATCGGGCCTTTAAACTTAATAAGCATGTGTTCATTGTTTTTTTTTTTTAGATATGTGTTTTTAATCAACTGTCCATGCATTGTAAGTTGTATTCAACCACTTCATAGTATGGCTATTCCAGGTTTATGTATTTCCACCTATGAACCTAATTGTTAATTGGTAATAATTGGTGAGGCACTGAAAAGTTGATGAATTGGAGGGGTTTGTGAGTCAATCAGTAAGAAGAGTCCATGGGGGGGTGGGTTATGAGTCAACTGTGTGCTTGTGTTTCTATGCCAACCACATTTGATAACCTTTACTCAGAGTACGCTCACACCGACAAGTCTCACAACTTTCCCCCACCGTAACCACTAACACTTCCATGTTACCCGGGGACTGTTGTCTCACTGGCACTCTGCCTCAGCCCCACTGCCAGCCGCGATGGACTCATTCAAGCAGCTTAATAGAAAGAAAAGGCCGGTGCCTCCCTTTCGTCTGTGGCTTTGCATGCTAAAGCACTTACTGAATACCAGACTTAGGAGCCAAAGCCTTTCCCCCAAAAGCACATGGAAAATCAGGACAGGAAAGAACGAGCCTTCCCGTAACGTTGCTACATGATATATGGGCCTAGACACGTCTAGCTGACATGCATGCCAGTGACTTCAATTCAATTATCGTAATCCATCACACACACATGTATATATGCCACTGCAATTTTCTTTTGTAGCCTAGTTATTGTTTTGATTTAATGACAGCCCCTGTCCCTCAGTCCTTTGTATGAATGATGGGAATGCGATACAGCACCATCTGTTAATCTAAATAGTCCATGCTGTTCAGAATATGCATTCAAATGCTAATAATGAACAGTGACTAATCTCCTAGTTGCCCAGGCTCGCTCTGCAGGCTGTTCATTATCTGTTTGGCATGAGGACAGCTCCAGCTTAGAGTCCAGATACAGAGCACTGAGTTTGAGGCATTATTGAGGGATGATGTTTCAGTGTCGTTTTGGGAACTTCACCACACACAGGCTACGGTCTTGGTGACGTCATACAGTGAGCTGGCTTCCCAGTCCTCTGCGGTATTCACTAAATATAGACAGTGGCTGGACTGATTTAATTAAGTCCTTATGTAGGTTTTTTTTTTCCGCTGGACTGGTCATTCTTAGCTCATGGCATGAAGGTAAGGGGATCTTAATTACTGTACAACCGTAGGCACATTTCTAAAAGCTTATCCAAGCAGGAACCTTTCTGTTTCCTTTTTGTTTGTGAGTCCCTTTTTGCTCAGCAGTTTTGTAGGTCTGGTCAATAGAGCCAGAGGACACCAGAGATGACCTAGTGACGTAAGGGTGAGTAAGTGGAAAGGCACACACAACTACAGTGCTATAGTAGTCTCAGCTTGAGGTGATGTCAATTTCTCTTTCCAGTGTTAGAGGTTTGGTTAGGGAATCCCTGGAAACTGATATGCCACAAAATCTGGAATATTCATTTAGACTTCAGACCTCTGTTCATTCAGACAGAGGTTGACCAGGTTCCACAAACTGGGGTGGATTTCCATTATGTCAAATGCAATCTGGTCCAGACACTATAGTCTAGCCAAGTTATTCAAAGTAGTGGCATGATTTTTGGTAATGTCTCTAAAGGGTGATAACATAAACCATTTTTGATATACAGTGTATACTACAAAAGGGATTACATGTTTGCTCAATAAAATGTAATATTCTTGTTTGGGTGACATACTGTAGGCATACATATTTGATTTCAAATGTGTTATTTTTTCAAAATTCTTGAAATGGTAAGCTCTATATTATCATATAGACCTGGCACTATCTGACATAATTGATTGTTTACAAAGTAATGTATAGAAATAAGTTTCATAAAATTAATTAATTTAATGTAAATGTTTGAATGACCCTTTGCTGTCTGCCGATAATAGGCTACTCAGTTACACCCACATCATCTGATTGGTTTGTTCTTGCAGTAGGCTACCTCCCATATGACAGTGCTTCTCAGATTGGTTTGTTGACCAAACGTGTTTGATTATAAAACGATGTGTGTACAAGAAGAAAATCATGTTGGTCCTTTGTTGGATCTTGACCTTGTCTAGATCAACATAGCTGCTCTTGCTAAAAGCCTCCAAGGTGTGTAGATCATATCTACAACTAGAGAATGTAATTCCAGGGAATTACGAGTGCATGAAAATGACGCTAGGACAGACATGGTGGTTGCACAGCTGAATAAAAGTTGATAGTTTAAAAGTAGACAGTTTAAAAGTTGAATATAGATTGGGAGTTGATCACACTAGTTGACTGAAAAGCCCAGGCTGCCAAACAGTTGTGGGCAGAGGACACAATTGGCGGGAGTCATAGCTGATGACAACTGACAGTTGGATTGGTTCAAATATTTCATAGGGAATTATTGTAGTGAGGACTTTTATTTTGAAACAGCTTTGGGCAGAGGAAACAGTTGACGGGAGTCATAGTTGATGACAACTGACAGTTGGAATAGTTGAACAGTTAAAACGTTGGATAGTTTAAATGGTTAAATAATTTAAAAGGGGATTATAGCAGTGAAGACTTTTATTTTGAAACAGTTGTGGGGAGAGGAAACGGTTGACGGGACTCAAAGTTGATGACAACTGACTGTTGCTAGAGTAGTTATGGTGGTTGCTATGCTGGTTGCTAGGTTTTAACTGTGAATGTGGTTGCTAGGCTGTTGCTAGGGTACTTGAAGTCATTGCTAGGGAGTTACTACAGTGGTTTGCTAGTATAATCATCTTGGTTGCTATGGAAACTGACATAGATGCTTAATTTCAATGGTTGCTAGGTAGGTGGTGGTTTAAAGGTGCGATTTGTAGGATTGTTACCGAACGTTCTGCAGGCCAAAATCAAAACACTGGTGAACGTTCTCAAGACTACCAGACGCGAGCCTCTTCTGGGTTGCCAGATGTAATGAAGACTTAGCTAACGTTAGTTGACCTGCAGCTGCTTTAACGTTTCTCCAACCATGACCCAGCTACACATTACGGAAACAGTGAAAACAAAAAATACCTCACTAACCAACGTAACATATTTAGCTGAAGTTAGCGATGCAGATGAAGTTTAGCCTAGGCTAGGCCTACCTGTTGTGGAGAAATATGGCCAGCTCTGCGTCACACTTGATATTCTTCGTTTGACGAAGACGTCACCATCTCAGGAAGCTCCTCCGATGTCTACTTAATTTGTTTATTGTTTTAATTTTGGAAATTTGCCTGCCTCTTGTAGGCATTCATGACTACAACTGACAGCTGTTGACAGTTGGCCTTTGCTAATTTGGCAACCCGAATAGGAGGACGCGCTAGCCCATTATTAATACGCTATTCTAGATTTAATCGTTCAAAACATAAATGAAAATTCTAAGACATTCCGCCCCGTAACTCATTTTTTTTCATGGGTTTTACGGGGTTTTACAGGTTAGAGTAATGTTGTCAAATAAGCCATTACTTCAATTCATCGTGTTTCCTTACTCTCTGACAACATATGGTGATCATTTTTGGAATGGTTACAGTTTATTTTCCATTATTTCCTACATACTGGACCTTTAATATAGTAGGCTAGAGGCATAGTTAATGTTAACTGACAGTTGGAATAGTTGAACAGTTAAATAGTTGGATAGTTTAAATGGTTAAATTATTTAATAGGGAATTATTGTAGTGGAGACTTTTATTTTGAAACAGTTGTGGGCAGAGGAAACAGTTGAACAGGATCTGTAGTCTTAAGAGAGCCAGATTGGCTTCAGTCTTAAGCTTCTCCAACACACATATTGCACACTGCCCTCTCCCCACATACACAGCACACTATCCCATCTCCCCTGTCATCCCCCCAACACACACACCAAGACCCCTGGCAGTTGGGTTAGCCCCTTGAGCCGTGGATCTGCCCAAGGTTTCTTCCTTGGTAAGGGAGTTTTCCTTGCCCCTGTTGCTCTTGGGTGCTCCTTGTTGGTGCCCCCCACCCAATCCCAATCCTCCCCCACCTTTTTTATGCAGCCCTTGCCACTTAATCTACTAAACCCCTCTTCTACTGCACTTTTTACCCCCCCAACTTTGCACAAATAGGCTGACACCAGACATAATTTCACTGCATTTCTTACTTCCAGTAACTATATGCATGTGACAATAAACTTCCTTGTACCTTGTACCTTGTAGATTGTATGCTTAAAGCCTGAGACACTCAGTTGCTGGAGGTGGCCGGAACCATATGGCTCTGGCCGGAACACTTGGCATAGGATTCTAAGTGCTCTATTGTGATGCCATAATCGCCAATGTTAAGTCTATGGGGAAATTTTTAATAGTTTTTAATTAACCCTTAAAGGTGTAGGTTTTTGAACATTCTAAGTTCCGCAACAATAGGCCTTTATCACGGCAGCCGAAGTAGGAAGTGAACAGCCCTGTTCCTGTGTGAGCACAGGTGTTTCTAATTAAGTGTCAGATTCGGCCACAGTTACTTCAACCAGAGGCCTCGTTAATGTTTTTAGGAACACCTGTGGTTTGCCTGCCAACAGGAAATTGAACAGCCCTGCTTCAGCTGCCCGTGGGCTGCCGTGATAAAGGCCTATTGAAGGTTCTAAAATTCTATGTTGAATTCAGTGAACCCAGATATTCTTTAGAATGTTAATTTCCCAACATTCCCGTCACACTGGTGTGACGGTACTCCTTTAAGGGTTAATAGTTCAAAAAGTATAAAAGTTACAAATATGAAAAATACATTCCACACCTGTCCTATGTAAGACCTACGTAACACAGTTTGAATAAAGTTTCTACATTAAAAGGTTGAAGCCGCATTAAACGCAGAAAAAGCGTTAGAAGAAGAAGAAGAAGAAGAACAAATCGGATAACAGTAGATTGCATTTTCATGCACTCTAATAATGACTGCCATAATAAAACGTAAGAGAATGTTTTTTCTTTGCAAAAGATTAATATGCTATTGTTCCATGCTGAGCTGGAGGTTCACTCAGGCCATGTCCGAAAGTAATTAGTATCTGAGAATGAAGTCACTAAAAGTCACAGTCAAAGGTTATTGAGTTACAGTAAATCGATTTACTATGCTGCTTCTGAGGAAGGAAAATGGTAAGGCTTTCAGACACAATAGTTCGATGTTATTGTCGAGAATCTGTCTGGACACTTGCTTAATAATCTGCCTGCCATTTTTCTCATCAGTGACTCAGATATCAAGCTCTTATGGGTGGTGTATTAAAAACACAAAAACACACTGCACTGTTCAAAAACAGGAAAATATGTCAGATCTTGTCATGTTAGGGCAAAGAAAAAAGGACATATGACTCTTCTTAAAATGCTCTCTAAAAACACATTTTTAGAGACCTTGTCACATGTGTTGGAAAGAACCCGTCATCAGTTATGGGTGCCTACCATGGAGGATGGTGTATATATCCTTCAATATGTCCATTGAATATGGATTTCCTATACTCCCTGCTGCATGGAGTTGGAAGTACGACAATGTTGTGTGTTGTGTTGTGGCCAAGCTTTGTTGATGTGTTGTCACATCCTTTTTTTAACTAGAGGAAAAAGGAAACCCTGTAACTCTCTTCCTCAAGTTTTCCCCTCTGTCTTTGAGGTTCTCCTTAACACAAACGAGCTATCATTAGATTTAAGTGAGACGTGTCCTGCTTTGCTGTGTATCTGTTATCTCACTCAGATATCTGCTCTTGAATGTACAGGTTCACCATCGACTGGTCAAACCTTTAAGAACAATGTTTTGAATTAATATACAGTATATGTCATTTTTGGAGGCATGTTTTACAGGCAACTAGTTTTCAAATTCATTTTGATGGTAGGCTATGATCTTCTATAGGATGGATAAACACATCTGTCATGGTAGCTACCCAGGCTATAGTATTGTAGTTTGGGTCACACTACCACTTTTAGTGTAAGAAAAACATTCACAGTGTGACATTGCCACTATATCAGTGCCAGCTGTGCTGCTGTATGCACGGCTTCGTTTGCTTGTCCCAGAGAAAACTCTAAACTCCTGGACTGTTAATTGTTAGGAGTGACATAAACAACTACTGCAGTGCTGTTCTCACAGTTTTCATTGACTTCCCTCCACTACTTCTGGAGTTGCTGTTCCACTGCT
The DNA here is from genome assembly GCF_017589495.1 of Alosa alosa. Taxonomy (NCBI): domain Eukaryota; kingdom Metazoa; phylum Chordata; class Actinopteri; order Clupeiformes; family Clupeidae; genus Alosa; species Alosa alosa. Next base: position 6,152,154 of record NC_063204.1, read on the forward strand.
GAACCTCAACCCATTGTCAGCCCATTTCGTAAAATATAAAGGTTTACCACACTAAAAACTTGCATAGTGTGTTTCCATGGTAAAAATGTTGGTATTTGATTATCATTGGTGTGGTTAGGGTGGAAACCCATGCGGCAAGTAGGAACCTGTGCTGACCATAACCAAACCCTCTTAAAACCACCAGAAAGCCACAATGCCTGAGCTGCACTGGTGTGCAGGTAATGACAGGCTACTATGGCATTCCAATACAACTTGCGTCATACCACGGGCTACTGAGCCCCTCACCACACACACATACACACACCAGATTTTCCACAATATTTGGTCTGGAATCTATTTCACTGTGATCTACAGTGTGTGTCACAGCCACATAAGGGGTCTCTCTATAGTCAGGTTTTCCTTGGACTGCAGTTGGAATTCCTATTACAAGACTGCTCTTTGAATCTATCCATTGCTATCGATGTACTGTGGATGTTGAGATGTCTTTACTTTTGTATCGTGGCTGCTATAGTCCTTTCAGTTTAATGATGGTGCTACCATCTTCCTCTTTCTGTCTCACAGTGGTCTGCCTCACTACTTTTTGTTTGCCCTGAAATTGGAAAGCAGCCATTCTCTTTTTCCCTTCTTTATTCAAACTGTCCACACAGTCTCTCTCTCTCTCTCTCTTTCTCTTTCTCTCCCTCTCATTTGCCCAAGCCACTTCAGTTTGCCTCACAGCAGAACCGGCTTCTCGATAAATGATTACACATCAAAACACTAAACAAACAGAGGCATTCCTACAACAGTTTGCTTCTGAGATCACAATCTGTCATCTGGCCAGTGGAAAGACTTCAGAAGTTGATTAGTCGTGCCAATTGGAGTTACTCGGGCCCCTTCTGCATATGGTGTCCATCAGGCTGATGGTGGAACAGGGACTCCCCCTGGACTTCTTTAGACTGTATAATCCAAAGTGATAAAGGTGACTGGTTCCCAAGAGCGAACCAAGTTGGCATTTCCTCATCAAGTTGAAAGCGTCTCTTACATCGCGCCATCAGGCATTCATGTAGAGGAGGTCCAGGATATGTCTGACTGCACAAGTGGTATGGGAACACGTACAATGGATGAGGGCAGTAGAGTTGTGGGGGGGGGGGTTGTCAAAGGTTGGTTGGGTTGACTGAAGTGGCACAGTGGGTGCATGCAGAGCAGAATGGGCTTTTTGTTGGAATGCTGCTTACTTCCGGCACTTGTCTGAGTGAAGTCATGGGGATTTGGAGAGGACACAAAACTGGACTCAGTCCTTTGATAGAGTGACAGAGTGGCTCATGACTAATGGCTAGGGTTAGATGCATTTGTTTTTCAACTTCAAAACTGCATGAGTTCAATTCAAAGCCTTGCTATTGTATGGTTTTTCTTTCTGGCTTAATGGAAAATACTTTTCCCCCATCAAGACATACGAAAATATTTTGTTGTTTTACTTGATTTTATTTGTTGACCACATACTATATTTTTCCATGTATTCTGTATTAAAACTTACAACAGACATTTTAATCTCTCAGGAGGGAATAGTAAGCATCCTTTAAAAAAACTGCACTCTGTGATGAGATAATTAGTCTGGAATGCTCTCTAGAGAGGCTCTTTTCTCATGCCATGTCATTTATTTTGTGAAACCAGCACTGTGAGAATGTCACCATCAGTAAGTAATCTTCACTCATCTGAAAGTTTTAAAACAACAGACAGGAAATAGCCATCATCCTGCCTTTTACCCCTCATTCTCTCTATTCCGAGAAGACCTGCACAAGGTTGCCATTCGATTTTGTTAATTTTTAATAAGCTGAGGACCTCATGCCTCTGTGTCTGCAGCATTCTAGGGACAATGGAATTCTGGGTTGTGTTACCATGGGCAACAAAGTACAGTGCTGTCAGCTGGCACTAGGCCCTGAGCCAAGATTCCAGAGGTGCTACATTTTTGCTTTGCAGCCCTTGGGAGAGAGAGAGAGAGAGAGAGAGAGAGAGAGAGAGAGAGAGAAAGAAAGAGAGTGAGCCAGAGGAAACTGTGAGGGGTTAAATAGGGGTCTTTTCTTTCCAGATGTGCAGCTGTATTTCCCACGCTGTGATTAACGTGTCCAGTTCTTTCTTCGCCAAAAACAGTGAAATTCTTCAGTGTTTATCAAACAGTCCTAACTCAGCCTGCAGTGGATCAAGTGTTGCTGTTTAACTATTGTTTATTTTCTGTCCATGGCTTGTACTTTAGCTGACCAGTAGAGAGCTGCTTGTGCCTGTTTACAGTTAAGATGCTCTGGGATTTGCATGGGACTTAATGACATTTCTTGGTAACACTTATTTTTCTAGCATATCTTGACTGATCAACCTTCAGGGCTATTGGACAATGAATCGGAACTGTCTTTGCTTGCTTGTGCTTGTCTCACTTAACATTCATTGTCAAAGGTGACCGAGGCGACGTTTCAGGAAATAACAACAAACACAAAGTTTGTCTGAGAATATGAGTCTGTCTGAGAGTTTGTCTGTGTGGGTTTGCTCCCTGATCAGGCTTTCTCTTCATAATCCCATATATTAAAAACAGTGATACTGCTGTGTTTTATTAATGCTGGCGTTTTGAGTATAGGCCTATGTCTCTCTTGCCTATTATTCCTCAACTAAATTAGATCAGGCCTTTGGTAAAAATAAACCCCTTGGTAAAAACATTGTAGAATACAATAAAAAAAAAATCCCATGCAAATCCAAATTATTCTTTATGTAACAAAATATGTGGAGTATGTCTGAACTTTCTGGACTCACAGCATGACCTTTGATTTACATGTCACAGTTTAAAGGTCTGGTGTCTCACAGAATAAGCCAGACGTCAGTCAAACCAAAGCTAACTGCCAGCCAGTCTCTGCAACGTTCTCCTACAGCAACTCAACTGTACTGCGAGGGCCTCATCACAGATATCAGACTTTACTTTGTATCGGACATGTGAGTTTAACCTGGTAAGACCAGATAAGGTGTGGCAGCTCAGCACAGCACAGCACATGCATCTGACAAAGTTGAATGAGGTTGTGTGTGTGTGTGTGTGTTGTGTGTGTGTGTGTGTTGTGTGTGTGTGTGCATATATATGTGTGTTTAATCATTCTCTCATAGCTATTATTGAGTCATTGAGAATATTTGCTGAAATAACAAAGCACTTGGCGCAACATAGCTCCCAGGCCATGTAAATACCTCCCAATGGTTGCTATTTGAGCAGCAAATGATAACTAATTTCTCTAGGGCTGGGCAGTCCTCATGAGACCATAAGGTTCACTCCGCTCAACACTATATATCATTCAAGTATGAGCAGCCATCTTAAAACTACACTTTAAAATGTCACTTAACAACATCCTATTTTCCATATGTTTTACAGCTCCCAACATACTGTATATTTAGCCCTAATCATAAAGTAAATGTAATTATAAGCCAGAGCTTGTCCATATCTCTCATCACACAGGGCAGGTTGTTGCAAGCCTACATGCTATCAGGTCTTCTGGGGCATGTACATTCAGGAAGGTAGACATTTGTGCAGACATGCTTTGACACGGCACACTGCATCTGAATGTTTCTAAACCCCCCCCCCCATGTTCTCTCGTCTGATCAAACCAAGTCCGGGAATCAGATAAGAAGCTCACGGCAGCTACTGGGCTTACGGAAAAGAGGGGACTTAACACTTAACGCTTTCATCCAAGTGTTGGCAGAGCCCACAGATTTGAGCATGCATCATCATCTGCCTGAGTGGCATGTTTTTGGGGAAGAGTTTTGGACGCATTGTTTTGACTCCCCATCTGCCGTGCAGTGGTTTCTTTTTCATCCAGGAATGCAAGCAAAAAACTGTGCACAGTATTCCCCCTTGAGACCTTGTGACTTGTATTGCCTCACACCAGCATTCTGTCACACACAGCCTGGAGAGGCACCCTGATGAAAACGATGATTTATTGTAGGCCTAATCGCAAAGGGTGCATTTAGTTTTAGTGTGTAAACCACAACATGTTGTCCAGTCCAGGAGGAGTAAAAAGAGGAAAAGTCCCCTCAGACCCAAACCAGATAACTTTGTCCACATATGATTGATGGAGTGATCACAACATGAGCTGTGTCAGGCTGAGAAGCTGATGACACACCATTCGCCCTCCCCAGACCTCACCATTTGAGCCAGAATCTTGAAGCTATTTTAGTTCACAAATGCTCCTAGTGACTAAGAGTTTCAGCTCCGGGGTGACATCATCTCCTCCACACACTTACGAGAGGTTCCGTGGGCTCCTTCCAGAGAACCACTTCCAAAGCTGCTCTTTATTAATCGCCGGCACGGTCCAGGACCAGGAGGTCCAGACCAGGCACGTGGCCTTCGTGCTGCCTTACGGTCTTCCTCGCTCTCTCTCTCCGCTGGCGTTTATACCAGGCACAAGTGCACGAGTCCTTGGTTGGCATCCAGTGCTGGACAGTGTCGTTAAATCTCCACTATTGTTGGGCTCAAGTGAAGGGGGAAGAAGTGCAGAGCTGCCAAACATCTGTGTGGTGCTGGTGCAGATGTTTGTGCCACAAAAAGGCATTGAGCGCTTAGGGACCCCACTGGGTCCGACCTTCTCATCTCTCTCCACAAGAATGTTTTCACAACAAGATGGAAAAATAGCGATGTCTTCACAAATAACCTGAAGTGCTAAATCAGGCCCATGCACATGTAATCCACTCCAAAGACAGTAACTTGAAATAAATAGACAGAGAGTACAATATTGCAGTGTGTATTTATAATAAGTGATATGAAGGAAATCAAATTCCAGTTTCAGTTATGTTATGTGAGTGTTATTTAGATGGAAGTAGAAAGGAACAGAATGGACTTCAAGAAAGTAATGAAATTTCAAATGGTGCAACTTTGTGAAAGATCCCATAGAGAAAGGTCCCCAAAAGAAAAGACTGTAAGGTCTGCTTTGTTTTTTTTCAAAGATGTTATGTCCTTTAAAAGAAGACTGACTGTCCAGTGCATTTGCTGAAGCATGCAGTAGACTCTCATCTCTGATCTGTGAACTTCTCGTCAGTGATATCACTTCAGAAACATGACAAAATAAGTCTGTGACCACAATCACTATGTTTACATTTGAGACTGAGGTTATCCGATGGAACAAGGCCCATCACATTTTTATTTCAAATCAACTTCTCTGACAAGTTGCAGCAGGCCCATTGTTGGATATTCATTTTGATTTGTTTCCTTCTTCATTATTTGTACTAGGACATGCCAGCACTTGAGCAATAAAGCAATTTGTCCCCAGACACAGACATAGCTGTTAAGAGCCAAGACTTCAATATTTAGACTGGATCACCATACAACCATGGATGAATCATGGCTTTTCCAGGGAAGATACCCAGGGCTAGAGGTACGAACATTTGCGAATGTAGCATTATCAGTGCCATAGCCAACCGCAGAAATCGCACGCTATGACATTTATGTTAACGTCGTATTTATCAAACCTGCAGTTCATCGGGTAAACAGCACCTTTCTCCGCCCCCCTACCGCAATTCACCAACACTAACAACTGAACGACACACTTCAATCACAAGCGCAGTTGAATGAAGTTAACTGATGAGAGGAATTGATGAAGGAATCAAACATTTGGCGATTATGAAATAATACCATGCATGAATTTAAGGCACATTTTACAGTTCTCCTCCCATCTTTTTACACGAAACTCCCACTTTCCCCTGACCCTCCTATGAATGCAAAAGCATGAGATGGAAAAGCGCAATTTGACATTCTCAGCTCCCGCAACAGGCAGTCTGCAGTGCGGCCTGTTTTGTCATTTTTTTCAGCAAACATTGCGAAACAAATACGCCTGAAGTGGGTGCAAAAGCATTACTACATTTGGCCCACAGAGTTCTCAGTAAGTCTGTGTTGATGCATGTTGTGAGAAAAAGACATACTGGCACCCACATTGGCTTTGCTGCCATGCTATGGCACTTCCACGTGATGGTCAACCTTTTCCGCTCCTGAGTCAGGGAACAGATGAAGTTGCAAAGGTTGCAACATCTATGCGTCTAACCTCTGTGGTCCAGTCTCACCATGATAGTCCTGTTCAGCATGAGAACAGTCAAGTATCTTTAATGTAATAGACACAGCTCTTCTGTCTTAGCTTAGGAGAACCCAGGCAAAGCTGTTTGCCAGTTTCAATTCAAAGGTTTAACCCTTAAAGGTATAGGTTTTTGAACATTCTAAGTTCCGCAACAATTGAAGGTTCTAAAATTCTATGTTGAATTCAATGAACCCAGATATTCTTTAGAATGTTAATTACCCAACATTCCCGTTACACCGGTGTGACGGTACTCCTTTAAGGGTTAAGAAGCGGTCTGGTGTCAACTCGGTTACTTCTGTCTATCTCTACTGACTCTACTAAATAGGAAACATCAGTAGACACAATCATCTTCATGGTGATGAAGAAAGTCTGACTACAAGCATAGTGATGTTTAACATGACAGTGTGCTGAAGAGGGTAAAGGTAGAACTGCCAGCACACGGGCCTAAGTATGGGTGAAGAATCTGGTTGGACTGGCATTTAGTCATGGTTGATGAAGTGAAGTTTCTCAGTTGTGTTTGAGGTGTATCTTGAGTTGCATCTCTTTTTGCCACTGTTATTGACATGTCTCCTAGACCTCATGAGTATGGAGGTTCTGAGATGCCATACCGTTGAGCCGTCTGGAGGTGTCGTGGAACAAAATCGTCATCATTCAATATAACAAAAGAAGGCGGCCATTTGATGACCCCTGAAATATGCAGCTTCATTTCCGCTGATGGTATTTGTTTGCTATGTTGGTTGTAGTGCACCCTGTTGTGTTATAAAAAAAAGGTTAGGTTGTTGGGTATGATTACTTACAGGTTGTTGGAGGCAGCTTTTAACCAATATCTCATGGCTTTTAACATTCTTCCGATCTGTTGTATTTAACTAAAAAACGGATTAAGTTTTATAGATCTCCAAAGAGGTTCTGTTTAACAATCCGAAAAGGAACCTCCTGAAACCTTCCTCTTTCACAAGGACTTGATCACTGGCCCCACTGAGTCTGCAGCTAACAACCCTGTCTGAACCCGTCTATGGTATGGTCACAGCAACACAGCCCTCCAAGAATCTGACATATCTGAAGTCAGCAGCCCAAACATTGCCCACTGTTGCTTGGGTACAGTGGCTTATGCAAGATCTCTTTGATGTGTTACATAAGGCATTTAGAGGAAATGGAGGCATACTCAATCTGATAATGACAGTGAATGAGATTTCAGCGAGCTTGGGGAGACGGCCTCACAGCGATCTCCTGAAGGCCTTCTGCAAGACTGCTGTCTTTACTGCACTGTTGACTTACTCATTTGCACTATCACCATGACCACTATCACCATTGCACTATCACCATGACACTCATTCACACAGAGCACCTTAGAGCACCTTACCATACCTTACTATGCACAGAGAATCACAGGCTCAGTCCCTGCCTCAGTCATTGCAAAGCCCTCTGATTTAGTAATCACCACTATGTGGATACTGTTTTAGAATTGATTTAGATTGTGTTAGTATAATTTGTATTTTTGTAATTTGTATTTTAGTATATTTTTATATATTGTATTAAGTGTTAGTATAATTTGTATTTTAGTATATTTAGCATATTCTTTATCTTCTACTGTCCTTACTGCTTAGTTGTGTTTTTATATTATATACTTTAATTACTCTTTCTGCTGTTAAAGAATGTGTTTGTGTTGTATGTATGCTGCTGCTGAGACCTTGAATTTCCCCTGGGGATCAATAAAGTATCTGTCTATCTATCTATCTATCTATCTTTAGGCGCAAGAGCTTTGAAAGCAAGATACTCTTGTCTTTCATCATTTTAGTGGGAGTTCATCTGTTCTTGGTCATCCAGTGCTTGATTGCTCACATGTGGTTACAGTAGGAGAACAGTGTGTCAGCATCTACACAGGATTACTTTATCTCTGGCTTACCCATGTTTCCCATTAATATTTATCACTATTATTTCTGATGGGAGCGTCACAGACAACAAATTGTTTCCCTCAGCAAACTTATATCCTGTCTCCTAGACTAGAGTCAGCAGTTAGCATGTCCCTCCCAGGTCAGATAAGACAGTTGGGATTCATACAACAAATATTTACATACCTCTGAAAAAAATAAATTCTGTCCAACTAACAAAGCCAAGGAGCAGAAGAGCAACCCCTGTAGAAGTGTCACTCCTCCGGCTAAACTCTGACTGACACCAACCCCTGCAGCTCCAGCCTACAGATGCGAATCACATCCTCTCAGTCACAAGGGAACAGAGAAAAAGTCCCCTTAAGAAATACAGAGGAAGCTGTGAGGTTAACATCTAGCACTCTCCCAGTGTGGTCAAGCCTCAGCAGTGGAGGCCTGGTTCATCAGTGACGTGTGTATGGTCTGTCTGACCATGAAACAAGCAGTAATATTCTTTGATGCTAAATTAAGCTAAAGACCGGTTAGCTTCTGGGCTAACTGAACTCAAGTCTCTTTTGAATGCACCCAGGGACATAAGCACAGCTATCTTGGTAACAGGCTGAGGTATTTGAGCATCCTGTCGTCACTGCAGCCTGCTATAACTGCACGCTTCACTAGACGCAGATGGGGGCTTTGACAGAGCGATCGCGTTCCATTGTTGTGGAAAATCCTGAACGCAAATGACACATAGGCACTGAAGAATCTGGAGCTTGCAAAAATAAACTCAGGATCAAAGTGCAATGTCCATTTCTGTGGTGATGTTTTAACTCCACTCTCCATGTTATTTTCTTTTAGTGACCCCCAATGCCCCTGCCCTTCTACAATGAGTGCATAACTACAAACAGACCGAAAATGAAAATAAAAGAAAGCTGAAGGGAAGTAGCCTAACTGCTGAGAATGGGAACATTATGGATGGGTTTTGAAATGAGTGTCCATTCAAATGACTACCATTCTCTTGGCCTGTCTAAGGACTCTGTGCTATCATTAGAATTACTGTAGATCCTTCTTTTAACTATTTGTGGGGGTGTGTGAAGTCATGAGCCATTTATGTCAATGAGCCATGGAGCCAGATCAATGTCTCAGATTTGTCTGCTTTCTGTCTTTGTACCGGTAAATGATTGCCAAATGTTAAATTATAGTCAATCCCACTCAGCATTGATGTAAACCATATGTGTTGTGGTTTTCACAGTTCTTTAACAACATTTATAAGCACTGGTCATGATTGTCCCTTGGGAGCAAAGTGCTGAAACTTAACTCTTCATGAAAGAAAAAAAAATAGATCTTTTGAAAAAGCAGTGCTTCAAATCCATTCAAGAGGTGACGGCCATATCAGGAAGAGCCCCTGTCCAAATGCTCAGAAGGACTGAGCAGCTTCAGGGACAAGTTAAAAAGATTCCCACCATCATCCACTGCCAAAATTGTCCTCCATTAAGAGTGTTGATTCTAAATTTTGGCTGATTGTCCACCGACTCTTCCTCAGCTTGTCAGAGGGAGAGGAAAAGCCTTTATCTGGAGGCAAAAGGAAACAACCCAGCCCCAAAATCTGGAATATGTTGAGCGTTGTGGAACCCTCTCTGTCCGTAATGCCTTATTACGGAGGCTCTTAGAGACAGGCACCAAATCTGGCTTATTTCTCTTTGTCAACAATCGAAACCTTTTAACCATCAAAGTGTGACATTACTGCAAGGTCTGCAACACCCTCGCTCAAACTTGAAAGGAAGGTTTATGGAGTACGAAATAAGATGTTGATAGAAGAGGTCAAGTAGGATTTGTTTTTATCTGTGTTTTCCAAAACACTTGGCAGACCCCGAGGATAAGTTCAAGGCAATGATAACTGTGCTTTTAACAGTGTTGCTCCTGGGCTATTTTAGTTTTGGGCTTGGTCACTCTGTTTGAGAAATAATAAAGTCTGTCACATTATTGGAAGTATGACTGTGCCATACTTGCAGATAACACAGACATGTACAGTAAGTGTGCCCCACTCTAGTACTTGTTACCGGCATCTTTGGAGAACACATAACACCACCCCCACACACACACACACATACATACACACATACACACACATGCCATAGTAAAAACACTGTGCTGTCATGCAGAAATGAACAAACAGTTCATCTTTTGATTAATCAGTAACTCAGGTTGTGTCTGTGTCAATCTAGTTTTCCCAGGTGTATCACTGCCACACCTACTGATACTATCTTTCCACCACAAAATGTTGAGCAAGTATGTTTTTCTTTTTGAGTCATTTTTACGACCCACACTCTACCGGCAAAGTCATAACATGGGAGATGCACATCACTTCCCACATATTCTTCATATTCAGTACTCCTGAAGCATCCCGTGTTTCCTAACTGAAGAACGCTTTGAGTACCCTTTCTAAAAATATAACACATGCAAACACACATACACACCATACCAACAGACACACACATACACACACACACACCATACCAACAGACACACACATACACAATACCAACAGACATGCACACACGTACATACACAATGCCAAAAGACAAACACACACACACACACAATGCCAACAGACAGACACACACACACACAGTTACACTGTTTTCTTCTTTGTCACTTAGTTTGTCCGTGTAAATGTTGTCCCAGGAGATCAGGCTGGGTACACCCCACACACCGTGCTTTGCCAAGAACCAGGAACAATGCGCACTTTGTGCTGGGAACATTCCATCATCAGACTTTGCTCAGGTTGCCCTGAGCCTCCCTCCACTCTCCAAAGGAACAGGTTCGACTCCTCCACACCACACGTGGTGCTTGTCTTGGATGCTTTACCCGCCTGAAGGGCCTCATCCTGGCATCCAGTGAATGTGATCAAATCTGAAAGTCCTGTCCACCTTTGCAGGTACTGTAACTAAGTAAGAGTTGACCATGCTTGACCAAAATGGATGCTATTGAAATGGAATTGTGGCATCCACCTAAATGTATTAGGTGGATGCCTTTGGCAGATAGAGTTGATGCTGTGCAGAACAGCAGTTGTGACACTGCTGACATAAAACTGACACACTGCAAGTATGCCCCATTAAGACAGAGGGGCTTTAAAATATCCAGTTCTCATATAAGGAATCAAAGGTTTCATGTGCTTTGGGATGCGCACAAGCACTCAAGTCTGGCTTTACGTGTAGGGATTGTAAATATCCTGCAGTATAAATCTCATTCGTGTGAGAGGTCTCAGACTGTTTATCTAAATTGCCCAGTCTGAGACTACAGTCAGTCTCAGAATGTACATGTTTGTGTTCAGGAAATTCTCTGTGAGCAACTTTCTCATGGAAGTTTTTGTGTGTGTGCAATGAATAACAGTTTTCACTTCAATGACAGACAGAGAAAGAGAGGGAGAGAGAGAGAAGAGGCGGGCGGCCAGAGACAGACAGATAATGATAAACAGAGTGAGAATGGATCTTGTTTTCTTTCTGTTCTAGCGTGTTTTACAAGGATCACCAAGTTCACCCTGCCTCCATGTGGCCACCATGGGAACATACCCGCCTGCAAGCATTATGGACCCTTTCAAGAGAGTTCCATTATCAGCATCATAGTTGGCCCCACAAGGCTTCCGTTTTAACATTCCATATGTTATCTTAATGCAGAGGAAGTAGATTGGGGCTCAAATAGAACGTTTAAGCATTGTTTTTGTTTTTATTGTTGAAAGGGTCTATAGGAATCAGCACTTCTCCCTTGTGCATAATTACACAATCATTGCATTTACACCAAATATACCCTTCAGAAAACCAAAGAAACATTTACTTGATTAACTTCATCTGTTGCTTGGACCTTAACTGGTAACTCCATGGCAGGCCATGAAAAAAATAGTAATTTCTTTCCATTGTCCCTGATGTTTACCTCTCTCATTTTTATTGCATGCGCTCCCTCCTTGACCCTATTCTAAACCCACACTAAAACCAGTGGCCTGTGGTGCCAAGAATTCCAACACAGCTCTGATAAGGGCCGAATATTGTGCAGCGTTTTGATGACATACACCAGAGATCCTGTCCAAAAAGCATGACACAATAAGTAGACTAGAAGACAAACACACCCAATTAAGCATAATAAATCTCTGTCCAAACACAGCTCTCTCTCACACGTTCTCCCCGCATGGGTCAGGAGTGGGCTGCTGATGGGTCATGTGACTGGTGCATGGTCCAGGTTCTGCTCTGTCACCAGTGCCTACCCCCCCCCCCCCAGTCCTCACCATTTGCTCCACTCAACACATCATTGTCATTGAGGACGCCGGCTGAATTGGTGGAACGGTGTTATCCGTGTTAGCGCCAGGGTGTCAGACAATCTGGTAGTGTTGGGTGTGAACTGAACTGCCTGGCCAAAGAACTGCGGTGCCGGAAGGCTGGCATCTTATCGGCCCAGGCGCTGATGGCAGATCCCAAATAGCCATTAGGGGAGTTTAAAGAACATTTCCAATTGATGGCTGATTAAACAAATGGCCAGTACTGAGAACTGAGCTGAAGTCAACAAATACTAGGCCTAGTAGATGTCATGGCGGCTTGAATGACTGTGAATGCAAATGACATAGCAGTCATCCAAATGAATGTTATTAACCAAATAATTTTGTTTATTTCTAGAAGCGGCTGCATGGGAAGGTTTTCTTTGCAATCTCATCTGTGTGACCTTTTGTCCTTCCAACCAAATCCTTCCTGACAAAGCCTTATTTCGTGTGCTACTGAGAACTTGGGAACAAAAGATTGTAAGCAAAAGACTGTAACGAAACAAAAAACTGGGAAGAACTTGGAAACTTGGAACAAAAGACTGTCATTTCACATTTTCTTCATAGCTGATTCTTTTCCACTGCCACTAAAATGTGAAGCCACCTCAGCATGAGGTGCGAATTACAAATGGTCAGTCAAAGAAGAGCTATGATTTAACAACAACACATGGACAAAGAGCCAGCACAACTAGGCCTGTGCCAGGAACAGCTTTGTAAACAAAATGTGACTGACTTCCCCGACAGTGAAAAAATGTTTATCAACTAAAAGTGGATGTTTTGTCTAGGTTCAATTTATAGAACCAGGAAAGGGCTGTATCTTCTTGTGCCTTGACGACATTAGGAATGCAAAGTACTTAACTTCACCGAGATTATCAGTTTGTGCATGTGTCAAACAGGATGACACAATAACCCAAACACATATGTCAAGGGATTGCAATACACTGCAACTTCGTGGGTAAATAAATAAAAATACCCTAAGTGAAACTCGAAGCCAGAATAGCGACCCTCCATCAGATTGAGAAGGATGAACAGTTCCTCGACACCATTCTCTCTGTAAGTACCTCTCTTACACACACTATTGCCAGATGCCCTGATTTCACTCTGTCCTCCAATACTTTAACCATGCCATGCACTAATGCAACTTCTGTCCCTGTTGCCTCTCCCCGGCCTCTGCTGAGAACCAAGCCTGCTCTGCTGGCCAGCTCCACTCCACACCAGCCTGAGCCATGGCGTAGAAGCAAGCATCACAAGCACGGCAGACGGTCTGGACGGCACTCAGGCCCAGTCCAACCTATACGACTGGAAAATCGCTACGCCATTCTGACCGAGGATGAGGAGCCCCTCCTGCCCCGAGACAACCATCCTGGTCCCTCCTCAAAGTCGGTGCCCCCGGCCCCCTCCTCCCGGACCTCATCAACCTCCACCCTGGTCATCGGCAGTTCCATGGTTAGAGACCTCTGCATTCCCCCATCATGTAGCGGTCCCTCCAAGGTCTACTGCTTCCCTGGTGCCAAGGTCCTTGACATCCAGCAGAAACTCCCAAGCATCCTGGCCTGCCACACCAAGATTAACAACATCATCGTACACGTGGGCACAAACGACATCAGAGATAAGCAGTCAGTAGCACTGCAGGAAAACTACAAAACTCTCATCACCACCCTGATGGGCACAGAAAAATGCTTTGTCATCTCTGGGCCTCCCTACCTACAGAAAAGGTGCTGAGAGATGGTCCAGACTGTTCGATCTCCACACCTGGCTCAAACGCTACTGCGCCTTCCTAAGCATCCCCTATGTCAACAACTGGGGCTTGTTCTGGGAGAGGCCCAGTATGCTGAAGCGTGATGGTCTCCACCCAAACCAACATGGAGACATTCTGTAGAAAATATTACAGATTCACGCCCCCCAGGTATTGATTCGAATGGCATTATACATGTGGATGGGTCTGAGAATGTTTTCTGGAGGGTAACATACAAGACTACTACCATAGTTCAAGCTGCTTCATGCAATAGCATGACTTATGCTTATAGTTCTATTCCAACGTTGATTTCTACCCAACGTATAGTAAAAAGAAAAGACAAATTTAAAACTAGAAACCTAACAAATATTCTTTCCATACCTCAGCATATTCCTCAAAAGCCAGAGGCATTTTCAGCTAACATGGGTTTACTAAATATAGGTGCACTCACTACCAAAACCTTTGCAATCAATGATTTTATTAGTGAAAAAAAATTGGATTTTCTGTTTCTTGTTGAAACCTGTCCCCCAAATTATAATTTCTTCCACTCAATTAGACAAGGCAAACGAGGTGGTGGAATTGCCTCCATTCTCTCAAACAAATATAGCTGCACTAGAGTCAACTTTGGCGAATTCGCTTCCTTTGAGTATATTGCCCTCACTCTGAAGGCTGACCCAGCTGTACTTCTATTAACCTTATACCGCCCTCCTAAACTATGGACTGGCTTTCTCGACCAGTTTTCTGAACTTATGTCGCTCATCATCACTAGCTATGATCGGATAATTGTAAATGGCGACTTTAATATTCATGTCAATAAGACAACTGATGCTAAAGCCAGTAAGTTCCTTAATGTGTTGGACAGTTTAGAGCTAAAGCAGCATGTTACAGGACCCACCCACAACCTTGGCAACACCCTTGATCTAGTAATTTCTAGAGGGATAGAAGTCACAGACTTATCAGTAAATGATATAAATATGTCTGATCATTATTGTGTATCTTTTAATATAGTACTACATACTTTAAAAATTCATCCCGAAATTGCAATCAAATTACGACTCTTGGACATTAGAGCAGAACAGCAGTTCATAGCTCTTATAGACTCCATAAATTTAGATATTTTACATCATCCCATTGATCAAATGGTAGAGGCTCTCAATGTCGTGAATTAGGCTCTGCTTGACAGAGTGGCACCCTTAAAAGACTAAAAAAGGCCCTGTAGCAAACTGACACCTTGGATGAACGAAAATATCCATGATCTAAAAAAGATCATGTAGAAAAAAAAGCTGAGAGAACATGGAGAAAACTAAGTTACAGGTTCACCGTGCCATTCTAAAAAAGAAAAATAGCAAATTATAATAGAGCTATTCGAAATGAGAGAAGGAACCACTTCTCTAAGGTAATTGCTGAAAACAGTGGAAACTCTAGGGTGTTGTTCTCTACCATTGAAAGGCTATTGCATCAAACACCTTTTGATACACTCAGTCAGGCATCCTCTCTAAGATGCTAAGAATTTGCAGACTTCTTCAAAAACAAAGTCATTTCTATAAGGGAGGCTATTGGTAACACAAGTAATATGTTTGATAGTACACCCAAAACAGCCCCCAAAATTAAGGTTCTTTAGCACTATTACTCAATCTGAGCTTAGTAAAATTATAACTCAAACTGGCTCCTCAACATGTGTTTTGGATCCAATCCATACTAGATTCCTCAAAAAAGTATATGATAGCTTAGCTCCCTTTATTCTCAAGGTAATAAATACCTCATTAGAAACAGGTATATTTCCAACTGCTTTTAAAACCGCTGTTGTGAAACCTTTACTTAAAAAGTCAAATCTTGACCATACCAATTTGAGCAACTACAGGCCTATATCAAATCTACCGTTCCTGAGCAAAGTACTTGAAAAAGTCGTTTGTAATCAGTTAAATACCTTCCTCAACGAAAACAGTATCCTTGAAAAATTCCAATCAGGTTTTAGATCAAATCACAGCACAGAAACGGCTCTAGTAAAAATAGTCAATGATCTCAGACTGGCTACTGACTCAAACAAAGTCTCAATCCTTATTCTTCTGGATTAGAGTGCGGCATTTGACACCATTGATCATAGCATCCTAATTCACCGCTAAGTGGGTGGGTCAGCTCTGATAATGCTCTAAACTGGTTTCAAACCTACATTACTGGCAGAGATTTTTTATATCAGTCTAGGAGATCATGTATCTGAAAACATGACTTGCCTTTTGGTGTGGCCCAGGGAGCTGCCTTGGTCCCTTTGCTATTTTCCCTATATATGCTTCCGTTGGGAACGTCATAAGTCAGCATAATTTAAACTTCCACAGCTACGAATGATACCCAATTGCATATTTCTGTGGAGCCAACTAACCCCCAGATGGCCTTTGCTCCCTCACTGCATGCCTAACCTCCATTAATCAGTGGATGAGCAAAAATTTTTTGAAACTAAATGATGACAAAACAGAGGTACATTTGGTTGGACCAAAACTAAAG
This sequence comes from Alosa alosa, assembly GCF_017589495.1. Classification (NCBI taxonomy): domain Eukaryota; kingdom Metazoa; phylum Chordata; class Actinopteri; order Clupeiformes; family Clupeidae; genus Alosa; species Alosa alosa. The sequence goes on from NC_063204.1 coordinate 6,168,621, forward strand.
CGAGATATTGTTTTAGTAATCTGGGGAACTTGGCGCACCAGGTCAAACCAAAAGTAACAAGCCTTCCCGTGTCATCTTAGATGCAGAGTTAAGTTTTAAGCCCCATATCAGTAAAGTTACTCAGGCAGCCTATTTCCACCTGAGAAACATTGCCAAAGTGCGCCCCTTTTGCAGCATAAAACTAATTTACGCCTTTATCACTAGCAGGTTAGACTACTGCAATGCACTTTTCACTGGTCTTCCCAAAAAACATCTAAAGAAATTGGCACTCATACAGAACTCTGCGGCTAGACTTTTAACTAAGACCAAGAAGAGAGAACACATCACCCCTGTGTTGGCTGAACTGCACTGGCTCCCTATTTCCTATAGAATTGATTTTAAGGTTATGTTAATTACTTACAAAGCTCTGAATGGCATAGCACCTTCATATATCTCTGAGCTTTTAATATCTTATCAACCACAATGGAAACTTAGATCATCCAATTCTAATCTTTTAATCAAAGTCAAAGTCAAAGTCAAAGTCTGCTTTATTGTCAATTTCTTCACATGTCAAGACATAAAGAGATCGAAATTGCGTTTCCTACTATCCCACGGTGGAGACAAGACATATTTTACCAATTAGGTCCACAGACAAACATAACATTCAAGTAAACAATATAAAAAGTAAAAATAAGCAGGCACATACAATGAAGAAATAAGAGCAGCAAAATTTGGTAGAAATTGTGCAATTGTGCATACAGTAGACAGTCAATATAATAGTGCAAAAGTCAGGCCAATAAATGGCTGAGGTAGTTTTGTTTGACCTAAGTATGCAAGTGGCATAGTGGTGCAAGTTATGTAAGAGCAGCAGAAGTGTGTTCAGAAGTGTTCAGGACAACAGGACAACAACAACAAGTTGCAAGTGTGCAAGTGTACAAGTGGAGTAGTGCAAGTGGAGTAGTGCAAGGCAGCCATTTTGGGTCTAAAAGTCCAGGATGTGATGTAGCTGAGGGTGGAGGGGAGGAGAGGGGGGAGAGTTCAGGATCCTAACAGCCTGGTGTATGAAGCTGTTGGTGAGTCTGGTGGTGCTGGGAGGGCGAGGCTTCTGTACCTCTTCCCAGAGGGCAGTAGATCAAACAAATTGTGGCGCGGGGTGACTTGCATCACTCACAATTTTGGTCGCCTTGCAGGTGAGGTGGGAGGTGTAAATGTCCTTTAGGGAGGGAGAGAAGCACCAATAATCCTTCCAGCTGTGTTCACTATGCTGCAGGGCTTTCCTGTTGTATTCAGTGCAGCTTCCGCCCCACACAGCGATACAGCTGGAGAGGATGCTCTCAATGGTGCCTCAAATCGTACCTAATCGTACCCAAAGTGCTCCACAAACAAAGTGGAGAAGCTGCTTTTATCCATTATGCCCCTAAACTATGGAACACCCTGCCTCTGTACATCAAGCAGGCGAAGTTCAGTAAATATTTTGAAAAAGATCTGAAAACATACCTGTACAGGAAAGCTTTTAGTTAACTCATGTTATCCTGTAGACTACTTTTTCAGATTATTCTACATCTGCTGCTATTGGAGGGCGCGAGCCAGCCAGAAGCAGATGGGCTCCCCTATTAAGTCAGGTTCTGCTCAAGGTTTCTTCCTGGAATATGGGAGTTTTCCTTGCAACAGTTGCCATATGGCTGCTTGTGGGGGTAAAGGGTTAAGGCTGCCAGTCTTATGACATGTTATTTTCTATATTTTTGATATGTTGCTGAGTGGATCATAAACGGCCCCAGCAATGAAGAAAAGTGATTGATAATGACTGACTGACTATTATTGTGTTACATGCTTCAAATGTAAAGCACTTTGAGCTGCATTCTGTGTATGAAAGGTGCTATACAAATAAAGCTTATTATTATTATTATTATTATTATTTCATGTCCCTCAAACAGGAAATACCAGCTAAACAAATAATCCACTAGGGCTACTAATGGTCCCTTTAGTCTGGGATTAGTTGCAGTCTGAGCGTGTTACTGGTCAAGAGTGTGTCACCAATTCCCACTCACCAGTGACAGCCGTTGATCCATGACAATGGATCTCTTCAAAGCTGACTAATCTAATGCAATGATCAGAAATACAAGCAGGTGTCCGTTGTTTGGAACTCTTTGTGGCAGCACAGCCACAAACTAAAAAAAAGATAAAAGAAGAAAGAAATAAGTCCATGTGAATGCATAAATTGTGCTTACAAGCAATATCCAACAGATGTCGCTCTAATCTTTACAACATTTACCCATGCCTTTACCACAAACGCGTTTTCATAGCTTTGAGCCAACGGCGTGCCGTACGGGATTGGGATTGTCACAAAGTTGTCAAACGTGTTAGCACTGTTACTTTCAATCGTACATTTTTTTACTGTGTTTGTAGACAATATTGAGGTCATTGGCTAAACCATGTCGTGGTGAGAAAATAATTAGTCAATCCATGCCGAACTAAGTAACGTTAGAGCGCCGACCCTGCAGTCTCTACCTAAGTAGCTAACAAACTTAGCTAGCTGCTAATGACATGGAACTGCAAACGTTACTACTGGGAGTATTATCTGGATGCAGTGTGATAGTCCTTTGTTTTGTTGTCCGACTTGTAGTTGTTCTACAGAAAGGTCCAGAATGTAAGCCTGGGACGAAGGGATCTGTATGTGTACTAGTCGTAGCGGGATCTGGTATGGCATAAGCAAGCGTTCTACTTTGCTAGCATTCTAACTTGCAATATTTGTATTAGCCTACGACTGTTGTCCCATGTTTATGTACATCTACTGCCACTGCTTTAAAGTCGATTGGTTTAAAGTTGCAGTTATTTTATTGTTGGTGGGTCAGATTTGCGAACTGTAGAGGAATTATCTTATTTCTGTATTGTCCTGTAACTATGCCATATGTTTATCTGAATGTTGTACAAATGTAGTAGCCCACCTGGATTCAGCCTTCTTGATTCTTGGGACTGCAGGGTAACCTTGCCTTGTCAGTTTTGTTTTCCCATGAGCAGTAGGACTTGTGCCAGTGACGTCATATTCACCCTAATGTGTCATTAATTAATTGTGCATGCCTTTATTAGGCCTATATATATTTTTTTATTTTTTTTTGTGGAGTTTTTATTACTTTTCCTTGACTATATGGCCACCTTAACTGCCATAGCTTCATGCTTGATTTGGGGAAAGATTTCTGGATTTTATAAGTCATTATTCTCATTTAATGTGAAGTCTAGTACCAACAAAACTGTTAGCCTACATAAGTAACACTATTTTTTTTATTATGCACAAGTATGCTGTAGGATTTTGTTGGGCACTTATGACGAATATGTGATTTTGTTTGTAAACAGGTGGCCATACGACTGAGATTCTGCGCTTGGTTGGAAGTTTGTCCGAATCCTACAGGCCACGGCACTATGTCATCGCGGACACAGATAAGATGAGCGAGGACAAGATCCACAGCGCTGAAAGCTGTCGAGGAGACACTCTGAAGAATCCCCAGGTCAGTAAACTCTACTGTGACCTGAGGATTCAGGCTGTAAAAGCATGCAGATTTGTGCTTACGCAGCAAGTCTTGTGCTGACACGTCATGTGGAATATATTATGCATTACTCTGTCAGGCAACACAGAGTAATGCATAATATGCAGAATGTTTTGACATCAGTTTCAAATGTTGCATCATAGGCCCTATAGGCTGGTTCATTTTAGGCTGCATGAACAGTATGCAAGTTAACGTGAATTTCAAGCATCTCTTCCAGTGTATTTTTTGGATGAAGATGAGCAATACCAAGCATTCTTAAGTGATGTAGGGCTTCAAAATCATTTTGATGGCAAACTAACTTGTAATAGAGAGAATGGCATGTAAACTTCACGTCTATGGAGAACAAGCTTTGCAATTCACTCTCCTCCGACCAGGAGAATCACAATGGCACTCTGGTGCAATAGCCTACTGTTTGTAAAAATTGTGTAATATTGTCTTGTCAGTCGACATGGCTCTTTTGAGATTATCTGTGCCGGTTTGTAAACAAATCCACATGTACCATGTGCAGGAGGAAGGGTGCACGCCACTAGTATTCACAATCGAACTCAGTCGAAGTCAGTAGACATCTCCACAACAGAGTGTTTCATTATTGCGTGTGTGTGTCTCTGTGTGTGTCTCTGTGTGTGTCTCTGTGTGTGTCTCTGTCTGTGTGTGTGTGTGTGTGATTCTGTGTGTGTGTGTGTTTGTGTTCCGTTCACCAGTACACCATTCATCGGATCCCTCGCAGTCGTGAGGTGCGCCAGTCCTGGAGCTCGTCAGTGGTCAGCACCCTGAGCGCCCTGCTCTACTCCGTGCCACTGGCCTTCCAACTGCGGCCCGATGTGGTAGGTTCATAGACCTTCTCTCCGTCACTTTCTTGTCATGCTCCTGGCTGTCCCAACAATACAGATAATCCTTAATATAAACAATCAGATAATTAAAGATAAACAATCAGATAATTATTGGGCAGCCGTGGCCCACTGGTTAGCACTCTGGACTTGAGGGTTGCCAGTTCGAGCCCTGACCAGTGGGCCGCGGCTGAAGTGCCCTTGAGCAAGGCACCTAACCCCTCACTGCTCCCTGAGCGCCGCCGAATTGTAGCAGGCAGCTCACTGCGCCTGGATTAGTGTGTGCTTTACCTCACCTAATTCACTGATTGGGTTAAATGCAGAGACCAAATTTCCCTCACGGGATCAAAAAAGTATATATACTTATACTATACTTATACTTAATCCATCACCACATAAGGCCAAGAAGTGTTCAAATGGTTTCAGTAAAGTTTAGGATTAAACCCGGAGGGTTGCCGGTTCGATCCTCGACCAGTAGGCACGGCTGAAGTGCCCTAGAGCAAGGCCCCTAACCCCTCACTGCTCCCACGGATTGGGATAAATGCAGAGACCAAATTTCCCTCACGGGATCAAAAGAGTATATATACTTATACTTACTTATACTTTGGTTGGAATACTTCAGCTAAATTGTCTCTGTGGTGTGGTTGCTATCAAGATCATATTAAAATGTCTCTTGGACTCTATATGGTTCTGTATTCTACATCTCAGGTCTTTACAAATCATGAAGCTTCCAAAGGAACGGGGATTGCTATCACGCAGTTAATTTGCAAATACATAGAAAGTTGATAGAGAACAGGTAGGTGAAGAAAGTTTTTTTGCAGTGTCTATATGGAGCCTTAATCCCCCTTTATCAGCCCTAGAGCTTGAGAGATGCTTTTGTTATTTCAGTGTTAAAACAGGTTTGGCCAGATGGACATAGCTGGAAAATGTCACAGACGGAATTGAAAATTAATTTCATCGTCTCACTATTGAGTTGTTTTTTCGTGAGGAGGTCGTTTTGATACATTAAGCTTTTGTGACGAGACCTTAAATGATCATGGAATACAGTCAAATGAAAAGCTTATTTGAGCCATTTGCCACAAATTGCCATAGGGAGGCAGTGTTGAAGCAGAAATCAGGCCTGTTGAATCGTCTGATCTCCATGATCTAATATTCATTACCTATACATCATTCATGTCTATTAGTGGACCGCATCTATTCTTAGGTTGAATGTAGTTCATCTTGAGGCTTTCTGCTGTCATAGATGAGTTCCCTCTGTGACATATAGTGACTCCATGCAGTGTTGTTTGAGTAAGCATTCACTACTCACTGTACTCGAGAACTCAAAAGTTGATTCTGCAGATGCATGCATTTTCTCAAAACACTCCCATTATATTTGGAAGGCACTCCTCCAGTTGACAGCTGGTAGACTTTTCAAATGTATTTATGAGTCAGATTTCAGATTTCTAGATGAAGCATGTGCTAGGCTGTCTCTGCAGAAACATCATACTCAATGGTGAATACAGTATATGTTTTTATCCATGCTGAGCCTTGCAATCTTGCTTTCGGAGAAGTATTCAGGGACTCATGGTGGTGTTGGTCATCTCTGATTGCACTGGGGATGTGTTTCATGTCAGCTATAGAGAGAGTTACCATAAAGTCTGATTCCAGCCTGATGGTGGTGATTCAATCGGCATTAGCGCATCAGGAGCCATTCCACGCTGACCAGTGGGTGAGGCTTTTGTGTTCCACCCCACAGCCTCATCGGTTGGCCTAGACTGATCCTGGACACTTCTGACCTGATTACTGATTACTGATCATGCCCCTGTGAGCCAGAGATCACTGTCAGCGGGAAAAAAAAAAAGATTGGATTGGATAGTCTGGATAGATTAAAGAGCGCTGTTCTCCCCCAGCGGTAAGAGGGGGAAAGTGATTGAGTGAGTGGAGAGAAAGGAGAGAAAAGGGGGGCTGGGGAAAGGAGAAGTGGCGCTTAAATTGTTCTGCAGGAATGAACAGTGGAGGCAGGCAGACAGACAGCAGCCCCCCCTCTCTCTCTCTCACACACTCCTCTCCTCTGCTCTCTCTCTCTCTCTCTCTCTCTCTCTCTCACTCCTCTCCTCTGCTCTCCGCTCTTCCCCCTGTTGTTGTATAATGGTGGGGGCCGACCGAGGGGAGATGGGGAGCAGCAGAGCGGGGAGCGGGAACAGGAGGGGGAGGGGGAGGGGGAGGGGGAGGGTGGTGGGTGGTGGGGGATCTTGTTCGCAGGATGTGGCAGGACCTGACTGGCTCCTCCGCCAGCTGTGAGCCTCCGGCTTTCTCCGCTCGCGGCAGGGAGGGGCCAAAACAGTGTTGGATTTCGCCATTGCCACGACAACTGGAGAGAGGGGGTGGGCTAGGGATTGAGCCTGGGGGGGTGTGTGTGTGTGTGTGTGTGTGATTGAGAGTGACTACTAGGAACCCACTACTTGTCTGCAGCTGAGAAAGGTGGACCAGTGTACAAGACAAAAGGCCTAAAGAGGGTTGACTGTAGACTTGCGGGAAAGCTGAGTTAGAGGAACTGTGCGTGTGTGTGTGTGTGTGTGTGTGTGTGTGTGTGTGTGTGTGTGTGTGTGTGTGTGTGTGTGTGTGTGTGTGTGTGTGTGTGTGTGTGTGTGTGTGTGTGTAGTGTGTAGTGTGTAAGAATGAGAGAGAAAGTGAAAGTCAGCCAAACTGAAAGATTAGGCTCAGCAGGGTTAGATCAGCCTGACCTGTCAGAGCCGGACTGCCTACTGCTCCCTAATCTCTAATTAGCGTCCATTCTTCATCGGCTGCCGTCATTTTCCACTCCTCCTTTCAGCTCTGGCCACTGGCAGGAAGAAGAGGGGGAGAGTAAAAAAATGAAAGAGGGAAAAAGGAGAGGTGGAGTGAATGGTGGAGGGATGAGTGAATGGTGGAGGGATGAGTGAATGGTGGAGGATGAGTGATGAGTGAATGGTGGGGTGATGAGTGAATGGTGGGGTGATGAGTGAATGGTGGAGTGATGAGTGAATGGTGGAGTGATGAGTGATGATGGGTGATGAGTGAATGGTGGGGTGATGAGTGAATGGTGGAGTGATGAGTGAATGGTGGGGTGGAGTGATGAGTGATGAGTGAATGGTGGGGTGATGAGTGATGAGTGAATGGTGGGGTGATGAGTGAATGGTGGAGTGATGAGTGATGAGTGAATGGTGGGGTGATGAGTGAATGGTGGAGTGATGAGTGAATGGTGGAGTGAATGGTGGGGTGATGAGTGAATGGTTCACAGAGTTTTCCAGGAAAACCTGAAGGGACGCTGTTGTGACTTTGTGACAAATTTCTATAGCTTATTACACACACACACACACACACACACACAACACACACAATAAAAAACACACACACCCTTTTGATCTGATAACCATCTGTCACAGCTGGAAATTTGGAATTCTAACCTATTAACCCAGTACACTAATGGTGTAAAAAACCTGTCGCGTGGACAGTTTTTTTCAGAGGGACCATGTAATTTTTTTTTTTTTTTTTTTTTTTTTTTTTTTTGATGTCAGAAATTCCGTAATGGAGTTAGCACCATCTCACGTTACCACATTGGCCTCTATCTGCCTTAGTGGCTGTGGCCACTAACTTCCTTTTCAGTCCCGGTGTGTGCCTCCGTCAGCCCCTCTTCAGCAGACTGTTGTTTTAAAAAGGGTCCCCCCTCGTCCCGCGCTGGTCCATTAGGCCGCGTGGGTCAGCTCTTGGGGGAGCACATTCCTGGGTATGCGTCCGAAAGTCCTCCTCTTCCTCTCTTCTCCTCTCTGGTCTGTCTGTTTGTTTTTACCAAACTTGAGCATGTCTCGGACAGAGCTGGGAGCTGGAGAGGGATTGGATGCTGGCTGGCGAGAGAGAGAGTGGGCCTCACAGCAGCCCTTTTCTTTGGGCTGAACGAGATGGGGACGCATTCCGGGGCGCGGTCCGTCCAAACGCGGGGGTCACCCCTGAAGGAGGGTGGGGGGATACTGGTGAAGAAGAGATGTTTTTTTTAGGCATTCTCTTGACCATAAATAGGCATGTGTGAGATCACAGCAGCCTCTTAACTCTCCATACTGCTGACACCCCCCCCCCCACACACACACACACACACACACACACATACACACACACACACACACACACAAACACACCACCTCCAGATGTGTCAGCACAATCCTTACTGCTGACTGTGTCCCCAAAGTAACTTCATGATGGAAGCAGCACTGTCTGGGCCCAGCTAGAGTGAGGGAGAAGGAGGAGGAGTGTGGGGGTCAAGATCATCATCATTCCGTCCATCGTTCCTACTGTTTCTCCCAACTTTGCTTATGTAACTAATTGAGAAATATGCCTTTCTTTTCTCCCCTGTAAAGCCTACTCGACTTTCCCTCAGGCTATCACTAACACATGGAGAGTAAGGGAGAGTATACAAGGTCACAGATGCCTTTTATAAAGCGTTGTTTAGACTAGCGCGGGGGCGATTAACTGATGCCAAACACCGGCAGTGTGGCACACTCAAGACATGGCAAGTAGTGACACTGGTGTTGCTGTGGCGATGCTTTACATAACTGGGCTGCTGAGGCTGTGCACTGCGTGCCGGGGGTTTAGCAGTCCAGGGAAATTGAATGGCCCTCCGAGGCCTACAGGTCGATGCTATCAGGCTGAAAGGCACAGTTTGTGCCGGCGGGGCTTTTCGTCTACCTGGAACCGTTCCAAAAGCATGGCGGTTATCCAAGGAGCGTTCTGTCTCCTGCCATATCTGACTGTCCACTCCTCATTTTTTCGTTCCGGCTCTCTTTCTGTTTTTTTTGTCTTCCTCTGCTCTTCCTCTTTGAGTCTTTTAGTTCTTTGTCTTCTCTTTGCTCTGGCCTCTGTTTGTCAGACACTGTAGATTGAACATCCTTGCCTTAGATGCTGACCTCCTTTGTCTCCCACCAAAGAATTTGTTTTAGATCTTCCCGACTTTGTGGATGGATCGAATGAATGCCCTTTGGCCAAAATGTATTACCCCATGCAGAAACTAAATGAAATCAGACAACCCACTAAACCACCAACCCCCTCCCAATAAATGAATAAATAAATAAAAAGACAGCACATGTGACACAGTAGCTTTTGAGTCATATGATTAACAAAAACAAATAACTGGGCCACCAGGCCCCTCATCCACATGCAGTTCCCTTCTGACCATCCCCTCGGTGAAGGAGGGAGAGCTGCTGGAGGAGGACTCTGCCGTGCTTCATCGGCTCCGTTTTTCCACATTTCTGTTTTCCTACTGAGCGCTGCTGCCGCTCGGCCTGCCATATGTTTCATCTTAACCTTATTAGGAAATAGTTAAAGAGGGGAATGGGAACAGGAATAGAATGGGATGAGATGGATCGCAATTTCACAGGCTTTGTTTGAGGAAAGATTACTACCAAATCGTCGGATCATTGTTTTCGCTCCTTCCTCGCCGCGGACATGCTATGTTCCAGCAGACAAGTTGATTGACAGCCGCAATCAGCTGCCAGGGGTCGAGATTCTGTGTGAATGCTTGTGAGGAGCTGTGAATGCTGGCGTAACCCTGAGATATTCCTTTTGCAGTATTAGCATTTGTGCGCTATATTACTGTAGCAGCAGTGAATATCATTTCCACATTTTAACAGTTCTTTGTCGTTAAGTTACATTTGCAGCGTAGCAGAGAGTCAATGAAAGATCTGGGATAGATCATCATAGGCTGTGGTAATCAGTGTGGTCGACCAAATCAGAGGAGTCTCAAACAAGCAGAGCTCGATATGTTTTAGACAAGCCGGCCATCTGTTTAAACAGACCCATAGCGACATCTCTGCAGCAGTTCCAACATGGCCCCCGACCTGCTCCCCTCTGTGGCGTTTCCAGCTGTCAAAAATAATAATAACAGCGGAGTCGTATATGCAGACAGCGATGCAAAACAGCTGTACAAACCCTCCGATATATCAAGGAGAGACACCCATGTAAGGGATATCGGCTGTGTGCTGGAACGGAAAAGAGGAATAGTCCCCTATAGTCTTTCATGTGAACTGATGAATTTTCCGTCGTCTTGCAAAATGTCTCGTTGGAAATTTATAGCGTTCTTTTTTAAGGTTCTCGAACTTGTTCTACGCTGCGAGCTCTCCATTGGATGATTTCAAGAGGAGTTCCACTTCAGAAGGTTACAAATGGCCGTGGCCTACTGGTTAGCGCTTCGGACTTGTAACCGGAGGGTTGCCGGTTCGAACCCCGACCAGTAGGCACGGCTGAAGTGCCCTTGAGCAAGGCACCTAACCCCTCACTGCTCCCCGAAATGCTGTTGTTGCAGGCAGCTCACCGCGCCGAATTAGTGTGTGCTTCACCTCACTGTGTGTTCACTAATTCACGGATTGGGATAAATGCAGAGACCAAATTTCCCTCACAGGAAAAAGAGTATATATACTTATACTTAGACTATAAATAAAATCTGGACAAAGAGCCATCAAACACCTTTAGGGTGTGCGTTTTCTTTGTGAGTTAGCCATTCGAGACCTCAGCCCTGCTATCTATCTGTCCTCGCTGCTTAAAAGCGGCCATCGTCGAATGTTGACACGGTGAGATGTTGTTTGCTTAGCAGCTCTCTGTTAGTGTTGCCGTCTGCACACACACATTCGAGAGAACACTCTTCCCACCAAGGCCCTCTGTGTAGTAGTCAGAACGAGACTACAATTCCCAGTGTTGCGATAACAAAGGATAACTCGAGGCTAGTATTTAATTGGGCTGCTGTCGTCTGTGCTTAGACTCTATGCAGGTCTTATCATCTCACTGGAACTTTGGTGAAACATGTTGAAACATGGTGAAACACACCTGCTGTCTAGTCGGGCGAGGCATTGACTCACCTCGTCTGCTCTTGGTGGTTGATTCAGAAAGTGACACGCTAGCTGACGACAGGTGAGCACACCTCCTGATAATATATTTGGGGGCGATGATATATGTCTCCCACCACGGTGACCTCATCAGGTGTGTGATTCCTCACCTGTCTCAACAGCTCAGCCTCGGACTGTCTTCTTTCCTCTTTCAAGGAGGTGTGTGTGTGCCTCAACAGAGCAGCCTGAGTCTGTAGTGTTCCTTATTACTGTCAAATGTCTCTCTGTCTCTCCCTCTCTCTCTCTGACCCACACGCTTTCTCACGTAGACGCTTGCTATGTGCACTGTTACGGAATTTCATTCTGGTGGGCTTAGGTCATCAGCAAGCGCACGTGACATGCGCCTGTAATTTTCAGCTGTCACCAGAGCGCAATTCTCCGGGCCAGTGAGAGCTGCCGCACAACATGGCAATGCTCTGACAAGCATTTCCCCTGCGGGTGTCTGTGTGTGTGTATACACACATAATAGTTTTCTGAGACTACCCAGCTGCGCGTTGTTTATCAACTGAAAAGATAAGCTGCAGATAGCATTTCAGTGCTGCTCTTTGTAACGATTAGTGAAGAGCAGCCAAGGGCCTCTTTCCCCAAAAGGATTGCGGCACTAAAGTCATTATTATGTTAAAATAACTGGATATTTCCTTGCTGTGAGATAGGTGTGACATGTCTTGCTTGTTTCTGTGTATCCAGATGTGCCTATATAGAATACAGCTATAAGGTGACATTGGCCATACTCCTTTAGTCATTGAAATAATGTCACATGCCTTTGTCACATATGTGATATTATAGTATATGCATTGTCATTAATGTGAGTAACACTGTCAAGCTGCAGCATGTTCTGTATGGCATATGTATTGAGGGATGTGTGTCTTCAATGCTTGCACAGATACTGTAAGTGGGTTAAAAATTGAGTTCATGTGTGTTCAATGTGTCTTCATGGTTATGGTTATGGTTATGGGATTTGGCAGACGCCTTTGTCCAAAGCGACATGGATGGGGTATGGGTCCACAGAGCTTGTCACAAAATGCCCCAAACCTGCATTGTGCTCGTATGCATTAGTGGTATCTGGTTGTGTTAAAAGTGTGCATTTGTGCATTTCTCTGCCAGTTAGCTGTAAACAGCGAGTAGTGAGTGAGTGAGTTCGGGAGGGAGTGAGTGAGCAGTGGGCTGAATGGCGTGTGTTTTCGAGCGCTCTGGGCAGAAAGGCCCAGAGGGGTGCCGGCCTGCCGGGCAGAGCTTGTTGTCCCAACCCCCTGGACGCTGCCAGCTAAAGCATGCGCGGAATGTTCCGGCCCAGGTTTATGAATGCGGCGCTACACTAGCGAACGGCAGGCTTCACAGAGAATGCTGCACTAGCGAACGGCAGGCTTCACAGAGAAGGCAGGCTTCACAGAGAATGCTGCACTAGCGAACGGCAGGCTTCACAGAGAATGTTGCCTCGCCGCATGTCATTCTTTCTCTCCAACTCCATCTCTTTAACTTGTCTCTCTCACACGTCTCTCTTTCCTGTCTCTGTCTTTCATCCCCTGTTTCTCCTTCAACTTGTTTTTTTCCCCCTCTTCTCTCTCCCTCCCTCTCTTTATTCCTCTCTCTCCCTCTCTCTGTCTCACTCTCTCCCTCCCTTCCTCTCTCTGTCCGTCTGTCTTTCGCAAAACCACCAGTGCTTCCAGAGGCGAGTTAATGCTCCAATCCACCCCAATAACCCAAGTCATCTTCCAGCCCAGCAAGAGACGCATTTTTTCCTAGACGACGTCATGTGAAACAGAGAGGTTGCGGGTGGGGGTGGGGTGGATGAGCGCACCCGCAGCAGCAGCAGTAGTCAGATGTCAGAGGTCACGTCTCGGCCGCCACCAGTAACGCACCGCAGGCCGCTCTTCTTGGTGGCTGTAACGCACCTTAGAAAACTGTGAATTAGAGGTCATCCAAGATGACCTCACCTCAATCCCCAGACCCTTCGAAAAGTTAATTATGGACAAGAAATGTGGTTCTGTCACGAAGCTGGCGGCTTTTAGTCGTCCTTGCAGCTCTCTTGTTACACCCTCCTCACAGCTGCCTGTGTTACGAGGGAGAGCAGTGACAGCAGTGTGTGTGTCTGTGTGTGTGTGTGTGTGTGTGTGTGTGTGTCCCTTTACAGGAGGTGATTTATTTTCTGTTGACTGTTCACATTGTCCCCAGGCCAGTTTGCACCCTCATGTTTACTGATGATCGCTGTTTTTTTTTTTTTTTTTTTCTGAGACCAGCCTGCAAATGTTCCTCTGATTGCTGTGAGCCAGAAGCCATAACCCCCTCCAAGCCTGACGCACCACCTCACTGCAGGGTGTCGATGACCTCATCTCCATTCGGCTACTTCTAAAATCTTTTATGGACACAAATGTTACATAGTCTAAGACCCAGTGGAATAATTCTGGACTGATACCAAGCTCTCTCTAAACTTGCTATGTCTATTATTGCTGGGTTTCTGTGCTGCTGCTTGTAGGCCCTGTGTCGGTTTGTGTTGTGGGCTGTATTGTGACAGTTGTCCCTTTTGGGATCAGTCCGTCTAAGTTGTTCAAGGGTTTTTATTGGATGTTATTATGACCGCCACGCAGCGAATGTCCAAATTTCCGTCAAGGATTCCCGGGACACTGTAAGACCGGGGTACACGAAACTTGGTGGGCGTGTAACCCCACATGGATAGCATGGAACCTCCTGGACTGCTGGACTGGACCCCCCGAAAGGAGGGTAGGGCAGACACAGTTTTCTGTGAATATCTCGAGAACCGTAGGGTTTAGGAGGACCATTTTTTTTTGTATGTTGATCTCAAAGGGCCATGTCAACCCATTCCATAACCACTCATTTCATGTATAAGCCACCTAGTTAAACACAAAAAAAAGTAAAAATGAGGTGTTGTAATCGCGAGGTATCTGTGACCCTAACATAGTCAAAACTGCACGAAATTGGAAGTGTAGGATCATTATGACACCCTCTGAATGCACGCCAAGTTTCGTGGAATTCCGTTCATGGGGGGCCACACAATAAATTAAATTTATGTTACTATACACCAACTGGCCTGTAGGTGGCCGGAGACAGTTTTCTGTGAATATCTTGAGAACCGTAGGGCCTAGGAGGTTCAATTTGTTTTTGTATGTTGGTCTTAAGGGGGCATGTCAACCTATCCCATTACCACTTATTTCATGTATAGCGCCACCTAGTTAAAAATTAAAAAGGAAAACATTAGGTGTTTTCATCACAATATCTCTGGCTGACATGGTCAAAACTGCACGAAATTGAAAGTGTAGGATCATTATGACCACCTCCGAATGCAAGCCAAGTTTCGTGGACTTTCGTTCATGGGGGGCCTTAAATTATTTTATTGTATGTGTACATTTAGTGACCGTACACCAACAAGGATTCCCGGGACACTGAAAGACCGGGTACCGAGCAATTGGTGGGCATGTAACCCACATGGATAGCATGGAACCATCGCTTTTCTTTTTTGATCTGTAGCCCCCCCCAGCTGGACTGGACCCCGAAAAGGAGGGTAGGCATGCCCCACATGGATAGCATGGAACCAGTTTTCTGTAGAATATCTTGGGCAGACACAGTTTTCTGTGAATATCTTGAGAACCGTAGGGCCTAGGATGACCAATTTTTTGCGTATGTTTGCCTCCAGGGGTCATGTAAACCCATTCCATATGCACACATGTGCATAAACAGATACACACGCACACACATTCACAGTAATCCTACGTATGACACATACTCACACAGTAGACAAATATACGCATGCATCCACATGCACACACACAGGCACATAAACAGGCAAACACACATGCACATGCACGCACACACACCCACCCACACACCCACACACACATAAACATAAACATGTACATGCACACAATTCAAGAATTTCTCAGAATTATGAACAGGCAAGATGGGGGTGGGGTTGTATAAAATGTATATTACATGTGAAATCTATGAACTAATCATGTT
The DNA here is from genome assembly GCF_017589495.1 of Alosa alosa. Classification (NCBI taxonomy): domain Eukaryota; kingdom Metazoa; phylum Chordata; class Actinopteri; order Clupeiformes; family Clupeidae; genus Alosa; species Alosa alosa. The sequence goes on from NC_063204.1 coordinate 6,183,831, forward strand.
TTGGTACTTGTTGTCTAGCAGATACCAGTGAGAATTGAGTGTGCATAATGCAATTCAGTGAGACAGTTAGAATCATATATGCTTTTCAGCGTGACTTATTTTTGTGGAAAACATGTGCTGGACTGGGCGGCGGTCATATTTTGTACCGCTCTGCGGTACATCTAGTTCTTACAGTTACTGTAGATGTCTTGACTTAGACTTTGGGAGATTTTTTTTCTATGGAAAGTGATTTATTTGGTATTTTTATATCTGTCAGACCACCTTAAATCCGGTTACAGTGTGAAAAGAACAGGCTAAACAGTACAGTACAGTTGATTTTCAGTATCAACAAAACACACTTCTACCCACAGAACCCTTTTATCTCCTCCATTGCACTCTCCCAGGTGATATTAAGCTGTGTCTGTCTGACATAAAGTCTGTTAAAGAAACTTAACAGAAATCTCAGTAAGGGACAATATCATCAGGGAACCTAGCAACTGAACCTTCATCCCAATGTAATGAGTCTATCAACTTGGTCCCTCTTGCACAAAAGATCCACTGTTGTCTCAGCTCCCCCTCCCACCTAGCCTGTGAGCCAGGGGGGTTGGGACAGGGCAGTGTGACTGGAAGCACAGTCCATGCCTCCTCCAAGATGGTCTGGCAGCTTTTGGGATGGATTCTCCAGACCCTGTCTCCTCGCTCTGCAGCAGTCTGCCGGCCTTCCTGTGTAGCTCCACACACCATAACTGTCACAAGTGTGATTATACAGACTGATCCATCACCCCCTCATACACACACACTCATACACACATTCACACACACACACTCATACACACACACACATACACACACACACACACTCATTCTCACACACTCATACACACACACACACACTCATACACACACTCATACACACACACACACACACACACATTCACACACACACAAACTCATACACACACACACATACACACACACACTCATTCTCACACACTCATACACACACACACACACACACACACACACACACACACACACATTCACACACACACACACATTCACACATTCACACACACACAAACTCATACACACACACACACACACACACACTCATTCTCACACACTCATACACACACACACACACACACACACACACACACACACACACACATTCACACACACACACACACACATTCACACACACACACTCATACACATTGATACACATTCACATTCACACACACATTACACACACATATACACACACACACACACACATTCACACACACACACACACATTCACACACACACAAACTCATACACACACACACACACACACACACACATTCACACACACACACACATACACACACACACACACATACACACACACACACACACACACACACACACACACACACACATTCACACACATACACACACACATTCACACACACACACATACACACACACACACACACACACTCATACACACACTCGCACGACACACAAGAGGTACAGTAATCTCTGATCTGATCACGTCGGGAGACAAGGGTGTCGTGACGTCGTGTGTTCCGTTCCCAGCGCAAGTAGAGGCCCGTTTTGTAAGTAAGGGATAATGTATAGAACGCCTATGGCATCAAAATTACCATCACCGGTCATTACTGGGAAAATAAGTCCCAACAGGGTGAACCGGACCCCGACGCACAGCGGAGGGGTCTTGTTCCTCCCTGAAGGGACTTATTTTCCCAATAATGACCGGCGTTCTATACATTATCCCGCTTATTACACGGCTACTTGCCAAAACGAAGCAATAAATTCCCCACGATGTGACTCTTTAGCCTACATAGCCTAGGCTATAGCCTATTTGTTACCGTTTCATCGTGGCTTTTGGTGAGAAACAAATAGTTTGCAACAGCACATGCTGAAATTGAATCAAACATTCTTTAGAACACAGCTGATCAACCGTCTGCTTTCACTTTTGAAGATAGATCGATAGATAGATACTTTATTGATCCCCAGGGGAAATTCAAGGTCTCAGCAGCATACATACAACACAAACACATTCTTTAACAGCAGAAAGAGTAACTAAAGTAGATAATATAAAAACACAACTAAGGGTTGTGAATGAAGTTCCAGTCCTTGCGCAGTAATATGAAAGACGTAAATTAGAAGCACAAAACCCATTTTCCTTGACAGCGGTCTGTTATACTTAGCAACGGTCTGTTATTGAGAATTAGCAGACCGCCGAACGTTGGGAAGGCCCATTCAAGTGAATGGAGCATTCTGCAGCACTCTGAAGAGCCGTGTAATAACGCTGCCTAACAGAACATCCAGCTGAACTATAGTAATGAACACTACTTTAATCATTTCCATATTTAATGTTACGCACATATTTAATTTGCGGGAGTGCAGTGAATCATCGGTTTGTTCCAAGACTTCGCTGACGCACCCTCTCTCATCCCGCCCGCTCCCGCAAAGAGCTTTCAAAAGTTGTCCCGCGCCGCACTCTTTTGCATCGGGACCCGCGGGTCTACCGCGGGAGTGCAGACCTCTACCTAGCCCTATATTTCTGAGTCTTGCAACCATTTGTATGTGTATGTGTATGTGTGTGTATGTCTGTATGTGTATGTGTGTCTGTATGTGTATTTCTGTATGTGTATGTGTGTGTCTGTGTGTGTGTGTATGTGTATGTATGTATATGTATGCGTGTACGCGTGTGTGTGTATGTGTATGTATGCGTGTACGTGTTTGTGTATGTATGCGTGTATGTGTGTGTGTGCGTGCAGATGTATATTTCTGAGCCTTTGCAACCCTACATTTCTATGTGTATGTGTGTCGTTTCAGGTGCTGTGTAACGGGCCAGGAACGTGTGTGCCTCTGTGTGCGGCCGGGCTAATGCTCGGGATCCTGGGACTGAAGAGGGTGGTGCTGGTCTACGTGGAGAGCATTTGCCGTGTGGAGACCCTATCTCTTTCCGGAAAGATCCTCTACCACCTGGCGGACTACTTCTTTGTGCAGTGGGCCAGCCTAAAGGACAAATATCCTAAAGCAATTTACATGGGGAGGATTGTGTAATCATAACTCCAGTTTTTGAACTCAACTGGACCATACTCAAGACTTCTTTTTTTATGTAAATCATGTGTACACAGATGTAATGGTGCAAGTGGGGTTGATCATTTGGTGGTAGTTAGTGTATTTGTGTCATTGAACTTTGCCATTGATCTTGTCATCTAACTCGTGGTCTGGCACAACCATTTGTGTGAAACTGGGAAAATGTTACATCAGGTTTTAGCTATTTGGAAAATGACATCCACTCAAGAACTGTAAACGGTGTCCAATACCGACAGCGAGGCGTAGGTGAAACTGCTTCATGCCTAAATCAAGAAGCCCTTGTTGTGAAGTTGCCAAGGCTTTCCTCTCCGGCTCTCTCTCTCTCGAATGTAACTGTGCAGCCGTGAAGTGACAGGCCGACGGCCGCCTCGGCGCTCTCGATGCCGTGACCGCTCCCCGCCACTCCCCACGCAGAAGAAAAGGCAAGACTCCGCAGGACAGCTGTAGCTAGCGCAGATGGCATCTGCAGAGGGACACCTCCACGAGGAAACACTTCTGAGCAGAGCTGACAGGGCTGCATTGTTCTGCAATGACGGGCTGCATTTGGTCTGAATAGAATTGGAAAAAGAATTGATGAGGAACTGATGTGTATTTCTTTCATCATCATGATTATTTTTTGTTTTGTTGAAGTTTGGTCTAATAACCCCTTTGAATCCTGTGCTGTGGGATGTGCAGATTCGCAGCTTACTTACTACAGTGCTACATGCCGAGCAAAGTCATATGTTATCATAGAGACAAATAAGACATGCTGGGTGTGTTGGTTTTTCTTTAGATCTGAATGAGGAATTATTCATGCATTTGCAAACATCAGTTGCATTTCCTGGAAACTGTGTATGGGTGCAGTTCTCAGAGATTAAATCAACTCTGCTGTTTCACTTAAATATTAGTCAACTTTGATCATAGGAATTGGTCACACTTGCTGTAGAAACCAACAGCTGAAGGGACATTCTCACTGCCCATGCTAAAAGTTATGCTCTCTCAAGGTTCATTTTGACATCTTCTCAGGACAGGCTTCCAAATGGGGCAGATTTTCCATTGTTTGGGATTTCCTGTCCCTCGCCTGTGATGGACCTCTTCAAGCAGAGTTTACCCAGAGAGGAAGTGAGCTGAATAATTGAAATGTTTGGTTTTACAACAGCAATAAGAGGGGGGGAGGGGAGGGGGAGGGGGGGGGGGGGGGGGGGGGGTCTGGGGGGGGGAGGGAAGGAAAACCATGGATTTGCAGAAAGATGGGCTATTTTGGGCCTTATCTTTGCACACCAGCAGAGGCCACACACACTGCTACAGCTGTTGCTTGCGATACAGCAAGAGTACAGCATTGATGACGGGAGTTAGTTTAGGTCATGTTTTCATAATGACGGAGTAGCATGTGTATGTTATTCCCCCCTCCCCATCCCTGAGTCAGCTTCAGACATGTATATCATAGCTCTCATTGCAGTGCCAATTAAATATCTTCTATGCAGGTTACTTAATGAGTATACATTATGACTTCACGGTTGAATTTCACCCAATAGTTCCACTGAAAAAGTCCCTGGATGTCACACGTAAAGCCTAATATGAAATCCAGACAATGCTGTGGTTTTATGCAGGGTGTCAAAAAAAAGAGTGGGGAAAAGTATTTCAGCGAGTACTGAGCAGCAAAAACAGAGATTGCCTCGATCATATACCACACCAGCTCACAGTCAATAGATCCCATCCAGGTCTGGATTAGTGAATCCTTCAAGTTAGGGCTACTGGACCAAACCGGACTGGCTGCTTGTGCGTCTGTCCCCTCTATCTATGAGCCGCTCGCGGATGACTGGGTGTTGTTATTGGCAACCCATCCGCAACCGGCTCGATGCAATGTGAACGACCGGCAGAGCGACGCTGAAGAGGAGAGGCAGGCCTCGGCCATGGCTGGACTCCAGCTCCTGCTGCTGGGGTAAACTGATCTGACCGGAGGAGGGGGCAGTAGCTGGGGTGGGGGGTTGTGAGTCAGGCAGGGGATGCTTCTAAAACCTCCCTCCTGCTGCCTGGACGATACTGAGTCCGACAGGAGCAGCCGAGCCCCTAATGAGAGTCTGTGCTGCTTCATCAGCCACAGCCTGCGCTTCCACTTACGGAGATATTCACGTCACGCTTATCCGTGTCACTATTCCTACGGGCAGTGACTGTCCCTAAGTGGTGTAGTGCTCTAAAATTACCTTAATTACACCACTGGATCCCTGTGGGTGTTGAGAGAGCGAGAGAGAACCAGTGGACTGGATACTCCTGCAAGACAGACACACAAAACTGCCGTAGGTGTTCCCCTACAGCTCCCTAGCCCCATGTGCTGAGTAGAGGGCAGAGGCATGGTCTTATAACTCACCACAGACCTCTCCCAACACTTTCTAGTGAAATTGTAGCCCCTAATCAGACTGACCTAAATCTTTTCAGATGGAGTTCTTTTTCGCCCCATAGGTGTGCCTTGCATGATGATCCCTTGATACCTCCATGAAAGCCATGGTGGTGGAGAGCAGGTTGTAGGGGGCAAGAGGGTTGAGGTTACTGTAATAACTGGCTTTTTGAAAGGGGGTTACTAGGAGGTTAATGTATGCACTCCTTGCTCTCTTGTCGGGCCTGTTACTCTTCCTAGGGTGAACTCCCACAAGAGAGGTTGAGGTTTTGTGTAGGTGTAGGGCAGATACATTATTGCAGATGCTTTGTGGAAAATATGCCTGCAAGACTTTCACTACTTGTTTCATTTTAACCTTCAATATCAATATGAGAATTGTTTTCCATTAGTAACCATTACTGATTTACTGGTATTTTTGCCTCTGAAAATTGTATACGTTATGGTATAAAGTTAAAAACAAACTCTTAACTTATCACAAATACACGCCCATGACAACAGACAAGACAACCACATCAGTGAGTGAGGATGGACCCCCCTGGCCCCCTGTCCAATGTCCCAATCTTTGTCCTCAAAGCCACAAGCCAACCACTATTGACTGGCATAGTCTGAAACAGTGTTCCTTTATAGCCAGCCAGACTTGAATGGCTTGGGGAGAGATAAGTATCACTGCTAATAGACCCCTCCTCTCTATCGTACTGTGTGGCTTATTCATGCCCTTGGTCCTCCTCTCTTCAACCTTGGCTGGCTGATACAGAGGAATGTGACTGTACGCCACGGCAGACTCAGCATTTTGTACCTGTGAGTAAGCCATTGCTCTAGCCAGTCCTATAAGATACTGATTACGGCACAGACCATTGCCAAGGTTGAATGCATTTGGTGTATTCATCATCCAGAAGCCAACTGAGCCACTGTCAAATTGCCAGAGATGGTGAGGTAGACATTTTGGTCTGCAGTTTTTATTGAGTAGCAGGCAGTATGCAGCAAACAGTAGATAGGGATGGGTTTGTTTGGTTTTACCAATAACTTGTTTACCTGGAGGTGGGGAGAACCCAAAGACAATTGCAAATAGGCTACATGGTTATATAAAATACTACACATTAGTGGAAAGCAATAGGCCATGTATTTTATCCCTCACCATTTGATTTTAGTAGGCTTTTAGCCTATTGTATAGTAACCTAGGCGTTTTAGCCTACTCCATCAGTATCTGGCAATAGATACTTTGTAATATTTGAGGCTCAGAACCACACTTTCACTGCAGCGCGATGTAGCCGAACAATGGGAAGAGGGTATGTAAAATACGCGCCTGTGATTGGTCCGCCACGAGCCGTCAGTCCTCTTGCGACATTTTTTCCACACAAAATGAGCTATCGGACCGAGAAGTTTCAGAGTTCACGCAGCCTCTTTCACCAAACTCCAGTGACGGACCGACACGCACGGATTTTTGTTCTTCTGTGTGGACTGTACCCCCGGGATACCGGTTTTTCATCGCTGCTTGAAATCTCGGAAAATACACGTTTTTGCTACTTTGTAGCTCCTGACTCTTCTAACTATAAACTTTGCAACTAAAAATCATGACCCAGTTCAACAAGGGACCAGCCTACGGATTATCCGCAGAGGTTAAAAGCAAGGTAAAGTGTGGACATGTTTAATGCACAGTACCCTACTGTATTGTTTTCGTTGTCCAAACCGGTTACAGCTGAGTTTTCAGGCGAGGCCAGGTTCCAAAGGCTACGCAGAAAAAATTCTCAGTCATTCGCAAACAGCCAGCATCTGTTTAACTGATGGTGTTATGCTTTTGACGGATAGGCCAGTTGACGTCGTCAACAACTGCAAGGATGACCATATTCAACATCATCTTATTCATTAGGCTACCTGGACAGTGGTGAAGGGATCCCACTATAGTTTTGCAATGGTTGTTCTACAGAAAAGCATAGACGTATTTATTGTTTATCATAAGCAAAACGAGTAGGTTAGGCTAGCCTACTTCAGAAAACGTTGGTTATCTATTCGCGCCGTGAGTTGATTTGGGGAGCCACATTTCCAAAGGTTCCCCTCACGGTCCGACGCAGCCTAATCTTTTTTTGTTTGTTGGCTAGATTATAGTCTTGCAAAATCATCAAAACCCTCCACGAAGACCCAACTAGGATGGGATACCATCTTCATTCATTATTTGACTGAAGTTGCGGGAAGATTATGCCTCTTAGAAAAACGTGTGATTAAAACTACGTGAGACGAAAGCCAAGTGCAACTCATTGTTATCCTTCTCTGGGAGGAGCCGAATCAAGGACCCTAATGCATGTGGGTAGCAAGATGTTGTTGCACATGGTGCATTTAGACTAGCCTTTCCATTTAAATATCTTGGATTGTCGATGCAGGCTATGCAAATAGTCAATTAGACTATTAGTCATAGACCTGATTATTTCAAATTAATGTGTGAGGTGTAGGTTAAGCATAGACCGCACAGTTGGAAAAAAACTTCAATCACAGCTAGGACAATGCCTGTCCTATTTCAAATCGCATGGCGCCCCCACCCATTCTTACACTAAATCAGAGTTTTCTTTCAGCTTTTGAAGTTATCTTCTCACAGGCATGGTCGAATTTCAGTTAACGCGTTAGTGACCTCTTCTCTGTACCTAGTTAAATTATAACTCAAACTCAGAAAGTGGAATTCTGATCCTGTTAAAATTGTTAGAGAATGACATCATCGGTTACCCGATGGAAGTGGGCAGGACTAGTGTTAAATGAATGGTGAACTGACTGAACTGCACTGACTGAACTAAATAGAAGTTCACTTCATCCACCTCATGACTTGCAAAGAGTTGACTCTAATACAAACGTTTTCTGACTTTGTGCCATGGTCGAACTGTAAAGTAATTAGAGGACAAATGTTTATCAAACCGCAGAAACAATGGCCTATAAGAAAACATTACAGATTAACAGATGAATTGTTGTCAGACTTTGTCATTCCTTATGGCCTCCTTTCACCAAACAACTTTGACAAGATTTGAAGAAGGTTCTTGAAAGACTGGGGTCTATTAACTAATGCCCCCCATTCAAGCTTTACTAGACTACAATCTTTCAAGAATCTTTCCCAAATCTTGTCAAAGTTGTTTGGTGGAAGGAGACCATTAGTTGGGATGCTACAGAACTACTTGATATGAACATGTGACTGCCCATAATTGTTTAAATTAACGGATGAAGCAGTTTGAAATTGCATTAGGCTAGTTTTTTGAGGTGTTGGAAGATAATATTGCTCATCTCCGTTGTGTGGTGGTTCAGGATTTGTCAGTTCATGTAACTTTGACATATGCATTCCCTTACTGTAGACTATATTATGCATCAACTTCGTTGAGCAACTTATTGCATCTGTGGTACTTTAATATGTTAATTTCAAAATCTCTCATCTGGATTTTAATTTGTCCCACTGTAGCTCCCTTTACTATGTCCCTGAAGAGGCTTCTCATCTGGATAAAGTTTGCATAGCCAATGGGTAGTCTCTGGAAACTCACTTAAGCTGAGGTTCTTTGGGTTTACCTCCTGTGATGGAGGATATCTATGAAGCATGTGGCCAAAGCCCAGCTGCCAAGTTTGGGCTCCGATTTCTCTTTGTTGCATAACTAAGTTTGAAGTTGGATGCCATTGTCATTGCTTACCATTTAGTTCGCTTGGTTTGTATTGCTGTGGTGCTGGCCAGGGTTGGCAGTTTTTCTTTTATGGCCGAATGACCGCTGTTGCATTCCGCTCATGTTTTAACTCTTTATTAAAATCTGTTGCAATGACGTGCATGTCTTAAAGTGGGTCAGGTGAAAAAAAGAGAAGAAAATTGTACTTTGCCAAGGGGGGTATTAAAATGAAAAATTATCAGCTCCTTTTCTAATGTCAGTATGATTCTGAAGTATTCTCCACGACGGCAGCCAAGGGACTGGGGTTTATTGGAAAAGCCAACAAATATTTTTCAATGTTTTTGACAGGAAAGTGGAACACATTGAGTTTTTTGTCTTTACTTTTTTTGCTGGTATGACTTAACTCTACAGACTCCCCCCGTAACTGTCAGCACTAATAGACTGTTACTGTCTTTTAATTTGCCTTGTTTGAGTCCTCAAAGTATGGTAGATGAGAATGATGGACAAAAGTTCATAAAATATCAACATATCACGCAAATGTTCAAACATATCACACATTGTTCTAGCCAGTCTTTTTTTTTTTCTTCTTTTTTCATTTTGTACATGTGCAAATACATTTTATTAGGTGGCTTGAGAAAGAACTATAGGGACTAGAAAGGACTCATTGATTAACTCTTGACTCAACCATGTCAGTGCAAATGTTTGTTGCTTTAGACGTAGACCGTTGAAGTGTGTATCTGGATTTTCATGACCCAGTGAGCAAGGTGCTGCCAAGTTGCATTAGATTGAATTGAGGGGAAGCTTGCACATCAGACTTGACGAAAATAAGTAGTTTTGCAGGCTTGCATTGTTTGAGTGCTCATGCTTTCTTGGAAAGTTGTGGAAGGAGGTCAGAAGTGTCGTGTTTCCATGTGAGATGTCAAGTAAATTGGAAAATATAGTCTAGACTGCACATATTTTACCGTATGTTTATGTAGATCAGTGTTGAAGAGGGCATGCATGGTGCGAGCACTCAGCATAATTCTGTCAGAAAGGTCAATTTGGTTTATGGCTGGTTGCCAACTTCACTTCACATATGGGAAAAATAATCGGGCATCATTTCTTTGGTCTGTCCACATCTGATGATTCCCCGAAGAGCACCTAGCGAATTTGCCAAACCAAATCTGTGCTTAATTTTAGACATAATCCTACAAGAGGTCTGGGATGCATTGTTTTCCTTGCACAATGAGGGTCTTTGGAGTAACTGTTTGGTTTTTCCCATTGTGGTTCCTGTTTGCCTTTGGGTGGGCGAATTGTTGGCTCAGCGGGGACACAGAGCAAGGGATTGTACCGCATCTGAATCTTTTGTGTTTTCCGGAAGACGACTTGTTGCCGACTTATCTCAAATTCAGTAAAAAGAATTTGGCAAAAAAAAAAAAAAAATCTTAATTCTTGAATGCTGACCACTGACAAATCCCCTTTTCAGGTATCTGATATTGCGTCCTCTTAAGACTTTGCTACAGTCTTAACTAAAGGCTCAACCTTTTGATATTAGGGGGTTTTGTAGTCCTGCCAGTACTTTTGAATTGAAGCATCAAAGGGAAGAAAAGTCACTTTGACCAAGTCAAAGCCAAGCCTCCCAAGTCTTCGCTCATTTGTTTATAATAACCTCCTGGAGCAGTTCCACGTCTCCGAGCTGCAGGCGCTGGATTCCCACCACCGTGCCACAGCAGTGGCTAAATTCCATCAGCCGTGATGTTCTCCATCACTGAGGGTCTGGAGGAGGGTGGTGTGTTAAAAAAAAAAAAAAAAAAAAAAGTAATTTTTCACTAATCTGGGAAGCTGTTTCTCCTCAACACTGACTGTGGCATGCCCGCCTGGCCTGGACTTTATCTCCCGGTGCTGTGTGTGTGTGTGTGTGTGTGTGTGTGTGTGTGTTGCTTCTGTGGTCGTGGATCTCCGGTGTCCTGATGGAGGGCCAAAGCCCGAATGAATAGGTCCTCACTCAGGACTCTCTGTCCTGGGAGAGGCCAAAAGGGTTTTGAGAAGGAGAGAGAGAGAAGGGGTGGTTGTTGTTGGTTGGATGGATGAAGGACGAAGAGAAGATAAATGATGTGGTTTGGGTCATTGTGGTGTAACCACACCATTTCTGGCTGATGGATGTGACTCCTATGTGATCTGATTTCTTGACTGGGCACTGAGGCATTTTCTGAGTCGACCACCTTTGCCTGTGCTCAGCAATGTCAAGTGTTAGATGGGGTGACCCTGGGTGGTGGTGATGGTGTCAGAGGAGGAGGGTTATTAGCAATGCCTGTAATGTGCTGACGAATGACACTTTCTCTGGATTGGTTCAGGGCGTCCTCAGCATCAGGACTGTTTGTTAACCCTGTGCTGCCATTTTAGGAAGAGCAGGAACATCCTTTTCCTGGACCTATTGTTTTAGTTGTCTCTCCCGCCTCCTTTAGATATACTCCCCACCCTGACCCCCAAATGTCCATGAATATTTAACCTTGAAAGGATGGCCCTGAGTGTTTTGTTGACCGTTATCTGCCGCACACAGTTGTCTCTGACATCTGCCTGGTGCAGAAAACTCTTGCACAAACCCTTATTGGTTCTCAATCATACATTGGAAACCAGAGCGTAAAACCGATTTTGTCTGATGTAAAATGTTGTGTTGAGCAGTAGATTTATGGACCCTTTCAAGAGTTCCATTATCAGCATCATAGTTGGCCCCACAAGGCTTCTGTTTTAACATTCCATATGTTATCTTAATGCAGAGGAAGTAGATTGGGAACCAAATAGAACGTTCAAGCATTGTTTTTGTTTTTATTGTTGAAAGGGTCTATAGAGGATAAGAACATAGTGAAAGATGGTGCTGTACAGCACCGCTCCGTTGATTTGGAGATGGGTTTGTTGTTTGATGTTGCCTGGGCTTTTTTTGATCTTATGTAAACATTTCTAGTTCACTTCACTTGTATTGTACCAGCGATCGCCTCACATTATGTGGTCGGTTGAGCATTGCTAGAGCTAACGCATGGTTAAATATTAATGAGCACCAGCTGGGATAATTGTGCAAACACAGTTCAATACATTGTCACATGTGTGGTTTAATAAATGGTTGATCCAACATGCTAGTAGCCCTTAGTGCATAGCAGCTGGTTGTAGGAGCGCTGAACAGGATTTTGTACTTCAGGTAATTCATTGGATCAGATTGTATTGCATCATTGACTTTTTCACTCTCTCAAAGATGTGGCATGTTGATGAGAATGAAGGCTTCACATAAATGCCTTTTGTATGACTTATAAAGGCTTCATTTTAAAAGGAATATTTATCCCACTGAGGAACTGTCTAGACTTGCATTAAACCATGTATGAATTGTCCTCAAGGGTGATATTATACTCCACACAGTTGGGTTGTGCCATGTTTTTGACCTCCTGGCCACCATCCCTGGCCTCTCCAGATGTTTGCCTGGTTCAGGGATGTCATCAGGAAACGCAAACGGGCTCGAGCTTGCAGATGGGGTGGGGCTTTGCTGGAGCTTCCAGAAGTTTCCACAGCGACTTGAGATGTAAACTTCTAGTTTTTTTCCTCCCCTTCCCCCACCCCCCAGAAGATCTCTTTAACAACTCCATCAATATAAAGAGAGCTGGGTCTCATTTCTCCACTGCTCCCCCCTCCCTGGGATCTTGGCAGTCTTCCCAGAGCATGACTGCCAAAAGAAGTGTAGAGAAGGAGAGGAAGAAAGAAGGAGAGAGTGAGCGAGGAGGGAGAGAAAAGCTCTGCCCTCTAATCCATCCCTCTCTCTTGAACAACCCATCTGTACTTTCTGGTATTGGTCCCTGGCTTCAGTCTCACAAAAGGCTACTGATTAATTCCTGCACGATTACTCCAGAGATGGTTGTCATGGATGCAGCCACTCTGCTCCCCGAACGAAACCCTTTCATATCATCAGCGCCTCAAATCTTCCACTGACTCATGTTTTGGAACAGAACCTCTCCGATGTGCCCTTTCCCAAGATGGTGGCTGCATTCAAGGCCTTGGCCTTTTCATCGGTCAGTTTTGTGAGGATGGTGCATTGAACTGAAGGGGGTGAGGGGGGAATGATCTGCCATGACCTGACCTCAAATTGAACAGTCAGGACATGGACACTATCCCTATGTCCTTTTATTCCTTTTCCCCCTCTTATGGCGATGGGTCACATTCCTGCTGACAGTGGCTTGGTGTGGGGGAGTGATTGACTGTAGATTAACAGAAATGGCCCTTTTCTTTCTGCAGTGAGTGGGGGGTGCATGGGAACATTCGTCTACACGTTTATGGGCCTTTTCCCTTTCAGGCCTGCATTTGTAAGGCTGTCGGTATGTACTCCTGTGTGAGAGTAGACGTGTATGGCTTTTGTCTTTTATGAGTGAGTGTTTCTGCTTGACACTGAACAATTTCCCTCCCCGTTGCCCGTCTGAGCAGCATGCCAGGGTGACGTGAGTGATGTGGTGGCAACGAGCTAATATCGGCTCACGGGGAGCGTGCTGGGTTTAGCGTATGTGAGGGGAGCAGCCAAACAATGAGTGGACTGTGAAATGGAGTGGCGTCCAGATGTTTTCTCTCTGGCCTCCTCAATCACCTCTCTCTCTCTCTCTCTCTCTCTCTCTCTCTCTCTCTCTCTCTCTCTCTCTCTCTCTCTCTCTCTCTCTCTCTCTCTCTCTCTCTCTCTCTCTCTCTCTCTCTCTCTCTCTCTCTCTCTGTCTGTCTTCAGCCTTCTGTCCTGGGATAGCTTGGGAAGAGTGAGACAGATAGAGCAAAAGGCGGTGTGAGGGGGGTGGAATCACTTTTTGAAAGTTAAGGAGCATTACAGCAAAGTCAGTGCATTTCACGCTGCCTCAAATGTGTTTGAAGACTTTTTATATAATGGGGTGTTGACTTCAGTTCCTGTGTGTGTGTGTGTGTGTATGTGTTTTGTTACCAGACCAGGGGTGTCCCTCTCTATCTTCAAAAACCTCTTGAAGACCCAGCTCTTGTGAGAGGACCTCCTCTTCTAACTGCAACACAACATTCTTAACTTGCATCCCTCTTATCTACATCCCTTAACTGTCATTGTATTTCTTGTACAAGGTAGTACTTATTGTTACACAATTATCCTATTCGCACTGTACCTCAGATCATCTTGTTTTTATAAGTCGCTCTGGACAACAGTGTCAGCTAATTGAATAAGTGTGTGTGTGTGTGTGTGTGTCTGAGAGAGAGAGACTGCAGTGCGAGAAAGTTAACATGTCAAAGATCCATTAATGACTTTGGTGTCATCAGATTAATTTAAACTCTTATTGTGTGTGTGTGTGTGTGTGTGTTTGTTTCCGTGCCTGTGCAACTGTCAGCACTGATCACAGGAACTGAAGCTCTAAGCCTCCTTCCAATCTGAAAGTGATAACTTGGCAGCTTGTCCAAGGGCATGTGGCTGGTTCCATATTTAATGACAAGCTTACTGATTATTGATATGTTATGGCTGCAAGTGTGTGTGTGTGTGTGTGTTTGAACATGCCCAGGGGCCGCTGGGTCTTCTTGTGCTCTACTTTCACACATGTTGCGGAGATTCCTGTTTTCCCACAATTCTGTGTGGGAAGTCTAAACTGCCCTCCAGTGTTTTTCATGCCCATCTTGATCTCTTCACTCTCTCTGACCGTGGCCATCTCTCTTCTCTACAACACAATCAGATGGGTCACTTCCTTTATGTTTGTGATGACGACAATCCATTTCAATAGTACTGCCAAGCAGGAAATACTAGGGGAATGTTTGTGACTCAACACTCATTTACGCATGGCTGTCAAATTGCTGCCACAGATATAAATGTGTTGAGAGAGTCTCTCTTCCAGGAATAGTTTCTCTTGATCTAAATACCTGGTTGAAACATACTCATTATCTGGTCTTCTGATATGGTGTGTTTAATTGCGTGAGGATTTGCTGAGACGTCACGGTTGCAGGTGTAGGTCACCGGACCTTGTAGTCAATGATAATGCAGCTCTTCTGTCTCTAACTGGTAGGAACCCACACAGCGCTTTTCAGAGAGGACAGCAGGGCCGCTGTTATTTAGAGTCCACCGTGTGTGTCCACAGTATCCACCGTGCTTCCTGTGACGGGACCTGGGAAACAGGAAGCTTATGTCACTGACCTAACTCACCAAAGGGATGGGTCTTTTTTTCATGGTTGTTGTTGTTGTTGTTGTTGTTGTTGTTGTTGTGTTTCCAGTCCATGACGTGAGTCATTCTTGCTCTACAACAAGCAGGCCAACGAGCCTTCAGTCTTCATCGTGTGGACCATCTCAAAACTATTCTCAAAAGAAGGCATCACTGCTTTTGCTTTTCTTTGTCCTCCCACATTTGTTCCCATGGTTTTTGCTTTCAAAAAGGTTAAACGGGTACACAGTGTTTTAACGATAACCATACCCCCAACAAAAAGTGTGTGTGTGTGTGTGTTAATACAACAAGTAAAGCTTTTATAAAAGATTGTCTCCTTCAGCACATGACCTACCCAATTTGTTTTTTTTTTCTCTCTCTCCTTTTTCCCTCTCGTAAAAGGATTCTAGTCACTTGTGTGTCCGTCTCCGTTCCTTGGTGGTGAAATAACACTTTGCATCTGGTGTTGATTTGATTTGACACGGCCCAAGTGGAGGAAACCAAGGTCCCCTGATGAGGCCCTAATTATGTAATCACGGGCCCCTTGCGCTCTCATCTGTAAAGAACCACCTCCTGGCACTGCACTCCCCAGGCACTCGCTTCCACATTTTTTAGGACAGCTGAACTTTTCTACCTCCAAAAAAAAGCTATGATTGTCTTCATCGTCTGATAGATGGGTGTGTTGACTGTGTAGGTGTGGAAATAGGAGTCGTGTGAATGTTAGTTTTTTGTGTGTTGCTTTTATTTGCATCGATTTTGATTTGTTGTGTTTTTTTTTTTCCCCCCTTTCAGATCGCTCAGAAGTATGACATGCAAAAAGAGGAGGAGCTGCGCTTCTGGATTGAGGAGGTCACGGGCATGCCCATCGGAGACAACTTCCAGAAGGGTCTGAAGGATGGGGTCATCTTGTGCGAGTGAGTCTGTGTCTGTGTCTGGGTTTGTGTCATGCATCGGTGGCGAGTGTTTCCTTCTTCTTGGAAAATACGTCTTTATCGTATGGGTGGTGTTAGTATGGGTGTTGGTTTCCTGTGTGTGTGTGTGTGTGTGTGTGTGTTCATGCTCAGTCCTGGGAGACTGGAGTAGATCTGACGTTGTGACTTTGTGGGCGACCGTGTGCTCTGCCTGCCTGCTGTTTAGACAGCTGATGTGAATTGCATAGGGGAGAAGGGACTGACTCAGGATCAGTACAAGAAGAACAAGTCACGTATATTACAATATAATACATCATCTCTATTTGGAAATGGCTATTCTCATGATCATGTGACACGGTGTCACATGACAGTCATAGGTTAAGTAGTTAAGAGGACAATATGCCATGATCATATGAATGTGCATACCGGTATACATGCCACTACAATCATGTGACTGCCCTTACATACCAAGAAGTGTACAGGCAGATGAAAAGTGCTAGAAATATTAGGTTATCAGGTTTTATCTTCTACCTCCATGTTCTTGCCCGGTTATCTTTTGTTGTTCTCATTTGTTGTGTTTGGAGTCAACACATCCTGTACTCGATTTTAAGCAGAGGAACATGCACCTAAAATACTGCAGGGAGTAATCTAGATAGGGTAACAAGCTGGGAATGGAGATTATAGGCCACAAATCCGGAATGTTCTCTTAGTCATTGACAGTTGTGCTAGCTGAGAAGGATTTTGAATAGTTGATGTATTAAATTGCTATTAACTCTGTTTTCAATGTTGTATGGGTTGGTAAGTACTGTTAATGAAAAAGAATGTGATCACGTTCCTCATTCATTTTCCAGATTGATCAACAAACTACAGCCTGGTTCAATAAAGAAAATCAACCATTCACAGCTGAACTGGCACAAGGTAACAACTATTTTGCAATTCTCTTCTGCTAGGGGTTCTCCCTATTGGGCTTGTAGAGGTATCCGGTTGTACTCACAGGTGTTCTTAGGGCAATGCTACTACAGAAATAGCCTCTCTTTAACATTTTAATGACATTACAGACCTGCAGCAATCATGGCGTGCCTTGGGAATAATCAGACCTATTCACAAGGCATTTTACCACTCTCACTAACAACCGGTTCTTTATCTGATTATTGCATCCTGGTGGTGTTGCCAGAGAAGAGCGTAAGAGAGAAAGAGAGCGATGATTTTCTCTGTTCTCTTTGTTCGTCCTTAGCTGGAGAACCTTGGGAATTTCATCAAAGCCATATTAACTTATGGCTTGAAGCCCAATGATATCTTTGAAGCCAATGACCTCTTTGAAAATGGGAATATGACTCAAGTCCAGACCACACTGCTCGCTCTGGCCAGCATGGTATGTATGCCCCCTCTAATTCTGGGTTAAAGGGGGGTTCCTGGCCTGTTTTGTTTGTTTCTATTTGGACTAAATATCTTGATGTTTTCTTTTGCTCACTCCTACAATTTGTGTTCGTTGTGTCTGCCAGGGAAAGACCAAAGGCATGGACTCAAAGATTGACATCGGGGTGAAATACGCAGACAAGCAAGCACGCCATTTTGACGATGAGAAGATGAAAGCTGGCCAATGTGTAATCGGACTACAGGTGAGACTTCACTCCTTTCCAAAGATTATTTTAGTACATCAGTACAGCACTGTTGTCCCTGAAGTGTTCCCAATCGTACCACTGCTGGTGCTAATAATAACATGAATCATCTTGTGTCTCACAGATGGGAACCAATAAGTGTGCGAGCCAGGCCGGCATGACTGCTTACGGGACAAGGAGACATCTGTACGATCCAAAGACGCAGACGGACAAGCCTTACGACCAGACCACCATCAGTCTACAGATGGGCACCAACAAAGGAGCAAGTCAGGTACACACCGATTCCCTGTGCACTAGGACAGCACAACATAGCCATAGTTTTTTCAGGTGACTGTGTATGGAGACACCTCATTCTCAGAGATTTAATCCTCCGTTGCTTGTTTGCTTTCTTTTTTTTTTTTTTTTTCTTTCTCTAGGCTGGCATGGCTGCCCCAGGCACCAGGAGGGACATCTTTGACCAAAAGGTGGCGCAGCAGCCGGTGGACTCCTCCACCATCTCCCTTCAGATGGGCACCAACAAGGTGGCCTCCCAGAAGGGCATGAGCGTGTACGGGCTGGGCCGCCAGGTCTACGACCCCAAGTACTGCGCCCCGCCCACAGAGCCCGTTATCCATGCCAATGGTAGCCAGGGCACGGGCACCAACGGTTCAGAGATCAGCGACAGTGACTATCAGGCCGAGTACCAGGAGGAGGAGTACCAGGGCAGCTACCATGACGAGTACAGTGCACACTACACCGACCAAGGCATCGACTATTAGGCATGGCCACCACACCATTAGTCGAAGCAGTATTAACTAGTTGTATTATCAACAGAGCAAGTCTTTTGCTATCCTCGCTAGTCTTTCTATATTTTTTTTATCATTTGAAATGTTGGTCTTTTAGGCATTATGTTGCTTGAATGACTTTTCCCAGCCTTTCATTCAATGGCGGTTTGAAAAGCAATGCTTTGTTTTGTTTTGTTGGGGATTTGTTTTAGAATGGTAACACATGGTGATTTCTGCCATTTAAAGATTGAGACCATTCCATTTAGTTTCCTTTTTATTTTTTAGAATGGTAAAATGGAGATTTATAAAAATTGAGACCATTCCTTTTAATGTTTTTAAAATGTCTAATGAAGTATGGATTACTGTGAAGTATTGTCTCCCTTCCTTTCAAACTATGCAGCATCTGCTTCATGCAATAATTCTACCCTTTTTTAAAAAATGCCTGATGACTTTTTGCATTAAGATTTCAATATTTTTCAAGGAAATCTGAATCATCAGTCTTAAGGTTTGGCAGCCATTTTGATTTTGTCTGATGCTCCTTCACTCTCTAGTCCTTCCTGTCATGATTTGACATCAATCTTGGGAGCAAGAGTTGAGAACCGGAAGACAAGTTCTTGCATCATTCCATTTATTTTATTTTTGTTATTTTTCACATCACTGGAAGATCTCTTCTGACTTTCCTGACCTCCTATCTTCTCTAAAATCACACAAAAGTGTGAGTGCTTTGTTCGTAAAGAATAACTTCAGTAGACTGGATGACCAAAAAGTTTATTTAGTTTTCCTGCTTTTACTGCCTAGTTTCTTTTTTTTATTTGTGCAATTATGTCTCATGTTTTGAAAAGAAGAGAAAAAAATCCCATGCTCCCTCTGTATTTATTGCCATGTCTCTCAGTATAAGCCTTTCCTGTCATATGGTTCTTTTTATGAATAAATTGTATGTTATAAATAAAGCCTTAAATGACTTGGTTCTACAAGTATTTCTATTCACAGCTTACAATTACTCAAGAAAAAAAAAAAAAAAAAAAAAATCACTCAAAAAGAAATTCTTTTGAAATCATAACCTTCAGTCTGGTGTTTCCCCTCCATAAAATCGTAATTGATTTTCATCTGAATTAAATGACATGCTTACAGGAAGTATTTTTCCACCTTGTGAATCTGGTTGGCAGGAGACGGTTGCCCTGAACTGAGCGAGACTTCTGATGACCTCAGCTGGCACGGTTTTGCTTGGGACATTTATGGCGGCGTGTTGGAATGGAGCGTAGCTTCAGATGTGCCTATACTCTATTCATACAAGAAGATATTCTCATAAATCTTTAGGGATTTAAAAAAAAAACTTTTTTGGCTGTAGTCTTGGAGTTTTTGGAAGGGATTTTTTTTGGGGGGGGGGGGGCTGTCCTCCAGTCAATATCCCAGTTTCTGGAAACAGTTATATAACCAGGCGGAGTGGAAAACCAGAGAAGAGTGTGTGGCAGCTCAGTGCAAAAAAGAAGACTGAAGGGAAAAACTGTCTTGTTCCTCTACAAGCATAATATGTAAGACACTTCCCAGCAGTTCTTTCCCTGTCATGATTTGTTGAAACTTCAGATGAGTGTTGATTTTCTTTGAGTGTACGTCTGTTCATATGTTGCAAAACCAGTGTGGTGGATCACATTTGATCTCAATCAAGACCAGAACAACATGGTTGACGTACTACGCTCGGTCACCGAGCAGATCCATCTACGCATACAGTAAACAGAGGAGTGTGGTGGGGGTAGGGACTGGGTTGGCGAGGGCTTCAGCCGACATCTACCGCTGAGCGACCTGGAACATCTAACAGCCCCCTTTTGTGTTTGATTAAGCTGGTCGTTCTTTCTTCTTCCCCAGTCATGAATGCGCTGGACTGCGGAACGGGACGAGGGGAGTGAAATGAAGGCAATGTGATGAGGATGTGCGGGGGGAGGGAGGGAGGAACATTCCTAGGCATGGATGAGAATCGAGCTCTTAAGCCCTCCACCAACGCCGGACTTGGCCTGGGAAGAAACCAGTGATTCAGTCAAGGCCTCTGTTAGAAAGGAATGTGAAGTTTTGGCAAGTGCAGTTCTTGGCTGCGTTGTGAGTGTGTTGCACTGCGCCGCTGCACCTTTGGATATGTTCCTTAATTGGTATGCAAGGTGTGTAGGGACAAAATCCCTCAAGAAATACTGGGGGTCTAGAGTGTTCTTTCTCTTTCTCTCTGTCTCTCTCTCTGTGTATAGATTTGTTTTTGTGACCACTGATATGCAGCCATGGGGATTGTTTACCCAAGTGACATGACAACAGTGTGTTGTTGCCAGTGGCCCATGCACTCAGCTGTGGACGATGTGAACCCCACGTGAGGGTCCGATCAAACAAAAGCATCGTCGGTGAAAGGCACAGTCCAAATGGTGTCTACTGAGTAACCAATGGGCTGCCTGAGAAAATCATGGCATTCATTCAATCTCTCTCTCTCTTTCTCCCCTCTCTTTTTTATCCCACAGACTGCTGCCTAGGAATAATCACCGCTTTGTGTGTTGGCTGTGGAATCCGGGACGAAAATGCAAGACTCAATTATAGAGAGGGCCCAAAAAAAGTTGGTTACCGCAGTAACCACGGAAAAGGCCTTTAAAGACAAGCAGAAACCCAAACCAGTCCTTTAGCATTGCGCTAAGAGAAGTGGAAACCTCAGGCGTGAGTTACACCCCCAGCAGTACCGCAAGCCTAGCCTACCCCACCCCACCCCTCCCCACACTCCCCTCTCCCCCAGCGGCAGAGGCTGTTCCAGGCCAAAAGCGCGTCAGGCAGCCACCGTACTAAGACCCTTTGATAAATGGTGCGTGCGTGTTTGCTAAGCTACATTGCTACGGGCTCTTTCGCTGTACCTTCTAATGAGCAGCAATTGGGGCTGGGCTCGCTTTTGCTTTCTGTGTGGCTGTGGGAGTTGTAAACATTCTGAAACAAAAGCATGGGCCTACTTGGGAAGCACAAATAACAGTCTGACTAATTTCGGGAAAAACACTGTTAGGCTCTATTACTGAACTATTAGACTAGAGGTCTCATAGCTACCAAAGCTTCAGCCATCTCGTAACTCACGTCGCCTAATACACATCCCAGACAGACTGGCAGACTAGCCTTCGTCTTGGCTCACCTGACCATAGTTATTTGTCCATATGAAAAGAATGGAAAACACAAAGATATCACTGCCCTGTGGCACATTTATTGATTCCACCGCAGCGCTTTTGCCAGAAATGGGATCAAGACTGCGAGGAGCCCAGTGGCCCATGGAGAGGTCCAAAGACAACAGTGAGAGAGAGGTAGAGCAGGGGAGAGGAATGTGTCTGGGGGGGGCCTTTTGGGGGGAAGGGCTGTATCTGTGAAAGCAGTTTCAGCCATTGCAGTCTGCTCCGTATTAGCCAAACACACTCTCATGTTAGCTTTCTCCTCCAGGCTGTAACTCATAGCACCTTAGCAGGAGGAGAGGGAGGGGAGGATATATATGCATTGAGCTCCAGACACACATGTGGGTGGGAATAAGAGAGAGGAGTGGAGGAGGGGGGGTTTCCTGCAGCTGACGTTCTGCTGATCACCATGAGATACAGCCCCCACCGACGGGGCGCGGGCTGAGGTCCAGCACCCATGGGGAGGCCTAGAGGAGTGTGAGGCCTCTCTCCTCTTCTACTTCTTTTCATTCCATCTCTCTTGATCTTGCTTTCTCAGAAAGGAACAGGCTCCTTACCAGCATTCCCCTTCCTCCATCCCCATCGGAATAACACAAAATGGACACCAGTCATGACCCTGGACTCTGCTCTTCGATCGGGACTTTCCCTCGGCAGCAGTCAACACACAAGGAAGCTATTCAGTCAGCTTGAGATTGTCTTCAGGCAAGCAGTGTCAACGTTTCAGAAAGGCTGTGCCGTATGTCTTTACTCTTGACTTTATCAAAGGTTACAGTATAATAACCATATAATCCACCCTGGTTTCAGTTATTGCTTTTCTGGCTAGAATAAACACCCCAAGGAAGCTCCTGTCTGTCTAGTACTCTGTGAGCTTGTTCTTTGTGAGTTCAACTAAATGACTTCTGAGAGGAGAAGTGCACTACTTTAGTTTTAGTTTCCTTATCAACGGCTGCTTTTGCATTTGCGTGACTCGGGTGTTTGAGTTGGATGTGTGAGTGACTGAGACGTGAGACTCTCTCTCGAGCGCTGATGGACTGCTGTTCGCAGAGACCCCTGACATCCCCTTGAAGAGTATACACATTTCAGCAAGTGCAAGAGTTTGGCAAGTACCCCCCTCTCGCGGCCTCTCCCCCTCCCTCACTGTCGACAAAATACCCCAGCAGCAGACTTCGGGATAGATTCCTGAGCAACTCCAACCTGATTGAGGAAGAATGCTGGAACTCATTCTCTCTTTTTTTTTTCTCTTTCAATCTCTTTGTGCATTCTACACATCCAGTAGAATGAAGCAAGCCCAATCACTGTCTTTTGTTTTAACATAGTAGGTATTTGGCTCTGGTAGGGAGATGGATCTTTGTCATCACATCTCTGTGGTAAAAGACAAACTGGAATGACCAAACTGTCATGGGTTACGAATCGGAACCATCTATCTCTAATATGTAGACGGCATATTGTTTGGGCTTTCCTTACAGGAGAAATCCAGCGAGTTTTCACATAGATCTCCATTTCTCGAGGTTGCACAGTACTGAAAAAAAAAGCCCTAAAACAATTGGTTTTACCTAGCTCGAGTTGCTATAGCCAGCAGCTAACGCAGCCAGGCAACTACAGTGCTACACTCTGTGGGCATGTACATGGGAGCTCACGGACATGCCCCCAACGCTGTAGCTTCCTGGCTGCGTTAGCTGCTGGCTTTAGCAACTCGAACTAGGTAAAATCAATTGTTTTATTTACTTTTTTTCGTATTTACAGTACTTGGTGACCCTGAGAAATGGAGATCTATGTGAAAACTCGCCGGATTACTCCTTTAAGCATGCTTGGTATGCATATGACAGGGCAACACTGATTAAGTAGGAGTGGTGAACCGAGAAAGTACCTGATTCCATGTGCAACACCACAGCACAAATTTGAGAACAATAGCATGTGAATCGCATGGGGCAGCGCATGGAGTTTCCCCAAGCGATTTAATCTCAGCCAATAAAAGACTAGGTAAGGTTTCCTCCATTTTATAGCCAATTAGTCAACCCAGTGGGCCGACTCCTTAGTCCGAGAACTCCCATGGCAGGCCTCACCACATAAACATTTCTGTAGACTGGGGGGTGCAGGATACTCCAAAGCCACACAAACAGTGGAATCTGCACAGGAGGAAGCATTTCTTATGATTTAATAAGGCTGGGGGTACCAGTGAGGTCTATTTAGATGAGGCTCTTTGGCTCTGTGAAATCTGATAGCATCCTAACCACAGTTGCAGACGCATTAACTTGGCGGTTCGGAGAGGAAAACAAGCTTCAGAATGGGAGACAGGGAGAGAGAGAGAGAGAGAGAGAGAGAGAGAGAGAGAGAGAGAGACTGTCGTGAGGACTTACTCCAGGCACCCGGTTCCTGTAAAAGTAGTTAGGGGAGGAGGAATCTCTAACCGGTAAGGAATTCTGACCGCAGTGAGAAAGCAGATACACAGTGCGTGGCTACTAACCGGGACCAAGGCTTTGCATTTCGGTCACAAACACAGCAGACAAAAGCCATCAATCCCCCTCTCTCACCAATGCCAGAATAATCTTCTATAAACACAAGCACCCCCACACCCCCTACACACTGCCCTCCCCACCTGGTCCCTCAATGAGCGCTCCCTTTCGACACCTTTTCACAGAAGGCCGCCTGTTTCCCTGCATAAGGGCCCTTTTGAAAGGCTTTTGTTGAGGAGGAATGCCGGCCCAGGCACCCAGACCCTGTGAGCTGATGAGTCTGGGTGCAAGTTCCGGCATCATTGCATAACAAGTGCTGCACAATGAACACTCGATTTGACACATACATCATAAAATGCATGCACACACACATGCACACACACACTAACACACACACACACTAACATACACACACACACACACTAACATACACACACAAACATACACACACACACACTCCTTCACCCTCATTTGAATAGGAGGTGGAGTGGCGCTGAACAGAGGCTAGTCTGTAATTTGGGCCCTCACACTCAATTAATAGGTGAGCACTGCTCTCAGCTATATCGCCAACCTCACAGTGCCAGTCTTTTCGCAGTAATGTTGTCATGGACAACACTTGCGTAATCATATGTTCAGTGTTTGTATTCCTGTCACCAATTCATCGCACAAGTTTTATATACTGACTGAAGAAAGGCGATCATACATATGGTGACCTCGCAAAGCAGTTCACTGTATGTGATTATGTTCCAGAAAACAGTCTCTGGTATGTTTATGATGTGCTTCATGGCCAAAAAAAAACATAGTGGCAGCGTCACTGCTGTATACTGTTAACCAATGGGGCTTTATAAAAGTGCACAGAATCACAGCACAGCAATGTCTCAAATAGCATAGCTTCTCTATTTCCCCCAATGCATGTGCTGCGAGTGCTACCTTCACTATGTCATGGCAGGCCCTCCGCTAGCTCCATCTCTCTACTTCCATTCATCATAACACAAGCTGACTCTGACTATCTTAGGTTTGCTCACACCTCAGCAAAACCATTACAAAGGTCTGGGTCATATCTGCAGTATTCAGTCCACACAAAATATAGCATAATAAGAACATGAAATGTGTGTGTGCATGTCTGGTATTACTACATGGACGGTAATCTTTAGTTAGAAATACTGATTTTGTGTCAGGCTAATACTGGGCATAAATAGCTTGTCTGTAGAGGCCATTTAATCAGTAAGGCGACGCGTTTTGATTTATTATAAACATCCTGGATGTTCTATTTTTGGATAATTGAAATCACAGGAGGCACAGGCCTATTAATCATGGTGATGGCAAAATCTGGACTGAATTTTAATACTGTAGCCAGACGTGGGCCTAGTTAAGCCAGGATTTATGGCCTGAACGAGCCTGGACGCGTCACGTCTGAGGTGCCTCGTGGTTCTGACTGGACCCTTGACCCAAAAGTTTGACGTGTGGTCATTCTATATGCTGTGTTGTCATCAGGCAAACACTACCTTGTCACAGACACAACAATATTCCCTCTGAAAACAAACAAAAGAGCTCTGTATTTCAAATGGAGTCAAAAAATCCCTTTCATACATTTTAAGTGGAAATCAAGATGTTTTTTGTACTGTAATTAAGTGGGTTAGGTGAGGTGAGCAATATCTGTGTGTGTTTGAGGGTATGCTCATATTTCTTAAAATTGCTGCTGTATTTTTGATCAACTTTTGCATTTTAGGGTCCCCGTTAAGATCCGGCTAGGGACAACAGATGGAAACTAGCACTTGTAGCTAACATCAACATCAAACAACAAAATTCTATGATACTAAAATGAGATGAGCAGGACCCCCTTTGGTACTTTTGCTCATTTCTATTACGGTACACTAAAAACCCAGTAGCTGTTCACAGTGACATGAAGGGCCTTGCACTGTAGTAGGTTACAGAAAGATGAGAGACATGTAACCATTGCGTAGCATGTGATTTGCAGTTGCCTGTGCGATGAAAGGACACTGTGGTTCTGAGGGGGTGGTGGGAGGGGTTGTGGGCTGGGATGAGGGACATGGATCTTCCCAGAAGAAAAAAAAAAACACTGACCCTCTTGTATGACTATCTCTTTATCTGGCCTTCAAGAACAAATGTCCGGCAAAAATGTGCCTGTCTGTCATAGGTGCTCAATGTAAGAAACGTGGCATAAAAGTGATGTAGTACCAGAATTGCTGAGTGAAACCATCTGAGGATTTAAGAGAAGCCTTCATACCGTGGTCACAGAAAATATAGTGTAATTAACAACACAGAGGTGAGGAGGCGCTAAAGCTAGCCCGAGACGTGATGCAAACCGACGCAGTCTGGTCCAAGTGTCAGGCAGGAAGAGCAAACATGATGCGGAGTGTGAGAGAAGTGGACTTGTGGACATGGCATTCTTGCCTGTAATGTATAGAGTCAAATTTACACCGTGGTTCTCCAGCAATGTGAGCCACCCATAGACGTCCAACTAGAGACTTGGGTTGGATAGATATTGAGGTTGAGGTGGCTCATTAAATTAGGCTGAGACAGCCCTCTGTTCAGACCAAACTACAGGCTTCACATCCAGTTTGCAATATTAATAAATGGTGAATCATAGCAAGATGAATTGGTGCTTTAAAGTATCTAAGATGAATAAAGCATACAGGGCTACCTTAGAAAAAATGCAATGCCCAAGATTCCCAAATTGTTTGACAATGGGGTTAAATAATCAGAAAATCTACTTTCTTTATGCCATTTGTGTATCTGACCCACCCACTAATAAATTGGCAGAACAGAACATATTTAGTCAGTATTTGGAGTTGCAGAAAAAGTTGTATTTCATTAAAAGAGGTAGGCCTATTCTGAATTATTGGGGTCAATTGTACCTCAAATATAAAATTGGTGCACAATGTGAACATAACAGCAGGGTTAAATTATTTCTTTCCATCTCACTACATTCAACAGAATGGGCTGTGCCATTGTAGCAGATTTAGTGCCTGAAGATGTCCAGAGTAGATAACGTATCTATTTCCTGTGCCAACACTCTCTGTCTCCCCTCTCAAACACACACACATTCTCCGTTTCCTCGGGAAATATTTGAGGGGGAGGTGTCAGAGCATGTAATGAACATTCGGCTGGTGAACCATATTCATTAGAGCCATATCATTCATGTATGGCTTGCGCCATCTTGTGGCCATAGCACGAAAACTGGGCAAAATGCTGCAACAGCAATATTTTGGATCAGGTGATCTAACTGTAGCTTATGCAATCAACAAGAAAGTGCCACACACAGATAGGCTACTTGAAAGTCGGCAGAAGCATCTTGTTTAAGTGAAGACTGCTTTATTGCTTCTTAGCAATGGTCCGTATGGTTTGATGGTGGTTCTACAGGTTAAACCATGGTGTGAGGTCTTGTGTTCATAGGTTAGGCCTACTGTGCTTTGTTAATGATTCCTAGCATCATCCGAGGGCAAACAAAAGCCATGCCCTGCGCCAGCCTTGGTTGACCGTACCCAAACGTCGACACACAAGGACATGCAATGCGTTTTAAACCACTGAAGGAATATGATACAGTAGTGGTTATGGTGTCTGCAGTATTAAAACTAACAGGCCAATTTTCACGAAACTTTAGGGTTGGACAGTTGATGCATGGTCCAAGGAGGAACCCAACACTTTGGAGGGAATACGGATAAAGAACCATATCCTGATACCCCCTTTATTTCCTAAACATTCTGAGATACGGCATACTGGCCGTAGCACTGCACAAACTGTGTAACAAAAGGGATGCTCCAATCCTATTAAATGGATTTGGATGAATAGTTAGATGTACGCTTTATGGTCCATGTTTACATCGCAGCTATGTGTCTGTCTCTTTAAGAGTTTCGCTGTAATTCGATTCTCATAGGAGAACGCGCCTTGCCCTGCAGTAACCCCCTCCCATCACTGCCATAATCGCGCATCAGTTTCCGAGCGCATCTCATACTGTGGTCTCATAATGCCTATTCCG
This sequence comes from Alosa alosa, assembly GCF_017589495.1. Classification (NCBI taxonomy): domain Eukaryota; kingdom Metazoa; phylum Chordata; class Actinopteri; order Clupeiformes; family Clupeidae; genus Alosa; species Alosa alosa. Next base: position 6,211,981 of record NC_063204.1, read on the forward strand.
TGGTATGAAATTAACACAGCCGCTCAGAGCAATGTAACATAACGAGACCACATATTTTGCTCACAAAACGCGTTTGTTAAACGTTGCATTTTTTTGCACTGAGGACGACGAATGTTTATTATAGCGATATGACAAATCGCGGCTGTCGACAGAATTCGTCAGCCCATGGTTTCCATCAAAATGCCCAAATAACCAGTTGAGTTTGGACCTTAGAATCTTCATGAAAGACGAGCGGTAAGTCCAAACGTTGCACCTATGTCACTCAATTTAGTATTAGCCTACATTTATTTATTTATTTTTAGGCTAATAGCCTACAGGGCTCGTCCTGTTTTGGCAATGCGGCGTGAGAACTGGCCTAACCCAGGCTAATCACAGTCTGTTGATTAGGAATCACAGGGTTCGTTCAGGTCGAAGTGTTGAATTCTCAATGTTTTCTTTTTAATATTCCACTGTAATAACATATCTAATGTAGTCCTCAGGATACTACAATGAACTAATGTTACACAAGAGTGTTTCCAGTGACACATAGTAGGCTTGCGCCAAGCAGTGGACAGCACAAAATGTTGTTAACTTTATTGTTTTTGCCAATTGCAGGCATATGATTGCCTGCTACACTGTCTGCCAGTCAAGTTAGCTAAAGGTAGTGGTCTTGTGATCCTTTTAATACCCCATGTAACGGCCAACATAGTCTGTCCCACCACCTATACTACTAAATTATTCTTCATTTTCATTCAGTGCCCCGATGAGCAACAGTCATTCAGACGATAGACAGAGGTTTTGTTTTTCACTGGGTAACTTGTGACAAGGAGAGAAAGAACATCAAATTCACCGTGTATTTCTGCCTGACTTGAGGGTTGTGACTGCAGTAAAACATAGGGTACAGAGAGCGACCATGTTTTCCTGTCCATAGCCCTTATCTAGACACACGTGTCAGTTGTCGTTTGCTTCCTTGTTACATCTATCTACAGATTTCCGGATGATGTTTACCTTTTCTTTCAGTTCCCCGAAGGTATTCAGTTTAAATTATAGTTCACACAAGTCCAAGAACCTGGTTACACATTAACACCGGCGCTGGTAACTGCAGTACTAAGAGCTACAATGTTACACAAACCCCACACTCCAGCAGTTCTCTTTAAACGGAAGTGACATATTTTCCATGGAAGAGGTCGTCAATCTTATTTTTGGAATCTAGGCGCAATTTGCAGCGCAATCTCTGCCATACAAGAAATAAAGAATCTAGCTGTTGGCATACTAGCAGTAGCTTGTGAGTTCAAGACGGATACAACTGACCAAAGCAACTTCATGGACACCATAATCATGCCCTATCAACTAAAAATGCTTATCACCTATGCCGTGGTGTGCCACATCATTTGCGTGAAGGAATGTCTTGAATTCGCATCTGAATCTGTGCGAAAAGGCAAGCATAACCTCTTCAGCTAAAGACTACACATTATAAAAATGAAAATGCTGGGCAACTTAAAAGCATGCTTCTGCAACACCACTGCCCCGACAGTGACTAACACCTGGCCATCATTTGGTCCACATCAACCTTCAGATCTATTTCAAAGTCAACTGTTATCGGCAAGGGCTATCCACAACTGAGTCCAGAAATCCTCTGACAAGAAAATGCCTGAAAATGTCAAGATTCAAGAAGATGACTGACTAGGAAGAACTGAATTTTGGAGAAGATGATCACAGGGTTCGTTTTCGGTTACCAATATGACACTGTATGACGCTCCCTTTTGAATTCACCCTTTTTTTGATTTTCTGTCTTCCTGGATCAGTTTTAAAATAACTTCAAGATCCAAGTGGCCTGGCCTCGACCTTTTGACCTTGGCAGCTGTCAGTACAGGGGTACAGGACTGGGACTGGGGCAGTTGTTTTATGTTTCTGGCAGGTCTGCAGTCTCCACATTGTGCCCCAGCTGTCTGTTCATGTTCGTTTGACCTCCGCCTCGCTCCCCTGTCCTTGGCAACCGCCGTCTGTGTTTGACTCCCCTGTGTGCGTTTGCAGATACTCACACATGTGGTTGTGTATGAATGTGGTTGTGCAGCCACTCCTATGTTACCAAGTCACATTTTTTCATAATTGATCAGACTTGCATTGTGCTCTATCAGCTCATAATCAGCACTTCCTTCAAGCCGCACATTATTGAGTTATCACTAGGCGCCATAATGTGATAGTAAGAAAACAAGATGGCGATAATCCTACACCTTGTTGTTCCAGTCAGAGACCTGCCTTATCTGTTCTTCATTCTTTGGACACCTCTTTTGTTACATAACATACCACCGAAATACCACACAGCATCTTACGTTGATTTGACGGGCCTAGGTGAGGACTCATGCCAGGTCAAATACCTGGTCAGCATGAACCTCGGACCGCTTGCCAGCTATAATCAGGAGCTGCAGCGTAGTGATCTGCTAGTGCACCTACTGCATGTGCACAACAGCATCAAGGAACAGAGTGTGGAGGTGGCAGTGGAGACACATACACACATAATGAGATAAGACACAGAGAAAGAGAGAGAGAGAGGAGAGAGGGAGAGAGGAGGAAAGGAGGAAAGGGCGGTTTGGCCTTCCACCAAGGGCCAGTGCAGTCAAATCAGACCATATGCAAATGCACCAGTGCGACAGCCGGCTTGGCCATGGACTGGGAGCTCCCACTGCAGTGCGCCTGCATGCCCTGGCGGCTGTCAGGGGCTGTTTATCAGCGGCCGCTCTTTGTCATAGCAGAGCAGGTGACAGTCAGGGAGTTGTATGGGGCCGTCAGGACTACAGTGATGTTTAAGTAACTGTGAAGGAGGCTATTTTTTTGCCCTCTCTCTCTCTCTCTCTTTTTTTCATTCTTTCTCTTTCACTTACACACACACACTTTCTCACTTACACATGTGCAAACAGAATTTGTTTACTTCCTGTAACACTCGCAACACTCGGACAGAGAGGAAACATGATTCACCTGAGTGTCAGTTTTACTATGTTTTATCTTTGGTTATTCTTTTTCCTCAGAACACTCTCGGCCTCTTCCCATTTAGACTCAACATATGATAGGCGCATACCTGCCCCACAACACACACACACACACACACACACACACACACACACACACACACACACACACACACACACACACACACACTCACTCACTCAAGCAACACATGTGTTTTTTCTCTTATCTGTAAAGGTAGAGGGACATCTCAGGTGGGCTTAACACTTCTCAGTTGTTCTCAGTTAGCGGCAGCATGGTGAACCTCAGTCAGCTTTGTAAACTGGGTCAGTGTAGACAACCTCACTGTGGAGAGTGGGCAGATGTTTTTGCAGAAGATGTTTTTTGTTTTTTTCCTCTGCCTCCTCTCTCTCAGTCTCTCCTTTTCTCAGTTTCCTCTCTCTTTCTCTCTCTCTCTTGCTATCTCTCTACACCCATGTTGCTGGGCTATAGGTCAGAATAGTTGATTGGCAGCTACAGCAGTATTTGGCTGGTTTGCTGCCATTCTGTAAAGCTCAGCCAAACCCCCTGGATCAGGGCCTTAGAATTCAGTGCCTTTCGTAAGGGAGAACACAGCTGATGTATTCTGTGTACACACAGTGGTGCATGCAGTACTTACTGCTGTGGCTACCACCTATACACAAACAAACACACGCACACACACACACACACTCCTCCACTTCATCACTGGGAGAAAACAAGACTTTTTATTGCAGCACCTTTGTTCCAGTCAGCTTGCCTTTTCCAGTCAGATTTCTTGGCATGCTGACTATATCCAGCCATAGTACTCTGGACTGGACTGCCATGGCTGTCACCTGCAATGTTTTGGCCAAGGGCTTATCTTTCTAGATCACTGCCTGCTTTACACTCGCATGGTTCGGAGAGGAGGGTCTACCATTTCAACTGACAGACTGAGCCAATCACTACCACCCTTGTAAGGAGTCAGGAATGGCCTGACAGTGGGGTAATGTTTAGAGTTCACTCAGGGAAAGTTCTGGGAGACTTGTTCACATTCAAATTTAGCTGCACATGAGCTTAGGGGATGTAGGCTTCTAACTACAAATATCATGAAATTTCAATATTACTCTTTAGTCAACAATGAGTATACCAGATTTGACTACATGCTGCACTCAGCAAATCTCTGTTCCACAAAGTAGCTGGCAGACCACAATATTGCATTCAATTAAAGAGATTATGAGTGCCATTCATATCAGCATGGCATACTGTCTTGTGCTTGTTGACCAAGTTATACTCAGGGCAATTATATAAGCACCTCTTTGTGTGTAGTGTACACAACCCAGTTATATATGTTCCAAAGAAATGATCGAAACTCAGTGCTGGCATACTTGCATCATAGATTGAGTAACTCCTATCCTTCAGATTGAATAACTCCTTCTGTCGTAATAGTGGATGCCATCTGCAATGTTATGAGCATTTGCTGTAATCTATGTTTGGCACGGGAGGTCTAAATAAAGTTAGGAGGCCATATAGCATGTCAGACATGCTGCTAGTTGGTTTTGTGTCCCTCAGGCTGCTCACTGTGCCTGAGGTGGGAGGGTCTTTTTTTTTTTTGGGCAAGGCAATATTCAGATTCTGCAGCAAAGGCTCCTTTTCGGTCTCTCCACCTAAAAGGACTGCAGTCCTGAGGGATTGTACTCACCTCGTCAGGTGTGTTGGCCATTTCATGACCTGCACTTTAGGTACGATCACATTCATATTTAGTTGCTGTCATTGGCATGAGTCTGCTATTCTTTTGTTTTTGTTAATGTGTTTTTTTTTGTCCCCCTTTGCAGATTGGAAAGGTGGCCATGGACGCCTTCAGCCAGATCATCCTGCTCATCGCAGTGGTCAGTTTCATTACCTTCCAGTGGTTGTTTCACAGCGTGAGCCCCTGGGTCTCGTCCAGGGTCAGCCAGGGCTTTCTGCGCCTCAACCCCAAGCAGAAGATCGAGTGGAACTCCAGGTACACTTTACTTATCATCATTTCTTCCCGTTCTCATTGATTAGATAGAAAGACCGGCTGGCAAGATCAACCTTGGGTTCTTCTGTAAAAGAATGACTTCCTGAAAAATTCTATTATTTCACTAAACAGTAGAAGTTTAGGACCATTAATAGCATGGATCATTTTAATTTGAACCGAGAGAGGACTCCGTGTGGTCAAGGGCAAAATTTGCTTCGTGGGACATGTGAGGGATTTCCCTAACCCTAGGAAATTCAGTCTAAAGGGAGGTGTTGGCAATCACACAGGTAAATGAATTTCTTTAGTGTCAGGAATAGGTATTCGTATTGTCTGGTATCACACATACTGCGTTGCACAGTGCACTTGGTGTCTGAAATAACTATTTAACAGGCAATGGGAAATTTCATCCGTTTGTCCTTTTACACAGGAAAAGCTCTTGAATTGTATATTTAAAACTGTCAGTCTTGAATTTAGAAGAAGTGTCGTCTAAATAAATAAAGAAATAAATAACTTCAATATGCAGTTATTTATTAGACCAACGTTTCGGCAGCCGAAACGTTGGTCTAATAAATAACTGAATATTGAAATTCTATTCAACACAGAATTGTATATCTCCGTAATAAAAACAGACCTCATTGTGTTGGGTGGTCCTCTTGTAAACACAACCCAAAGTAGTCTCTCTGAGCTGCTTCAAAATCAAAAACAGATCCCACAAGCCCAGCAGTGCAGCTATCATACTTTTAAAACAAATTGAAAACATGCAGGTCTCTTTTGCTTGGGACACGATACAGATGCTGCAGATAAGCCACGTTCTGTAGTCACAGGGGCCAGATTGCCCTTTGCTGGCACGCTTCCCTCAAAAACAACTTGTGTGTTTAAAAAAAAAAAGGGGTCGGTAAAAAATCACGAACATTCCCAGAATATTCCAACATTAGCCACTTGACTGCCACAGGCCATGGGAGCTGCACAGTGTGGGTTCAGCAACGAAGGAGCAAATTGGCGAATCTGATGTGGAGAGGGCTGGCCTTTCTTTTCGCCGACTGCCTCGATCAATCATTATTAGCATGGCATGCTGTGGCACGGCCCTCTGCCCCTCGTTACCATTTCCCTTGCAGAAATGGATGACGGCATTTATTTTCATTACGAGGTTCCTCTTCATCCCTGGCCAGGCTGTGAACCGCATTTTGGGCACGATAATTGAATCAGGGAAAGTGGATTACACAGACGCTATTGAAAAGGCTTCGGCAGTGCCTCCAAGTGGACTTCACAGTCCCTCTCCCCTCGTAACAGATTTATAATCTCCCTCCGGGAGTCCGATGCTCAGGCTGTGGCACCTCCTTATCACCTGTTCTGCAGTCTGCTACTGTGAGCACTTACTTTCTTATCAACCGCAGAGATCCCCTTTGCTACATTCCTTGAGGTGCGAAACGAGTTGACTGTAAGCGTGTGCTGGGGTGAAGAATTGGAGGTGATGGCATTCGTAGGATTGTTCCAGATGTTTAATTTGAAATTAGATTAGATTAGATTAGATTAGATGTTTGAATTTTCACATGAAAAAACCCCACCATAGGCTGGCATTTGAGTGATCCATATATGGGAAAGACAGAGCCATGGACAGCATCCATCTGCACAACAGAACTACCTGAAAAACATACTGTGACTCCTTTAAATTAGTAATCCAAACTCTATATTTGATTACATTCAAATTCAGATTTGATGCAATGGCAGGAATCGGTTCGGTCAACGTCAGTCGGTGACGTTATCGATGCTCCACTACGCCCAATACATTTGGATTGAAATTCAAATTGAAAGAAGCACTGACAACAGCATTCAAAGCATTGCTTTTTAGATTCTGGTGGTTTGCTTGTCTGTGATTGCAATGTTACATCTACTTTTTTTCCCCACCAAGATACCGTGGACACAAGAAGTGCGCGTGTTGTGTCCAAGGCATCTCCCTGCTGGGTCTAGGTTGGGGGCAGCCATGGCCTACTGGTTAGCACTTCGAACTTGTAACCGGAGGGTTGCCGGTTCGAACCCCGACCAGTAGGCACGGCTGAAGTGCCCTTGAGCAAGGCACCTAACCCCTCACTGCTCCCCGAGCGCCGCTGTTGTTGCAGGCAGCTCACTGCGCCGAGATTAGTGTGTGTTCACTGTGTGCTGAGTGTGTTTCACTAATTCACGGATTGGGATAAATGCAGGGATCAAAAAGAGTATATATACTTTTATATATATATATATATACTTATACTTACTGTCCAGTAATTGGTACCTATGGTGTTTGTTCCCCTCCCTCTGCAGGACAGTGTCCACATTTCATGCCCTGGTGGTTGGCCTCTTCTGCCTCTACATCCTGCTATTTGATGACGCCGTCAATCAAGACCCTGTGTGGTGAGGCTTCAAGCTGTGTCAACGAGAGAGAGAGAGAGAGAGAGAGAGAGAAAGAAAGAGAGAGAAGCTGCAAGCATGCTGTCAATCAACCTGTTTTTGCACTGGCAACATGAAGGCCCTCTCTGTATGTGTTGGCAGTGACTCCTGCTTGTTTTTCTGTCTTTGTCCTTTCGTCTCTTTTTCCCTTTCCTGTTCTGACAACAGGGGAGATCCGACGCTGGTCAAGATAAACGTGGGCATTACCACTGGCTACCTCATATCTGGTGAGTTTCAGCGTCATGTCAGAAAACTGTCAAATCAATAGCTATTATTCCAGTGCACTGCTCATCCATATGTTTTACAGATGTTTTGATAATTCTTGAGCTATTTTGTAGTTTTAATGACATATGACAATGCATGCTGGCAAATACATTTCTAAAGGGGTAAGTGACTAAGGAATATTTTAAGGGGTAACATTTTGATATTTGTTTTCTTGTTAAAATGTATGCAAGTCTAAACCAATAATTTTCTTTATATTCAGAAAATATCAATGTATTGTCAAAAAGAAAAGTGACTTGTTTACAGGCATTTATATCACTAGTAGGTGTATGCCACAGACAGCATTTGGGTTACTTTATCTATATTGCTCAACTTAAATAATCCCTGGCCAAAATCCTTAGAAAAACATTTGAAATGATTCTATCGTTACTGTTTTTTCACATCTTATGTAACAGAAATGGTCCTCACTCTACCCATGTCTTTCCTTCCAGATCTGCTGCTCATATTTTACTATTGGAGGGCGATAGGGGACAAGTTTTTTGTAATTCACCACCTGGCAGCATTGTATGCTTACTACTATGTACTGGTGAGTGCCCTATTGTCCAATAGCAGAACGTGCAGGCAAGGTGGGAAAGAGACAACCAAGGGTGAACAGCACTACAGATGACTCTGCAGGAAGAACTCAACCAAGTGGGCTGCTGAGGAGAACATTCTAACCCACTCACTGGCACTAGCAATTAGCAGGCATGTGTGTGTGATGCTAATCACATGCAAATGTATGCTTTTCGCTCGGCTGTTTAAGTGTAGAGGTCTGTACTTAGGCAGAGGCAGCATAGAGAATGGCAACATGGCTTCCGTATGTGTGGCAAGGTGCAAGCTCATGAGGTCAGTGGTGCCCAGATACTTTACAAAATGAGCTCTTGTGAAAGCACTCAGAATAATGATTACAGTGATCTTCATAAATCTGAATGGAGTTGATTTAATACATAACTAATATCATTTTTTTTTCTATTTGTGTTAGTTTTTTGCCATAGCAATTGTAGGCCTACACCATTCAGACATACTGTGTCAGCATACTGCTTTCCAAGTCTCACAGCATCTTTTGATGTAGATTAGCCTCATGTCAGATTTCCTGTTATTGAAACAGAAGAGAAAGGTAAGGAAGTAAGTTGAGTGGGATTTCACAGGCACTTTTATCCATACACAGCAGTCTTGCATGGGGTCCTGCCAGACCGTTTCTTAAGCTGCCATTTCTGTAACTAATCGTTATGTACTTCAATAACTTCTAAGCACAGAGATTAGATAACAGTTAGGTTAGGGTCCTGCAGTAACATGCTGCACTAATCCAAAACAACTAATTTAAGAAATGATAAGAATCAAACAAATGCTGGTGTGCACTTAAGGAAGGGTGTCTGGATCTAGACCATGAAGTCCTCAGCGGCCACAGCCAGCCTTCAGTTCTGATTGCAGTTGGCATCCGCCCAGCTATGCCACGGTCTCCGCTGTTCACCCTTGGTTCTGTTGGTCTGTAACCCTCTAGGTCACCAGGTTCTGTAGCTCATGGTTATGACAATGACGGTGATGTTGATGATGGTATTTTTTGCATGGAATGCTCATCAATGGTTATGGCAGGAGCCTCTCATCTTCCTCTCCTCCTCCTCCTCCTCCTCTTCTTCTTCTTCCTCCTCCTTCTTCTGACTCATCTTGCTCCCCCTGTCCCTTTGCCAAAAAAAGACCCCTTGCTTATGTCTCGCTGGCCCCGTCACTGAGGGTCTTGCGAGCGGAGCCGAAGCGCGCTGCGTCCAGCTGCATGCATGCCGGCCAGTGGCCCTCAGCTCCGCTCCTGTTGTCATGGTGAAGGCTCTTCTGTGTGGTGCATGCCCTAACTACTTTGCTATGTGCCAGGACTGAGTTCAAACACCTTTCCTTCCTTTCTACTCCCTTTCCTCCTGCACTGTACTCCTGTAAACCTCAACGATCTCTTCGTCTTCTTGTCTTTAAACTCAGCTTTCTGTTTTTCTACATTTCTTTTTTTCTTTTTTTGTTCTAACTTTCTTACGTTGTTTTGGAGTCTCCCTTTTCAAGCTCTTCTCTATTTTTTTCAATACATTTGGTTCAAAATATTCCACTAATACTCACAACTATGTTGTGCAGTTTATCTATTGGATTTGGAAAGTACAGACATCTGAACCCCACAGATAGACAAACCTAAGCACAATGAATGGTTTTCATTTGCAAAGGCCTTTTACTGAGCCATTCAAATAAGAATGCATTTAGCAAGGCAATCATATAATATATATATCATATATCCACTGTTATGTTGAGTTAGCACTCAAGATGAGAAATCTAGAGCATAAATTAACCAAACACTTCTACACAGCTTATTTATAACACAAATCGGCAGTCTTAAAATAGCTTTGCTTATTTTGGGTGATGCTCAAATCAGTGGCACAGCACACATCCATATACACACTTTACAGGAGTCCTTTACTGTAGTTTGAAATGTGGCCTAGCATCTTAAATAGAAGATTCAGCGCTTCTTTTGTTTCCAGCAATGTTTTGTTTTCTCCCCCCTCATTTCGTGATCTCCTGAACGCACTCTTTCAAGTGGATGGGCTACAGACCATACTGTCACTGGAACATTTCATGACTGCTGCACTTTGGTCCCGCGCTGACCAAGTTGGTCCACAAATAAAATGTTTGTTGACAAGTCTGATTTGGATTGGCATTGACATCTTCCACGGAAAACAAAACCCCTTTTTGCCATGACGGCAATATCGACAGAAACAGCAATCTAGAGGTCTCTTATGTTGAGTCATTTCTGTACCTTGCAAAAAATGTGTTGTTTTGCAAATCGTTTTCACCAGTGTGTTGTACCCGTTGCATGTGTTTTGTGTAGTTTGCTTTGCGATAGTTTAGGTCATATATTCTTAGGTAAATATATACTATACATTTTTATTCACAGTTATGTATAGATTAAACCAGTGGAATGCATTTATTTTATCAGTTCATATCAGTTCAACACTGATTATAACCTCTGTTGTAATAGGGATGTAGATATCACCCCACATTCTTTTGTTGTTAATCTTTGTCCCAGATGAGACATTCATCTACATAAATAGCTCAAGTGGATGTCATAAACAGTCAACTTGCCAACCCTGCCCTAGAGTACCGTACACAATAGTCTCATTTTAGGGTGACATTGGCTTTCACAGTACATCCTTGTGACAGGCCCCATAAACAGGCCCAAAAACGTTAGCTAGTCTGCTGTAACATTGCTTGTCATGATAGTCTGTCTTGTACGTAACATGACCTTAGTGTCAGAAAGTTGACCTGAAATCCTGTAGCCTCTGTAGCCAAAACGTTGGGTTAGTGCTGGCGATTTTGCTTGTCCGTCCTTCTGTCGCACTCTCACGAGTGTCCAGCTCTGTGTGCGGTGGGGTCGTTTGTGTGATGCATGTCAACGCACAGTAATAACAAGTAACTAGTCGTCAGTGTCGCTACCTTCTTTCTTTTTTCTCTTGACCTTTTTTTTGTTCTTTTCTTTTGAGTGTATCTGCACTTATGTTCCCTGACAATCTTCTGTCCTGTCTGTCTGTGCTTTCTGTGCTCACCTAACATGGTCTCTTGTTTTTGGAAAATAACGCTGCCCACCTCTGACCTGAAACCAAAACAAAATCAAATCCCTTCATGCAAAAACTACCAGAATGATGAGTTTAGCTTAATTTGGGGGTGGTGGTGGGGGGATTTAAACAAGAACAAACAAAAGAGAAGCCGGACTTGACTGATCTAGACTGAGGTCCTTCCTGTCTTGTCTGCTGTTGTTGCTGTTGACGAGCTCTAAGCAGAGAATGTAGCCCAGTTACAGTATGGACTTACCAGTACCTAGAGGTACTAGCATGCACGTGCTGGACATTCCATTTGACCTGCTCTCTGGTGAAACTGCAATCATTTTTTCTGTGCTCCTCAGCTGAGTAAGTACTGTATGTGCTAACCCACTGCCTTTTATTTCAGGCTACGAGGTAAGTTGGCAGAGACGGGAATATACTGTCTGACTCGTTATTGGCCTGGGTAGCTCCTGAAACACTTCATAGTCATTAAGAGCCAAATTCAGTATTCAGCATTCAGCATTCAGTACACTGGACTGGTGCAGACCTAATGGCAAAAGTAATTATTTTGCATAGGTGCAGTTGTTACACTGTCTGTTCACTTGATTAAATCATTTGGCAATATCTAAGCCTCATTTCTTGTTTTTTTTTAAAAAAAAAAAAATTCTCTTTCTGACACAAGATATTGGCTAGTTCTACTAATGGAACACAAAAGCTAAAAAAAGGAGTCAGATCCCAGCTAAATGTGGGTGGGTTAATACGCCTTAAGGAAGTGTTGCCTCTGAAGGGAAGTCTCCTGAGACTTAAGTATCTTTCAGTTCAGTTTTAATCGGCACCATTAGCCCTACATTCCAACAGTGCTCAAAATTAGAGCAGACTTTTTGGGAGACCTATTCCTCATTTTAATGGAAATCCTGCCATAGAAACCCAGTGGAGAACAGAGCCTCTGTGCGGGAGACCTCTGGACCACCTTTTGTGAAATAGATGTTTCCATCCAATGCGCTTGACATTTCTACCCATAAATATGAAGACACTGTCTAACTTGATTCTGTCCTGTATCACTGTCTCTTCTTCACTTATTTCTTCCAGGGCCAAGGAATGTTGCCTTATTTTGCTAACTTCCGTCTGCTAGCAGAATTTTCCACCCCATGTGTTAACCAGCGGTAGGTACTTACAAACAGGGTGACGCAAGGGCAAGAACATCCCCCAGTGTCAGACTGTGAATAGCATGTCAGACTAGCTAAGAACACATATCACAAACAGAGACACAATCTTGCATGCCAGATCCAAACTACTGACTTATCTGAAGAAGCCTTCAATCCTCCCATACTGTAAAGAGGGTTATAGATGGTCAGTTCTCCTAATTTAGCTGCTTATGTTTGCTTATTAGTGCATGTCAGCTATGCAGATTCCTTTTCTCCTACCCTTTCTTAACCAGAACAAAATAGGAACTTCATGTGATGTGACTGCATGGGCCTGTTGGGCTATGTACACCAGAGCTGAATACTGTACGTGACCAGCTGGCTGCAGCTGCCACCCATGCCAACCTCCTCTCCTCACCTTGTGTGTTTTTTCAGCTGGTTCTTTGAAGTGTTAGGTTACCCCAAATCCTCAAGGCCCAACATCGCCAATGGCATGCTGATGGCAGCCATCTTCTTCCTGGTGCGGATCGCCGTCATGCCCGTCTACTACACCCGCATGTACGCGGTCTACGGCACCGAGGCCTTCTACCGCGTTCCGCTGGGCGGCCGTGGAGCCTGGATCTTCTCCAGCTTCTGCCTGGACGTCATGAACATCATGTGGATGCACAAGATTGCGCGCGGCTGTTACAGGGTGATGCGTTCTCGCCACAGGCCTAAGGCGCCGCTCCAGGAGAACGGCAAGGCCGACTGAAGATGTTGAAACTTAGCTTTTTAAATATGTCCCCTCTGTTCTTTTTGGATGGAAGGACTGAGAAGAGATTCTGTACTCCTCAATGCACAACATGGTTTTTTTGGGCAGGGAGGGTTCTCTTCTGGTCTGGCCTCATTGGCATGAACTCTTTTTGCTGCGTGTCGGGTTGGATACTGCATTCTGGCACTGACATGTGAAGGCTCTCAACCTCAGAGAGTCCCCTTTCAAACAAATTCTCAGCCCCCTGTCAGCAATACTCTCAGTGCATGGCCAAGTCCTTTTGTTTTGATGTTGTTGTTTTTCTTTTAGTGCATTTCGAAATGGCTCGTGACGACCTTGACCTTGATCTTTTCCGTTTCCTGATGACTCGCACTAAAAGGCCACACAGCATTAAACATTACCCTCTAGAGCCTCCTATGACAACGGAGTGTTGTTTACTTTATAAATGAAGTTGTGTGTGCATCTGTATCTACTTTTTTGTATTCATGTTATGGTTGCCTAAAAATTATTGGAACATAAGAGGGAATTGATTCTCAGACTATTTTTTAATGTCCCCGAACAATGTTTTTTCCTGCATATTTCCCCATCCCAGTATATGATGATAGAAAAGAAGTTAGGAAACCAATACCAGGTCTCTGAGAAAAGCTAAACCCAGGGGAATGCAACACCTCAGAGAACGCTGGTCGCTTTGATATTTTTGTTGGGGTTACTTCGGAAGACTCAGAAAAGGTCTACCCAGCTGTCTATGGCTCAGCTGGGCCACAAACTTTCAGGAAATCATTCATCAGCCACCAAGGGTATGATTTCCCAGAGCCGAGAGAGAAGGTTGAATTCTAGTCTCGCTAGTTTCTCTGATTTCGTCTTTTTGTTTGTTTCGTTTGGTTGGAAAGTGCACTTTGCAGGTACTTAAAGAGGATATGCCATATTGCTCACCAAGTAATTTAGGATGTAAAAGTAAAGGATTGTAAGGTCTATAGAGGAATACATTCCTTGAATGGTTCACTCCCCCAAGAGATTTGGGACCCGTCTTGAAACAAGATACCATACCCTGTATACGGAATCTGATATGTCACAATGGTGCAAAATCAGTAATGCTTTCTCTGTACAGTCAGTAGTTGCATGCTGTAATGTTGTCCCTTGAATTGCATTCTTGACAAGAGGTTCAGTGACATTGGTCGGAAGTGGAGAAGCTAGGTGTTTAAAAGTCAACTTTATGTCCTATAAATGTATTCCAAACAGTAAGTTTTGAGCTTGAATTCTTGAAAAAATAACTTGGTGGAAGGTTAAAAGGGATGTATAGACTAATGAAAAAAACTATAAAGACTAAACAGAAAATTAGTCTTTGGTGAATGTGCCCTTTGGGCTACTGTGAGAGCCTTTGGTTCATGTTTTAATGATCAGTGTGAAGAATTATGTCTGCATCATACACATAATTAATTTAAACCAGTTACACACTGGAGTCGCATGTCAATTACATACCTACATATTTATTATTTTAAAAGGAAATGATATATGGATTATAAAGGTGTTTGTGATGTATCTGTAGATATATATTTAAGGGAAGAGTTCACAATACCATTATATTCCTTATGATCAGTTGAGAATGTGTCCGTTGGGAACATTTTAGTGTAGAGTACATATTCTATATGCACACAATGACAAACAGGTGAGGGTGTCCACTACTGTTTGAAACTTGTATTTTACAAAATGAAGAGTATTTAATAACAATGAAAAATAAATATTGGGAGGCTTTTTTTGTTTTTCAATGGAACAATCCAGCGAAACTGTACTTGAATTAATACACACACCTTTCACCCCTGTTAATTGTGTTTTAATTACGTCTGCACAACTTCAATCAGCATTTATGCCTCCATGATTTTCAAATTATTTTTTTCTGGTTGCCTTATTTTCAAACATTATTTTTATACAGCACATTACTATTTTGTTACAGTTTGTTCAGTGTTCATGTGTGCAAGTAGCTTCCACTGTCTTTTGGATGATTTCTATGCCTCTGTTGATTTGTCCTAACAAAATGTGATGATATACAGGTCAGGGAAATTATAAGAGGAAGTTATACAGGAGAGATGTTTAACAATTTATTTACCAGCCCTACCAGCATAGCCTATGTCTTAGCATGATTTAACCAAACGGTTGTTTGTTTTTATGTGAAACATTCAGACTCTGAAAAACAAGCCAAACTGTTTAATAAGGAAACACGTTGATGTAAATGAACATTTTGTCATACACATTGCATGCTCAGCAGCATTGCCAGATATTAGTTTGCTTGCATACTGTACAGGGACTTGAGCACTGTAAATCATGCCAAATAGATTTTAGTAATATGATTATATATATCTAGATGCAATGAACTATACATATGTGTAGTTTCCAATGTAGTAAAAAACAAGGGCATGTCCATACCTCGGCAGTGCTTTCATCTTAATTTTATGACATTTAGATTTGCAGTGTTTGTAGGATAGTTGGAATTTTCATAATCCAAGGAAGTTCTTTTCTTTTTTTGTTTAAAGTGGATTAAGTGTAATTGTGTGGGAATGCATGAATGAGTAATCTCAGCCAATATATTGCATCGGGTGGATCTAGACACTTGACCTATAACTTGTCCAGAAAATGTGACACAATATTCTTCTTACACGCATCATCAAATTTATGTTCTTTCACTGAAAAACATGCAAAGTAGTAAAAGTGCATTTGAAGGGGAGATGTCACTCTATATTTTTTTTCATTTTATTCGGTGGCTTATAGGGTTAGTTTCATTGAGCCTTTGAGTACAGAGTTTTTTTTATTATTTGAAATAATGCTATGTTTTCTTTAAGTCTTTGTTGACCATGGGTAACTCCTTGTGATGTGATCTCTAGGATGTTTACACCCATTAACCAAAGTGTCGAGGCCTCAGCGGTCTCATGCTCCTGGGGTAAGGACCGTTTACTTGATGGAAGGCCAGCACAGTCATTTGTGAGCATTGGTTCTATTTATTAGTTGAACTTCTTGTTTTTTGTTGTTTCGTCTTAATTATAAAACCGACCTTGTAAAGCCATCTGCCTCAATAAAGCAATACATTCATGATCAATTCACCTTGTAAGTGTTGTGCAATACTGTTTGATAGCTTTGAAAGGGTGTGTACTTTGAATGGTAAAACCATTGATCCATAATTGTAGTTATAAAGGCAGGAGATAGAGAGAAGAGATATATATAGTATATATATAGTATAAGTATATACTTTCTTGATCCCGTGAGGGAAATTTGGTATAAATATAACATTTAACCCAATCGGTGAATTAGTGAAACACAAACAGCACACAGTGAGGTGAAGCACACACTAACCCCGGCCTGCTACAACAGCGGCGCTCGGGGAGCAGTGAGGGGTTAGGTGCCTTGCTCAAGGGCACTTCAGCCGCAGCCCACTGGTCGGGGCTCAAACCGGCAACCCTCCGGTTACAAGTCCAGAGTGCTAATCAGTGGGCCACGGCTGCCCCTAATAGATAGAGGAGAAGATAGGAATTGTTGCATCTTGTGACCACTCTGATGCCTACGGTGCTCCAGTAGCACAGTTGAGATCGCTACTCCTGTGTGTGTGTGTGTGTGTGTGTGTGTGTGTGTGTGTGTGTGCACGTGCTTGAAACTTAGGGCTGTAAAGCTCTCACAGCACAAAAAGAGGAAGCACCTTTCAGTGTATGTGTCTGATGCGAGGATGGGTTTTAGATGTTCGAGAGGGTTGACCCGACTGAGAAGCTCTCTATCTGAATTTGGGGCTAATAAGGGTGGACTGACTGAGAGGCTCTCTCTATCTGAACCCCTATTCCCTAATTTCCCTATTTCCTATGTTCGTACTTGCATAATGTGGTTCGCTCATAAAAAGAATCCAGAGCTGTATTTAAAGGGGGGTCAAAAAGTCCTGGTTACAGACGTTTATCTGTCATCAGGGGTTAAGAGGAAGTTAATTCTTCTCAGCCAAATATAAAGTTTTTCTAAAAGACAGATATTGTAACATATAACAGATCTTATAATATATATATATATATATATATATATATATAACAATTTAGAGTCAGTTTCTAAATACATTTGTATCTATCAACAGATTTCCATATCCTCGCTTGTATGAAGTGCATTTGGGCCTTAAAAAATGTTTTTTGTCTGCTCATAGGACTTTCCTTCCTAAATACATAGCTGAGATCGCTACTGCTTTATCTATCAGTGCATTGTGTGTCTTTTTCTTACATTTGTTCAAAACACATTTCATTTAAACATACAACACACTTAAATCCAGAGGCGGACAGAGTACACAGCTTCATTACTTGAGTAAAAGTACAGAGACCCTTTGCTAAATTTTACTCAAGTACAAGTAAATGTACAACAGTCAGATGTCTAAGTAAAAGTGCTGAAGTAGTTGTTTTTAAAAGTAGGCTTGAGTATCAAGAGTACAAGAGTAGCCTACATTTTCTAAATATTGCATTACTACTGCCACAGTGCTTACATTTACAGAAACAACCTACATGGAGTTATGAAAAATGTTAATGTTAATACCTTGGAGAATGTAAAAGAAATTGAAAGTAATCAAGTCATTTTCATCTTTTTACCAATTTGCCAGGGATGGGCAGTATTTCTATAACACTATTTTGTAATTGAAACACTTGAAGCTAAAACTATTATTAACTTGGCACATTAGATGGACCTGCTGCGTCTTCATCCATTGTTTCATCCATGGTTTCATCTCTTATCTAATTCTGACCATGGCGGCCATTGGCGGAAAGCTGAAGGTGATTGCTGATAGGCTGTCCCCAATCAGTGGCGCCTGCACAATCCAATCACGTTTGAGAGGGAAACAACAAATTGAGGGTTTCCGAGATTTTTCTTTTTTTTAGAAGAAGTAGGCTAACTGTTCACGGTTATGAATAGAAATGTAGTGGAGTAAAGAGTACAATATTTGCCTCTCAAATGTACTTTTGTACTGTGTCATGAGTACTCCCCAAAAATGATACTGGAGTAAAGTACAGATCCCTCAAAATTGTACTCAAGTAAATGTACTCCGTTACTGTCCAGCTCTGCTTAAATCTAAAACAAAACATTTTATATCTTAAGCAAAACCACTTTAAGTTTTAAGCAAACATGCTTTTACAAACATGCATTAGACATACAAGTCTAATTTGTTCCACACTCATCTATTATTGAAGCATTGGCAAGTTTTTATTTGTTTCATAGCAAGCTGGATTTAAGCAGTTATATGATTAATAAATATTTTATTTGTAAACTATTAGACATTCCAAATTCATTAATGCCCTCATTTTTTAAGATTTACAGCTCAAAACCAATTGAAAATACCAGGTAAGTGCAACTACTGATGACAATGAATAGTGATTCATATGTTTTACACAATTCAATCTCCATTTGTGGTTCTTCATTTAAATACCGAAAATCACATTATTCAGTTCCATGTTTACACTGACACCCCATGGCCACTCACAGAACTGTAGGAAATGTATGCAGGTTACTACATCAGCTAATTTTACTGATAAGTTTCACTTCACTGACCAATGAGTTGACTGCTGGTGGTAAGGTGCATTGTGAGATCCTTCCTTCTAATCACTGCTATTTTATTTGAGACAGACTGAAACAGTTTACAGAGCTTTGTGATGGAAGTTGTTTGTCCATTTGAAACATTAATGAGGATAGTTTATGTCAAAATTAAGTACTGATGCATCAGTCTTATTGATGCATCAGTCTCATCTTACATTAAAATAACCGAGGGGCATACGAAACAGTGTGTGGTTGGCCGATTTGCATGTTGGTCAGCAGGTTCCTTTTATTCAAAGTAGATCAGGAAATTATGCCATAGGTCAGCCCTTGGAGTTAGATCTCGTGACGGTCAACAGTCAAGCTTGGGAAACTCAATGAACTGTGGAAATATGACACCCCACCTTTTGCAGTTCCAACAGCTTAAAGGCATCCAATGCAAGTTTTTCCATCTTAATTCCGCTAAAAGCGCTTCAAAGTCATTTTGATGGTAAACTAACTTGTAATAGTAAGGTGCACTTTCCCAGAACATAGACGTGTAATATTACCTCGCCAGTTGACATGGCTCTTCAGGGATATCTTTCTCACTTAGTAAACAACACCACGTAACTTGTCCAAGGGGAAAGGTGCAAGCCATCAGTGGGATTTAGGACAGTTGTGTAAAATACAAATACTACACAACTGTGGAGATAATAATAATAATAATAAATTCAAAACAAAACTGCATTGGATACCTTTAATATTCCAAGGTCACACAACTTTAACCCAATAGTCAGACACACATGGAGAGCCAGTTACTTTGAGAGTCTGTGTTTTATTAGTTTGGGAGTAAGAGATAAGAAACGTTGGGTTTGTGTATGACATTTTATTTTACAGTTAGAAGCATTAAGAGACCATTTTCAGCATTTTCGAAAGAAAAAGCAGATAATAAATAAGATTGTGTAACATGACATTTTGAAATGTTGGCTTTGCACAAGCAGATGGTGCTGGATTACTGACCAACTACAACAGCAGAAATACAGTAAAAACTGGTAACTGAACAAATTCCCTTTTTGAGAGAAAAGAAATGATCACAACCACCAGTATGTTGGAGGATTTGAGCTATGTAAGCTATGTAATTAGCTATAGACATACAATAGCTTCTCCTAGATGTTCTTTCCCCCCAATCGCCATTTAGTAATTCAAGTTCGCCAGGCCTGTACTTGCAGTACAAGACCACTTTTGAGTCTACTGCGCATTGAATACCAGTCCTGCTTTAAGTCTTGCTCCGTGCCGCCAACACAATCCATAATTCCCAACCACACAGGGCTGTTGAGAGTGCAGTGTAGTGGACATCTCTTGCAGCTGCTTCATGAGCACTGCCATGTTCAGGACAAGATCAGGCAACTATCATGCAAACCTCACAATCAGTAAAACCTCACTGTGCGGTTGAAAGCTCTCCTTTTGATAATAAACTCTGCCAAATAAGAGTCACCCTGTCCAAAAAGCAAGAAATCTCTCATCACTTGTTATTATATTTGAATTATATGACAACTCTAAAAGCTCAAGTATCACTCAAACAGGCTGTTAAAAAGATTTGTACAGTGAGTGACAACTGCACATCGAAATATCAATGGTGTTTCATATGTGCACTCTCTTGGAAGGTAGAATTATACACAGAATGCAAGGAATCATAAATCTGATAAAAGTCAACTTCAGCAACAGAGGTTGTTGGGGTTTTTTTTCTCTCTGGGAAATGTAAAATCAAGCTCTTTTTACAGAGAAAAAGGCCAAAGATTATTCTACCTAGAGCACTAATAATTCACAAATCTGATAAGAACCTTTCAGGTAAATGTCTTAAACGTAGATGAGAAAACGGCAGTCATTGTCAGAGCACCTATTATGCAAGTCAAAGTTTTTCTTGTTTGCATGTATTTGTTTTTATGGGTTTTACTCATTCCGTTTCAAGATGTCCAGCGCCACCAGGCCACCTTCATCCTATCCCACACTGCACCCATTGAGTCGAAGGCCGGACGCACGTCCAGGATGGAGAACTGGTAGGTATTTTTGTCCACCTCACCGTCATAATAGTCAATCACATATCGCACCTCCTTCCCACAGCGATCCACAATCCAGTCATGTCGATCGAATGGCAACTCGTACCTGTAACCGGGAGAGCAACAAGCACATTACAAAAAGTATACAATTTTACTACCGATTCCACCACTGTGTTTTTCATACCCACTAAGAAAACACTTTCAAAAGCTTCTCTCTCACATGAACCGTTTTGCGTTCTCACACACTCTCTCCCCCTCTCTCTCCTCCCCGGTTGGCAGCTACATAATGTTAACAATGCAAAGATCAAAAGTATAACAAATAACGTAAAAAATGACGTATGTAAAAAATGACGTATGTAAAAAAACAAAAAGGCAGTTTGGGGGCACAAAGTTATCACAACCACTTAAGATGGCTGAACTCTGTTCATCCAAGCTTGACATGTTGAAATTTGTCTGGAAAGCAGTCACCCTAACAATCATCACTCAGCCAATGCTTACCCCATCCAGTGCCGTAGTCTAGCCCGAGGTGAGAACTCCTTTGCTTTCCCACCAAAACGCTTGAGGGATGGCCCACACGGACACTCCCTGCAATAACAGGACCAGAGACTTAGAGGGGAGGACTATACCAGCCACCGTACATAATTAGGATAGATAGATAGACAGATAAGATACTTTATTTTAAGGAAAGTTAAGATAAGATAATGAGGCTAGCGGATATTAGCAGACATGGGATGGGTGCCAGTGTAGGGGAACTCACTCTGCATGGAGGGCTAGCGAATATTAGCAGACATGGGATGGGTGCCAGTGTAGGGGAACTCACTCTGCATGGAGGGCTAGCGAATATTAGCAGACATGGGATGGGTGCCAGTGTAGGGGAACTCACTCTGCATGGAGGGCCTCCCACTTCAGGATCTCTTCCCAGGCTTGCTCGTTGTTCCGATTGTGGATTCTGATGATGTTGCTCATGTCGTGTGGAGCGAGGTTATCCTCTTTCCAGCGCCAGCTACGGAGCAAAACATAGCATAAGACCACTCTTTCCCCCAGCAAAAACAAAATCTGAGCCAGTGAAGTCAACACTCTTTTAATAATGGACATTGGTATCAAGTAAAATAAGAATATGTGAAAATCGACAGTCTGAAAGACCATGGGCTTCTATTGACATGGAAAGAGGTAACTACAGAATTTGTGGACTAATTGTCGCTAATCACACCTACCCCTTCCTAAGCATAGCATTCCAGAACATCTGCTCGGAGGGATACACCCAGTTTTTTTCTGTTCCTGAGCGGGGGATTTTTGACTCCTCTCTGGTCATGTCAAGTGAGAAGGGCTGGTCAGGGGCTGGGACTTGATTAGGAGGTGGCATCTGGACGGAGCAAATACACATATCTTACTACACTCAAATTGTTCCAAACTCTCCGCTCCCATGTCCAAATTTACATGTGAATACACATTTTGATGTCTATAATTCTATTCATGGGTTTCATCAGGTCCTTTTCCACAGGTGTATTAATCAAGCACCATGCAGTCTGCATTCATAATCTAGGTGCTTGATTTTTATACACCTGTGGAAAGGGACCCAATGAAACCCATGAATAGTAGCGAAACTAGCTCCATACAGGTGTACTGACATTGCAGTCTCTAAGAGCAGTCTGGCTGCACACACCCTTTAGAAATGTAACACATTATGTTCAAGGTAAAGCTCCCATGCAATTATGTCAGGTCTCATTCTTATCAGAATCCACAACCCTTGGCTGATGCTGACTATTTACTTATACTTACCATATTTGTTGGGTCAATGTCACCTTTGGGTCCCAATCCTTGAGCCCCTGCTCTCATTGGACACTCCACAAACTCGTATGCCCGCTCCTGATGAACTGGTCCTGGGGCTGCAGCAGCAGCAGGAGCTGATGGTTGGTGCATTGGACATTCAGATGGAGGAGAGAGCCGTGGCGATGGAGAACCTGAATGAAAAGGTAGACCAGGATGTGAAACATGCTAAAGAGCTTCCTCTCTGAAGGTCACACAATTTCCTACAAATCAAATGACTCACTTTGTTGGGGCTCTCGATGCATAGGGCAGCCTTGAGGTGGGGACAGCCCGATATTTGGAGCCACCATCGCAGCCTCAGCTTTGACCGTGGGAGCGGGATTTGACATTGTCGAGCCCATGGCTGCAGACTCTTTAAATTACCTATACCTACAGCCAAACACAGCACAACTCATGAATCCTTCAAGAAAATTGCCAACGCCCTCTGATATAATTCCACCTCATGTTACAGCAGTGCAATGAATTGTGAAGGAAAGTTGTGTTCCGAGGGATATCACGGACTTCTTGGATAGAAGAGGTTGGTTATTGTTAACGTTATTGTTTCATCATAGTTAGGTTAGCTAACAGTTGTGTTAACGTTAGCTTGCTAGCTAAGCATCATGCCACTTTTAGATAAGTGTTAGCAGATCCCTTATAAGACATTCTCTGGTGTTAGGAAGACATAAGGCTCAAAATAATGTTATACAACCACGTATTGATAATCTAAGCTAGTCCTTTGTGTTTACGAACGTCACAAAGACAACGTTACAAAACATCTCTCAAACAAAGTTATGTAACGTAGATGTTTTGTAACGTTAACATAATAAGGCTAACGTTAGGATAATGTGGCTAGCTAACTAATGTTAGCTGACAAACACCCTGTTATTAACCTTACTGTAGCGAAAAACATAAAGTCCTTCAATTAGGATATATACATCTTCAGAAGGTTAATATGATGCTACGACTCAAAAATATCTGTATACCTCAACAAACAAAAAGCAAACTGGTGGTTAACGTTACCAACCTTTCAGAGACCCGCTGTAAGAGTCCCAATGTCAACGACTCAACGTGCATGCTGTAGTGATTACCCACAATGCATTGCGTGTATGAGTCACTCCAAGTTGCGCTGTGCGCAGTTACGTCAGGTGTAGTCTAGTAAATTCTCTGATAAAGTGGTAGCAGAGAATGTCGTAGACGGGCTCTGGTGGTAGGCTGTGGTTGGTATAGTAGATGTCCTGGGTAAGATTTGTATGCACTTCATTTAGCGGAGAATATCTAAACTGTTATAGACTAATATGACCCCATTGAACAATGTGGGATGTGTGCCAAAATCTTTACCCGGGACGAAACTGTTACACTTTGCCTAAAAAATAAAAGATGCAAATGAGGCAATATCTTATTAAATATGCATACATAAAAACCCTTGAAGCTACAGATTTTCTGAGGTGATCACAATGTTCACAGTGACCATAATTATAAGGTCACAGAAGAGTGTAAGCATTCTGATTTGATATTAAGAAAATGGCTAAAAAACAGTCAACCTATTACATACAACTAGTGACATACAGGAATTGCAGTTATTTATTAACCTAAACTTTAAAATCTTCTTATTTCCTACCTGTTCTAAATATCGCTGTCATCACACCCAACTCTTTTTCCCCAACAAAAGTTTACTTGGCAGCCATAGTGACCTAAGGTCATAGCAGAGCACATGGTTGTAAAGCAAAATGACTTGTGAGATCAAGAAAAGTAAGGAAATCTACTCTTTATTCTTTGTGTTGGCATGTAAACTTCTTACATATGAGTTGTAGTTTTGTGTATTTAAATAATTATAATGAATTTGTATCAGTTTTATATTTAATTTAGTGTATATTGTAGCTCGCAACTAAGTAGTGAAAAGATCAATATTACCACTTCATGATAACCTGGATTACAGATTACTTGACCGAGCGACCACAGTTCGTCAGACTGAAGAACTGTCTCTCTGACACTGTGATCAGCAGCACCGGAGCGCCACAGGGAACTGTGCTCTCTTCAGTCCTGTTCACCCTGTACACATCTGACTTCTGCTACAACACCGAGTCATGCCGCATGCAGAAGTTTTCTGATGATACTGCAATTGTGGGGTGTATAAGGGACGAGCAGGAGGAGGAGTACAGGAGCCTGGTGGAGGACTTTGTGCAGTGGTGCAAACTCAATCACCTTCAACTCAACACTTCAAAGACCAGAGGTGGGACCAAGTCACTGTTTGGCAAGTCACAAGTAAGTCCCAAGTCTTAGCAGTCAAGTCCAAGTCAAGTCCCAAGTAAATACAGAGAAGGGCAAGTCGAGTCCAAATCCAAGTCACATCAAAGCCAAGTCGAGTCCAAGTCCAAGTCCCAATCTTTTTCAAGTCCTGAACAAGTCATCAGGTACTCTTCACTTAATAATGCCATTATTAGACTATCGATCATAATTTTAGCACTTCCATCTAATCCACAGTATTTTTTTTATAAATACAGATTAAAATATGTTCAATGTTTCTGTCTTGTAATCTTTTACGACATATGCATGTGCATACCTGTGTAATATACACATGTGCATACCTGAGTAATCTGTACAAAACGGATAGCTACATGACACTCAGCACAGCTGCAAATATATATAATGTTTTTCCAAATTGCGGAGCCCACTGTAAGGATGAGTAATAATTTGACTGATGGTATTTCACTGCGCTAGGCCACAGATTTGCCTGCAAACAATTTATTAGGCTGTCTGCCAGTGGTGACTCATAAGGGAAGCCAAGGTCAACACTTTTATATTATTTAAAAGATAATAATGACAGTAATTGTGTTTTAAAGTATTTATTTCTTAAGAAATACTACACATTTGATGCTGTTTATCTAATTTGTAAATGGTGCACTGTCACTTTAAGCCCATTGTGCACTGTCCACACGTTCTCATAATGATCTTTTTTTACCAGCTCCGTTCAAATATAGCCTATGGCTAGTCCACAAACTCAAACATTGTTTGTGCCACATGTATAGCACAATATTAACAATGATAAGCATGATATTAAGTTGGCACAAACAGCTTTCATTCCTTTGGAAAGAGAAACATGTATGACATGATGCTTGCTTGACATTTTCTGTTTGCAATTAAAAGTGAATTATGAGCCTGGTAGCCAGTAGCCACCTAGCTACAGTAGCTGAGTGGAATGCGTTTCAATCGGCATATCATGTGCTTCATGTAAATAAATTATTGAATACTTCAAGACTCACCAGTTCCATTACACAAGGCAAAGACAACTCTTCATAATATTGTCCACTTTCCAAATCACAGTGAGTGCAGCTATGTCATAGTGACCTAGATCTCATAGTGTATAACAGTAGACTAGTGAGAACCGGATTCACAATCTCCTCTAATCTCGTACTTGTTGCCTCCACGATTTCTTTTTATATGTTTCTTATATTTAAAAGAAGATATCAATCATCATCAACAATGACAAGCCAGCTGGAACCTACTCGTTTTCTCTCCCTCTCGTGCGTGCTTAGATGTGTTCTCAATTAAATGCAGTAGCCTAGCATAAGTTTAAGTTGGATCTTAATGGAGAGGACTCGAAAAGTATCATCTTTATGTAACATGCTGTTGGTGCTTTTTGACAAACGTTCTCTAACAAGAGTTCAAATCAATTTGCAGTAAAGCTACTAGTGATTGGCTAAATGTTGGTCCTTCCTCTGTCTCTTGGTGCCCTACACACAGTGCGTAACGCGTGTGAGGGTAGTGGCAGTAGGCTACTGAACTGTGCTCTGTCCGCTTGTCTCCGCTATTTATTTTTTTTTAGTCGCAGGAAAGCGTCTCTGGGTTGACAGGTACACGATCAGGAAATTTAGTTTTTGATTCGAGACATGTCAAGTCATCACAAGTCAAAGAGGCAAAGTCCGAGTCAAGTCTTGAGTGAATAGTATTCAAGTCCAAGTCGAGTCGCAAGTCATGCCGAATTTTATCAAGTCAAGTCTGAAGTCATTAAAATCATGACTCGAGTCTGACTCGAGTCCAAGTCATGTGACTCGAGTCCACATGTCCTCGAGTCTGTCAAAGACCAAGGAGATGGTGGTGGATTTCCGCAGGTCTAAGCCCGCTCTGCTACTAGTCTCCATTGATGGGGTCAATGTGGAGGTGGTAAGCACCTACAAGTAGCTGGGTCTCCACCTGGACAATAAACTGGACTGGTCAGCCAACACTGAAGCACTCTACAAGAAAGAGCAGAGCTGGGCGAATTGACAGGCTGGTAAGGAAAGCTGGCTCTGTAGTGGGAGCTGAACTGGAGTGCATCACTTCAATATCTGACAAAAGGACCCTGAACAAACTGATCAACATCTTGGACAATGAGTGTCATCCACTCCACAGCACCATTGTAAAGCAAAAGAGCCTGATCAGCTGGAGACTTCGCTCACTGCCTTCCACAACAGACAGACTGAGGAAGTAATTTGTCCCCAGGGCCATTGAACTGTTCAATGCCTCACTTAAGGGAAGAGGAGAGATAGACTTCTCTGCATAGTCTGTCTGCCTCTCTACCCTCCACCCTCTCCATGTTCCATGTTTGGGTACTGTCTGTCCACTAGCCACTTTTTTCCACTGTCTCACTGCCTCACTGCATGCTATTAGCACATATGCATAACCCCTCCCTCCATGTCACAGCCTGATTGTGGCCACACTTATACCTTTTCTTAATATATATATATATATATATATATATATATATATATTTTTTTTATATATATATATATATATATATATATATTTTTTTTTTTTTTATATTACCTTGCCTACTCTCTGATATGTCCATATTTATTTTATGCTGGTCTCTAGACTTTATTCTTGCACTGTTGCACTGTTTGGACTTACTCATTTACACCATTACCATGACACTCACTCACACAGAGCACCTTACCTTACTATGCACAGAGAATCACAGGCTCAGTCCCTGCCTCAGTCATTGTAAGCGCCTTAATCACCCACTATGTGGATACTGTTTTTAGAATTGATTTAGATTAAGTGTTATTTAGTATAATTTGTATTTGAGTATATTCTTTATCTTCTACTGTCCTTATTGCTTATTACTTTTTTCTGCTGTTAGTGAATGTGTGATGTCTGTATGCTACTGAGACCTTGAATTTCCCCTTGGGGATCAATAAAGTATCTATCTATCTATCTATCTATCTATCTGATATCTTCATAGCGTTGGGAGACAAGCTCACACAGTGTCTCCCAGCACTATATGTGCTGACTGGGTGCGACACAACCAGCAAAATATCAACCAAACTTGCAGCTCTGAACACTGTCGCAAGCCAGACAACTCTTCTCTCTGATTCTCAATGTCAACTGTCCACAGCGTGCAATTATACAAATGGCAGAAACATTCTTGGTCAAATGTCTCAAACCATCAACGGACATGGAGACATTTGACGACCTGCGCATTGCTGCGTTAGTAATGCATTAAGTATTAAAGATGGACTTTGTAAAGATGGACTTTGAGAGGGCCGCTTACACCTCAACTAATGCAAGAAAACATACAAAGAGCCTATTATCAACAGCAGCTTTGGGTCCAAGCACCATTTACAGACGCCACCTTGATCTTAAATTCGATGCTTATGGTTTTGTAAGAACGGGCAGTTTATTAGTCCCTGAGATTGTAATCTCAAAACCTGAAGGTTTGCCAAATCCCTGCTCGTGTGGCAAGTGTGCACACAAGAATGGGTGTCCCTGACGGGTAGCTGGTATCCGTTGTTGCAAGTACTGCAAATGCAAGGGAGGCAATTGTAAAAATCCTATCACTGAATAAGCTCTCATCATCATCCCCATAACTGGACTCTGCTGTGAAAGTTTTAAATTGCAACATAGGGAATAAACCTGTTGTTTTGTAATACAACAAAATGTAATACAAAAAGTATTTATCTTAAAATGAAGATTAAACTGGTAGAAATGTATGAGGATATCTATAAAAGTAAAAAAGTCCCATTCACCTGTAGTGTGATAATCTGTTGTGGTCATTTTCAGGACTTTCGTCTTGGGTAGAGATTTTGGCACAAATCCAACATTGTTCAATGGGGTCATAGTCTATAACAGTTGAGATATTCTCTGCTAAATGAAGTGCATACAAATCTTACCCAGGACCTAGACTGTGTGTGTGTGTGTGTGTGTGTGTGTGTGTGTGTGTGTGTGTGTGTGTGTGGTAATAATAAATCTGCGAAAATTGATTCATGTCTAATTAAGTATGACATTTGATTGTCTGTTCAGTACTATTTTCTGCCCTTTTTTTGTTAATTATTATTAGTAATAGGTATGACATAGACTGTACTGTATATACAGTCTATGGTTGATGATAACTAGTTGATCTAGCAACAAGAAAAAATAATGAATGTAACCGACAAAAATACTTTTGATAATTACAAAAAGCTCTAATTGCATATTTGTCTTGTAGGCCTACCATAAGCATCATGTATTGGAAAGGCTGCTGATGTCTTTGTGCCGTCCACTAGATGTCATTGTATCCTTGGATATCAGCTTAGGAGTTTGCATCCTCCTAAGTATGTCGCCTAGGCCTATAATGTCCTCCTGCTGTCTAAGGGGGGTGGAGGATGGGTGTGTGTGTGTAGGTGTGGGGGTTACTGACATATATTGGTAGCTAAAGCTTCCGTTTCCTCGAGCTAAGATGGCTGAGCCGAGCTTCATTTAGATTGTTTACACAACAGCCATCTTCTGCTCTATTGGACAAGAGGGAAGGTGGAAGAGAGACAACACAATATTAGTGCCAGGAGGGCTTTGAGTTCCATAAGAGTGATGAGGGGTAGAGGCCTCTGAGACAGGATGAACTTCGGGCATTTGGACAAACCGAAGGGAAGGAGAACAGTAGATTCGGCCACAGATGAGTGAGTGGGTGTGGGAAAGTGAGCTGCAATCACAGCTAGATTAAACTAAGCCACCAGTGTTAGTTTTGTGTGTGTGTGTGTGTGTGTGTGTGTGTGTGTGTGTGTGTGTGTGTGTGTGTAGTGTTTTTTGTTTGTGCAGATCCAAAGAAGGGTCTTTGCACTTCACCTCTCTGTATAACCATGATGTTGCCCTGAGAGAGTATCTGTCTCTCTCTCTCTCTCTCTCTCTCTCTCTCTCTCTCTCTTTCAGACTCCCTTACACTCCTTTTTTGCCTATTCTTCATGTTCTCCCTCTCCCCATCTTACTTTGCTTCCATCTCCACATCCACCCCCTCCCTTTACCCCCTGCACTCTCTCCACGCTCTCCTATCGCCATTATGCCACAGCACATGGGCTTTCATTGCCTGGGAAATGTGCGTGCTGAATGAATTATGTGCATGTTACATTTCCACTAGGGCAGCTGCTTGGCACTGAGTCAGATAACTCCAGTGCAGAACAGATACACAAGCAGCCTGTGGCATTTCTGTCCAACTGGATGATTCTTTACCCCCCCTCCACCCTCATCCACTCACCCACCCACCCACCTTTTTTACCTCCTGTAGTCCCAACTGTATCTCTCTATTAACATACCAAAGAATGGCTGTGCTGTGCCCAGTATGATAATAGTTCTTTGTCTGCTTGTTGGTACAGTTTTATCATGTGTTTCAGAGGCGACTTACGCATGTTTGTGTGTGTGTGTGGTGGTGGTGGTTAGGTGCAAATTCGTCTTGCACACAGCCGCACTATACTGACTAATCGGTATTCCTGGTGGAGCTTGTGTGGATGGGCTCATTTGAATGTTAGCCCGTGTTTTATGGTTGTATTGATCTCATCCGGGTCCAAAACAGAGCTAATGGAAAAATGGATGGGTTTCAATTTTCTCTCAGGTTAATATCAACTGCCTTCGGTGGTGACATGCCTGTCCTGTCTCATGTTGAAATATGATCGTTATGGCAAATTGCAAAAGTGATAGCATATTTGAAACTGGTAATTGCAAATTCTTGGTCTTTTCCTCACCCTCTCCTGCTCCCATTGCACCGAACAAATAATAAATCACCGCCATTTTAAGAGATGGAGATGCACATAAAACACAAATCTATTCT